>NC_081276.1:3805371-4121795 GCF_030490865.1 Poecile atricapillus
CCTGAAGGTAAGAGTTTGTTGAATTCTCTTTGTGCATATTCACAGAATCCTAAAACCAGAATGGTTTGGGTTGGAAGGAACCTTAAAGCTCATCCCATTCCACCCCCTGCCATGGCAGGGACACCTTCCACCATCCCAGGCTGCTCCAAGCCCCGTCCAGCCTGGCCTTGGGCACTGCCAGGGATCCAGGGGCAGCCACAGCTGCTCTGGGCACCCTGTGCCAGGGCCTCTGCACCCTCACAGGGAACAATTCTTTCCCAATATCTGATGTAAACCTCTCTTATTTTAATTTGAAACTGTTCTCCCTTTTCCTACCACTGTGTAAAAAGTCAGCTTTAATGTTCACTCATTAAGTGCTGGAATGGCAGCATTCAAGTCTATCTTAAACCTGCAAATTCCCCAAGTACAGATGAATCTTACAGTGACAGGGAAGTATCCAAACATGCTCTGGACACCTTGGTATTTAATTTTTTTGACAGTTACTTCTACATTTAACCAAGTAAAAAAGCAAGTAAGGAAACATTTCAAGTGAGGTGTTTGAGATGTATGGCAGACCTGGACACTGCCCCTCCAGAGGCATGGAAAGGTTCATCTTTCTAAGAGAAAAACTTAAAGGGATGTTTACAAACCTGGCTTAAATGTCCCCCATGGCCCAGCCTTTGGCTTGTGCTGCTGGGATTAGGAGACTTGGAGACAGAAACCAACAATACCTGTTTTTACTGTTGGGACCAAGTCTTAGCTCTTCAAGTTAAGGCCAGCCTGGTTTTACTTCTGTGGTGGGATCTGGGACAAAACCAGAGTCTGGCTGAGGGAGTTAAAGACTGGGACTCCAAGAGCTGGAATTTCATGGCCAAGTGGGGCTGCCACTGGAGCTTGCTGCTCTGGCCATTATTGATATCTGACATTCCCAACTTGTACCAAATGTCCCAGGAGGTGCTGTCTGACTTCACCTCTCACCTCCTCATTCCCAGCCCAAGGAGAACTGGTAACTCCCAGGATTGCAGGTTTATATTCCTGTTAGTGAATTCCAGTGTGCCAGTCTTTCCAAGGGCAGACCTCAGCAAATCCCTATTTTCCTGCCTGCTTACACTTGGACAGTGATGTGAGACTTCCAGTGGTTCCATCTTGGCTCCTGGGGAGTTTTCCAGTGGGAATTACCCCGTGTAAGAGCAGGAACTTTTCCCTCAATGCTGTGCTCACAGCAGAGATCTGCACATGAACCCTGAGCTTTGTCCAGAGGAGAAGCCAGGCTGCTGTAATTCCATCTCTTGTTTACAGCTGGGCCTGGAGCGTTTCCATGGAGTGGGCATCCTGGGATTTAATTCTGCAGAGTGGTTCATTGCTGACATTGGAGCTATCCTTGCAGGGTAAGACTCTTGTTTCTTGCCATGCATTTTGCTTTGGCAGGCAGAGAGTGACTGCAGTATTCACATGAGAAGCAGGTTTTGATTAAAACCCCAGTAAAACAAACCAAAAAAAAACCCAAACCCAATTGCTTTTATTTGGGTTTAATGAAGGTGGATAGTAGCTGAACTATTTCATAATGAATTAATGAGACAAAAATGAATTCCTTTTTTTTTAGCCAGCTGCTTCTCTCAGAATAAGATGACCAGAGGTTAATCCAAAAGCATTCTTATGTACACAGTGATTAAAATATGGTGGGAAATGCCAGAGAATTCCAGGGCTGGACTGTGATATCTGCCTTCCACATGAGATACTTTGGTCCCTCACACCACTCTTGACATTTCACACGCCCCAGAACAGAATCTTTCCTCTAGGAATTAAGCTCTTCCCTCTTTGTTGTCATTTTATGGGATATTCTTCCTAAAGTTTTTTCTCTGAAATGGTCTGAATTTTGCCAGCAACTCTGCTTGTCCTCTAACTGTGTTTTTCCTTTCTGTTTTGTTTTTCCCCTTTCCCAGGGGATTTGCTGTTGGGATCTACACTACAAACTCTCCCGAGGCCTGTCATTATGTGGCAGAGAACTGCAGTGCCAACGTTATAGTGGTGGAAAACCATAAACAGCTGCAGAAAATCTTAGAAGTAATGTTTTTTAAATGGCTAGGGGTTACAGCAACCTGTTGCCAGATGTGGGAGGGCATTACCTGAGGGGAGTGCTGGCTCTGAGAGCAGAGGTGAACTCCTTGGTGTGCTCCCTGCTCCAGCCAGGTGAGCTGGCACTGGCTCTGTGTCTCACAAGAGTTTAAGTGGTGCTTTCACTTCTTAAAAGCCTTGGGCTTAAAATAGAAGAAGCCAGAATGAACAACTGAGCATCCTCCAGGTTGTTTGGCAACATCCCAGCTCAAATTATGATTGCTTCTAGTGAGGCAAACCCATTCTTTCAGGAGCACAGAGGGGATTCTCTTGGCTTAACATAAAGTGGCAAATGTGAGGAGTGTGCTAAGTGGGGTTACAGAGGCCTGAAAGGGACAAGCAGCATTTTCTCCTTCTCACAAACCTCCCTTCCTGACACAGATTGAAGACAGACTACCTCATCTGAAGGGCATTGTCCAGTACGGGGAGGAGATCAAAGAGAAGAGACCAAATCTGTACTCGGTAAGTCCTGGGCTTCCTCACGGCTTCTGAGTCCTGGTTGTGTTCAGCTGCTGGCTGCAAGTACCTGTCACCTGCTGTGGGGCCTTAAACATCTGCTGGGGGACACAGGATGTGGGGGACATCCCTGTCCATGGCAGGGCCTTGGAATGAGATGGTCTTTAAGGTCCCTTCCAACCCAATCTGTGACTGTGATCCCCTGAGCTCGTGTTGGCTGTGGTGGGCAGGAGGTGTCTGCTGTTGTGCAACCTGGATAATCCATGTTGTAAGAGGGCTGTGAGCCTCCTGACCTTTCCCCGACACCCTCAGGCCCCACAGTTACTCCAGGGAGTTGCTACAGATCTGTAAAGCTGCTGGGGGTGGGTCTGTCTCCATTCTGCTCCTCCCTGTGTCAGCCAGAAAACACTGTGGTGACAGTGTGGATTCACAGCTTCTTCCAGAGCTCTGGACAGGGGGAACAGCTTCCTTCTCTTGATGTGTAACAAAGAGGTTCATTTTTCCTGTGGGTGATTCCTTACAAAGGGACTGAGCTCTTCTGTTCTCTGCAGTGGAGGGAGTTCATGGAGCTGGGCAGGGACGTGCCGGACTCGCGGCTCCACGAGATCATCGCGTCCCAGAAACCCAACCAGTGCTGCACCCTCATCTACACCTCGGGCACCACGGGGCAGCCCAAGGGCGTCATGCTCAGCCACGACAACGTGAGTGCCCAGTGCCACCCCAGCAGCTGTGACCCTGGGGGTGCTGAGGGAGAACATCCTGAGCTGGGAGGGACCCCCAGGGATCACCAGTGCAGCCCCTGGCCCTGCCCAGACCCCCCAAGAACCCCACCCTGAGCATCCCTGAGAGCGCTGTCCAAACGCTCCTGGAGCTCTGGCAGCCTTGGGGCCGGGCCCATTCCCTGGGGAGCCTGGGCAGTGCCAGCACCCTCGGGGGGAAGAACCTTGCCCTGAGATCCATCCCAAGGCCTGGCACAGCTCCAGCCCTTCCTGGGCTCCTGTCCCTGGCCCAGAGCAGAGCTCAGCCCCTGCCCCTCCGCCTCCCCTCGGGAGGAGCTGCAGCCCCCGAGGAGCCTCCCCTCAGTCTCCTCTGCTCCAGCTGAACAAGCCAAGTCCTGCTGTTGAGATCCCAGGATGCTGTAGCTGTGTTGTGCCTGTGTGTTCTGTGCTGTCCCTGCCCTGAAGCCCTGGTGGGTTCCTGTTGCAGCTGACGTGGACGGCGGCGGTGGCCGCGCGCTTCATCACGCTGAGCGATGCCCACGACAGGCAGGAGCACGTGGTCAGTTACCTGCCCCTCAGCCACATCGCTGCACAGATGTGTGATATTTGGGCAGCCATGTCCTACGGAGTGCAAGTTTACTTTGCCCAACCAGATGCATTGAAGGTAAAAAAAATGAGATAATAAACTTACACCCATCCACCTGCTTGAGCTGGGGTGGGTGCTTGAAACAAGGCTGTGTTATCTCGTGGTTCTGTCAGCTTTCCTAACTGGGTTTACTTTGCCCACTGACCAACTGCCCCTGTTGGTCTGACTGGGGCCTGACCTTCACCTTTTGACTCAGTCACAAACTGGGAGAAGCTGACCCAGCACTTCACAGCTGGGAGCTGCTGAGTTCTTACCTGACACCTGGTGCCACATCAAGAACTGGTTGAGCAACAGCCTTGTGTTTGCTCTGCCTACATTGCACCATGGCCCCAGCCATGGAGTAAAGGATTCTTGTGTCAGCACTGGCACTGAAAACATTGACCCTTGCTCCCTTCACAGTTCCCACTGGAATGCCTCAGGGGTTCCCTTCTCTTGGTGGCGCTGCAGAAAACAAACAATCCCTCAAAACTGATGGCAAACTCCCAAGTTTTTGCCAGTGAGCAGTACTGACCTGAAGTCTGCAGAGAATCACTTCTAAAAACTGCATTAAATCCTGCTTCTCTCAGGGCAGCTTGGTGGAGACCCTGCGGGAAGTGAGGCCAACTGCTTTTTTGGGAGTTCCTCGTGTCTGGGAAAAAATGGAAGAGAAAATGAAATCTGTGGGCATGAAAGCCTCAGCGTTCCGAAGGAGAGTGGCATCGTGGGCCAAGGAGGTGGGGCTGCAGACCAACCTGAAGAGGATGAATGGGTAATTATGAGCTACATTTCAGGGATGCTGATGAGTTTTAGGAGAACTTTCCTGTCAGATCAGGGATTTTATTCTACCCAGGGATTTTATTCCACCCAGGGGTTTATTCCACCCAGGATTATATCCCATGTGAGGACCCGAGGGGGAGCAGCAAGGGCTGGAGGGGGGAAATAATCCATTATTTTATTGAATGAACTAAAATAGGATGGAGATAAAAGGAGGAAGGGAGAGGAGTTCTATGTGTGCCCGTTTTCCTGGTGCAGGTACTTGGAGGTGCCGGTGAATTTCCGCCTGGCCAGGCAGTTGGTGTACAGGAAGGTGCGCAAGGCCATCGGGCTGGATCGCTGCACCAAGTGCTACACAGGGGCTGCTCCCATCACCAGAGAGACCCTGGAATTCTTTTTGAGCCTGAACATTCCCGTGCTGGAGCTCTATGGGATGAGTGAGAGCTCTGGGCCTCACACCATCTCCCTACCTCATGCCTTCAGGCTCGGCAGGTGAGCACCTTCCTGGGAGCAGGGCAGTGGTGGGCTGTGCCTCTGGCACTCCATCTCTCCTGGAGCAGCTCATCCCCTGAAAGGTCCCTGGGGAGCCACATCACAGGTGAAGAGATCTGCCAAGGGCAGCAGCAGCAGCAGGGATATGGGAATTTACCTTGGCTGGATTCTGTGGGAGCTGGGGAAGAAGTGAGGGGCTGGAGGGATGAAAGAAGAATTGGTAACTCCAACCTACCCTTCACTTTAATGGCAAATGACTAAAGGGTGCAGCGTGTCTTGAATGGCTCCTTCAGTCTGCACAGTGCAGGTTTGCTGCCAAGGACATAAATCATTCAAAGCTCAGGTGTTGAGAACAATGAGTGCAAAGCAGCAGGTGTGTGAGCACTGATCTCTGCAATAACAACTCGTTCTGCAGCTGCCCTTACACGAGCACATGCCTTTGAAGCTCTTTGCTGGAGCTGTTGTGATAAAATCCTCTGGGGCTTTGTTCAAACCCTTCAGCTTGAGAGGTGCTGCTGTGGCCTCTGCTTGAATCCAGTTTAAAATAAATGAATCCTTGGTGTGTGCTGTGTTTCAGCTGTGGGAAGGAGCTGGGGGGCTGCCACACCCTGATCCATAAACCAGACAGGGATGGTGTTGGGGAGATCTGCTTCTCAGGAAGGCACGTCTTCATGGGCTACCTGAACATGGAGGACAAAACCAAAGAGGCCATCGATGAGGATGGCTGGCTGCACTCAGGGGACCTGGGCAAGCACGACAAGGATGGATTCCTCTTCATCACAGGCAGAATTAAAGGTAACACATCCCCTGACTTTATCTTGATGCTGTGCACTATGGAATCAGTGAGTTGTTAAATGTTGGGAAAGACCTCATGGAGCCCAGCTAACCCATGTCCCCAGTTTCCACATCTTTTAAATCCCTCCAGGGACGGTGACTCCACCACTGCCCTGGACAGCCTGTCCCAATGCTGAACAGTGAAGAAATTTTTCCCAATATCCAACTTAAACCTCCTCTGGTACAGGGGAGGCTCAGCTGGTTGTGTGGTTGTGACTTGCACAGAAAAATATTTAAATCCTTCTCTTCCTGGAGTTTCCCTGTGAATGTGACTGCAGGGTGTCCTCCCCTGTGATGGGAGGAGAGGGGCAGCCTCTGGAGCCAGGGTGTCTTTATAGAGGGAGGGAGAAGCCCTCTGATTTCAGCACCAGTGCAGTTCATGCTTTGTGGGCTGCTTTTACCAGCAGTCCCCTCAGTTTCAGGAGCTTTACTGGGTGACCTCCAAGGAAAACAGCAGCTTAACACTGTTGTGCAAGTGCCTTGTAGCAATGTGGCTCTTGGGACAGCAGTTTGAGCAACTCCAGACAAAGCCAAATGTCACTCAGGCCTCGAGCCCTCAAAAAGAGAGAGGTGCTCATGTGAGGGCTGCTCTAAGGAACAGGAGATTGAGGAGGGGGGGTCCCCTCTGCCTGCAGCACACAGGAACTCCTTTCACTTCAATTTCTGACCTTTTGGGTGCCAACTTAGGTGCCTTAGAGGCCCAGGGGTGTGTGCCAGGGTGCCAAGGGGCTCACCTGGCATTGCCAGACTGCAAACACCCCTGGAGCAGCAAGGCAAGGCAGCTTTGGCTGGGCTGTGTGGGGACAGCTCCTGCTCCTCTCTCCAGGCCTGCTGGAGTCATGGGATCAGCACCGAGGCTGGAAAAACCCTTTGAGCTCACTGAGTACAGCACCCCCAAGGCCACCACTGAACCACGTCCCCGAGTGCCACACGCCCACATTTTTGAGCACTTTTGGGGATGGTGACCCTGTGACTTTCCCAGTCCTGGTGTGCTGCCTTCTCCAGCCCTGCTGGCACACAATCACTGATCCAACAGATAGGAAGGAGCAGTTAAATTGTTTCAGATTGTGGGAAGGGGAGAAGCTCCAAGCATTAATCAGGATTTGATTGTTTTCCAGAGCTCATCATCACTGCAGGAGGTGAGAACGTTCCTCCTGTTCCAATCGAGGATGCAGTCAAGAATGCTGTTCCCATCATCAGCAATGCCATGTTGGTTGGAGACAAAGCCAAATTCCTTGCTATGCTCCTGACACTAAAGGTAATGAAAAACAGGATGGGGATCCACCACCTGTGCTGCTGAATCTGATTAATTCCTGGGAGGAAGAAAATTGTTACACATTTTTAGTATCTTGTGGAGATGAGCCCAGAGCACAACTGGCTGTAGCTGAGCTGCAAAGAACAGCTGAAAGCACAGAGCTGTCACTTGCTCAGACCATCAGGCCCTGCTGTTGTTCAGGGCAGCTTTTTCTGTGCCACAGAGGACAGGAAGAAACAGAAGGAAAAGACCCAAAAGTGAGGCTGGAAAAGGAAACCCTTCAGCTCTCCTCACCTGTTTCAGTCTCCCAGAGCAGTCTGCCAGGGATTTCTTTGTCAGACTCTGGCTTTAAACCCCGCCAGGACCCGCCTGTGGTGGCCTGTGCTGAGTGTCAGAG
Organism: Poecile atricapillus; assembly: GCF_030490865.1. Taxonomy (NCBI): domain Eukaryota; kingdom Metazoa; phylum Chordata; class Aves; order Passeriformes; family Paridae; genus Poecile; species Poecile atricapillus. The sequence continues at coordinate 3,813,018 of NC_081276.1, forward strand.
TGGGAATTGCTCCTTATCACTAATTGATCGAGGCCAGCAGCCTTGGCCTGGGACAGGAGACCTGAGCCAGGCCCTGGGGGTGGCCCTGCTGAGCTTGTCATGGCTGAGTGCTGTGTGTGACCTCCCAGACAGTGCAGGGACAGTAAACTGTGCTCCAGAAAGGGTCTGGAAAAAAGTGATTGACTTTGGGTAGCACAGGAGGGATTTGGTGGATGAGCTCTGTACCCTGCTGGCTCCTGAGCAGGCAGAGATCTGGGGGGGTTCATCTGTGTTTTGTCCCAAGTTTCCATTGGCAGCCAGGGGTTGGTGAGAGCTGAGGGGCTGCTGGGGTTGGAGTGGGGTGGGGAAGGGACCCAGGGCAGTGTCCAGGGCTGGAGGCTCCTTGGTGCAGAGGGATTGCTCCTTCAGCAATGCTCAGTCACCTGCTGTGGCCTGCAGTGCGTTGTGGATGCAGAAACGGGCGAGCCCAGAGATGACCTCAGTCCAGAAGCTCTGGAATTCTGTCAGAAACTGGGCAGCAAGGCCACCAAGGTCTCAGAAATCATCAGCAGCAAAGACAAGGCCATCTACGCCGCCATCCAGAAAGGGATCTCTGCTGTCAATGAGGGAGCCGTGTCCAATGCCCAGAAAGTCCAGAAATGGGTCCTGCTGGAAAAGGATTTCTCCCTCTTTGGTGGAGAGCTTGGTGAGTGGTGAGGGGGTGTCTGGGGTCTGCCTGTGCCCCTTCCCTGGCTATTGAACATCAACACAACCACAGCCCCCAGTGCACAGAGCTGCCCCCAGCCTTTCCTCACTCTGGCTTTTCCATGTGGCAGGTTGGGGTGGGATGAACTGGGGTGAATTCCCATTTCTGCCCAGCAGCACCGAGTGGAGCAGCTCTTACCCTTGTGCAGAGCTATGGAACATCCTGAGCTGGAAAGGACCCTCAGGGATCACCAGTGCAGCCCCTGGCCCTGCCCAGACCCCCCAAGAACCCCACCCTGAGCATCCCTGAGAGCGCTGTCCAAACACTCCTGGAGCTCTGGCAGCCTTGGGGCCGGGCCCATTCCCTGGGGAGCCTGGGCAGTGCCAGCACCCTCTGGGTGCTGCTTCAGCTCACAGGGGAAGAGAGGGAGATTCTATTAAACCCAAAGAGAAATTTAGAACCAGTCCCTGTTCCGTGTTCTGCCTCTCCCCTCCAGCCCAGCTTCACCCCAGGCCTGCTGGGTGCTCTCAGTGCTTCCCTGCCCATTAACCCTGTGCTGTTCCCCACAGGCCCCACCATGAAGCTGAAGAGGCCGGTGGTGGCTCAGAAATACCGGGACCAAATTGCTCAGTTTTACACGGACCTCGAAACGCCCTCGGGGGAGCCCTCGAGCCGGACATAGAGCCCTGGACTGAAACCACTCCCGAGGACACTCCCAGGAAGGATTCCCTGGATCCTGCTGAAATAAAGAGGCTCAGCCTTCAGGCAGCCCCTCGGCGTCGCTTTGCTGTGTCCTGCCCTGCAGTGTGGTGAGCCTGGTCCTGCCCATGTTCTCCTCTGTCTTGTGGCCCCTGCTGAGAGATCCCAAATAGCTCAACTTTGTATTTTTTATTTCCATTTTTATAAGGGTGACACAATGTTTACCTTAAATCCATGTGATATGTTACATTCTAACCAAAGTTTTCTTTTCCTGAGATGAATGTAAAACTGGAGCTGCAAATCAGGAGCTGCCCTTTTCCTGCTAAGGGAGAAAGGCAGATTTCATTTTCCAGCAGTGTCCTCACTCCCTGCTGCACGTTTCCCTGCATGCTGATGGCATCCATATCATTTTAAATCTCCTTCCCTACAAACTGTTCCTGTCTGAGATGACAAATGCTGAGTGACTACACACAGCAGTGGAGGTGGAACCTCACATGAACTGGGTTTGTCTGTGCAATATTTTGAGTTTGTTTTACCCTTTTGAGTTATAATGAAGCCATAAATTGTTGTTGAAGTTGTATCTGTGGCTGGTATTCTGGGAAGTGATTTACTCCAGGGATTATTTATAAGGCTGTGTACAATGTGTGAAATCTGTTTGTGTCTTACAATCCAGAAATGTTGTAGTGTCTGAAATGGGGAGCTCCAGAGAGGAGGGTGGGTGTGCTGAGGCTCTGTACCTGTGCTTGGGGAGATGGTGCTGGGAGCCCAGGCTGCCTCTCCTGAGGGTCTGTGAAGGTTCTTCATGGTGGATTCAGACTGGAGAACACAGACTGCCCACACCCCCAGCTGGAGGGAAACACCTGGACCCAGAGCTCCTCGTGCTCTCTGCTGCAGGGCTCATTCCAGGCTCCATCCCCAGCAGGTGAAGGATTGTCTGGAAATGGCTCATTTCAAACCAGAGATCCTTACCTGAGCCTGGGCAGAGCAGCCCAGCTCTGGCTCCCAGTAACCATTCCCCAGGGAAAGGAGGAGCACTGGGAGGAGATGGGAGCAGCTCAGGGCTGGGCTCAGGGTGGGTTAAACCCAAACCTGTCTCTGCTTTGGGTTGGTGAAATTCCACTGGTGGAAGGGTGGGAATCACTGCTGGAACTGCAGCTCATCCTGGGCCAGTGTGTGCTGAACTGGAGCTGCTGTGTCCAAGTGTTTGCAGAGGAATGTGAAATAAACTCCTCCACTTGTGTCTCTTGCCTCTCACTCCTTCCTGGGCTGGGTTTGCAGCAGCTGAGCTGAGCCTGGGCTGTTCCCAGGGCTGGAGCTGCTCCCTGGGCAGCCACAGACACGGGAGAGATCCCACCCTGCACTGGGCTGAGCAATTCCCGTGCCAGGGCTCTGTCCTTGTGCCAAGGGCCTGGACCCCTCCCCTGAGCACACAAAGCTCTGGGGGATTAAGGAGCACTGGAACCACCCCATGCTTAAAACAATTCCCTTTTCCTTGGCTCTTCCCCTGGCCCAGTGGTCTTACCTGTGCCCTGAGGGGAGGTTTTGGGAAAGCCACGGTGCCATCCCTGGAGAAACAACAGAACAACTGAAAAACACTTCCAAGTTTTACTTTTCCATCTTACTTTATTTCACTTTTTCTAGAAAATTCCTCCATAGTTCCACAAATTTAACAAAAAGTTTAAAATTCAGGACAAACAATCCTGTAACGTATTACAAACATGAGTTTTTTTGTGTTTTTTTTTTTAATCTTGCAGTTAGTCTTGGCTCAGCTGCATTTCTTCCAGCTGAGTGAAGAACTTTCTCCCAACACAACTTTTAAAATCCTCAGGTGCTGAGGTATTTAATACCTCGGCTCTAGGCAGAAATACAATTAAAAATTCTCTAGAAGTTGAAGTACTTACATTTTTCTTTAGGAGTGCAAACTCATCTTGTCAGTTTTTGATGGCTATTCCACGCCCCAGGAAAGCAACACGATTTGGGTCCTTTGAGCACTAATTCCCAGCTGTCCCAGGTGCACCAGGGGTGTCACAGCATCACCAGAGCACCTGGGTGAGCAGGGAGGAGCCTCACGAGAGCAGAGCCGGCTCCAGCACATCCCCCATGGAAAACTGCGGAACCGGAGCCGCTCCGGGCTCTGCTCGCGGAGAGGCCCCTCCGGAAGGGACGTTTAAACCTCTCTCACCATCAAACACGGTCCAAGATCTGACAAATAAAAACTGCTTCTGGATTGTTGCATCAATTGCTCGGCTCGTTCTGATGCTCCCACCGCACCCCAGGATCCCACGGGTGGCAGAGTCATTGCACTTCCATGGATTCAGCCTGACCTCAGCCAGCCTCGCTCCCTCCGTGGCCCAAACGCCTCAGCCGGGCTTTGCCAGCCTTCCTTTCCTCTCTTGTTTTAAGCTTTTTTAATAGTTCATGTCAGTAATCAAAGCCTCAAGGCTTAACACATCGCAGAGCAGGACCCAGGAAAACGCTCCTGGCCCTCCCTGCCCTCTGCTCCGACGGCCGAGGATGGAGGAGCCGAGTCCCGATCCCACCTCCAGCACCATTCCAACTCGGGAAGCCCTCGGGCTGCCCAGCACCTGCCTGTGCCAGCAGCACCACCACCAAGGACACGGAAAAGTAACAGAGTCCTGTCCATTTTCCTTGGAAAAACCATTATGGCTACAAGTCAATTTGGGATTCTTTTTTTTTTTTTTCTTCCTTTTTTTAACAATGCAAGCTACTACACATCCTCGAGGACCTGAAGCAATGCCCACAGCAGCACTGCCCCCTCCTTCCTAGAGTACAATAATCCATCCATGCTCTCAAGAGTGACACAAGAACAAACACTTTATCCACAAAAACCTGTACACGGCATGTTCAGAACAGCGTTCAGCCAGCCTAGAGGGAATCTACACAGGGAACTCCACGGGGACACAAGATGAGGCCCAAATGTGACCATTCTTTGTTTGCAGAGTCACCCCTCCTGTGCTCCCCGACGCTACCACATACCCCAAAAAACATCAACTCTGTAGAACAACTAAGTACTTGCAAAAACCTTTTAGTAACAAATCAGCATGTGCACACAATGGAGAGGAACTATTGCTGGGGAACAATCCTACCTTGGGTTTTCAGGGGGATTATAAACAGTCTAAAAAAATCCATGTGTAAAATACTTCTTATAAAAACCAAACAAAAGCCCTATCACTGCTCAGCAGACTTCACCAACAAAGTCACTTCCAGGACAGGACGATGCCACGGGCTCGGTGCTTCCAGCCAGGCTCAGGAAGAGCCTCCCAGGCGTGTTCAGGGACAGGCTGGGAGCTGTGAGCACGGGGTGCTGGCAGGAGCAGGGCCAGGAGAGGCAGCTCAGGAGCTGGGACAGTGCTGGGACTGGAGCTGGGGGAGGACAGACCTGGGCAGAGAGGGCAGCAAAGCCTCAGGAGAGCTGGGCCTCAGCCTGGCCAGCCCCAGGGATGGGACAGTGTCACCAAGGCCAGCCCAGGGTGCCCAGAGCTGCCTCCCCCTGGCACAGCCCCACAGAGACAGAGGAGCTCGCAGTACCCGCCCAGGCTCCACCGTGGGTGTCCTGCTGCCACCTCCTCCCCTGGGCCCTGCCCTCCACCTTCTCTGGCCTTTCCACCCAGCCCCGGCATCGTCCAGCAAGAAAGAAAACAGCTGAGATCACTGGCGTGACAGGGTTTGCTCCTGGCATGAGCTTGAACTTCCATATATATATATATATACACACACACATATATATATATATATATATACACACACACACACGACACATGAAAGGTGGTACAAGGACAAAATTAATGGGAATCGGGTCAACATGACCCAACTCAAACAAGCTTATCATCATATTGCCACTTCAGTTGATTAGTTGCAACATTTCCATGATAAAGAAAGGGGGAACCCAAAACAAGGGACAGCAAACCCGGAGCGGTGCAACCCTCCCTGAGCAGAGGGGCTCCCCAGCACCGCTGCTCCCACAGCGCCTGTGCCCCACAGCATTCAGAAAAACCAGCAATTCCTGGGACAATACTGAATTTAGGGACCAGGAGCGTAACACAGCTTTGAGGAAGGCACTGGGATTTCCCCATGCCCACCTGGACAACACTTGGAGGTCAATACTAGTTTAACTAGAAATCTGGGGAAGGGGCTGCATTAGTGTTTCTGTTTCCTGCCTTTTCCTGCACAGGCAGCGGGGCGGGAGAGGGAGGAGGGAACAAACCCAACTCCGTGTTTTACATCAGCGTCTCCCAGGCGTGTCCAAAGATTTAAGTTCTCCCTTGTTTTGGTTTTCCCAAAGTACAGCCACTACTATAGGGGCCACTGTAAGGAGATTCCTCTTTGAGAACACAGAACAAAACCAATCACATGTTTTGGCAAAGTTATCAAACACTGACAAATGGAAAGACGACGGGTGAGCCCCTTCTGGAGCATGGGATGCCTGGAGGTTGCTGTCCAGCTTCCTTACACTACAAATTGTCCACAAGAGGCATTGAACAAACGAGTCAAATCTTATTAAGCGCCTTCCCCTGCCAGAGCCATAAAAAAACAACAGAAAAACACACCCTTAAGATCGTAAGACCCAACTAGGCCCTTCTTATACATACAGTACATACATATATATAATATATATATATAAAATATACAGCTTACAGTTTTGGAGTCCTATTACAGTTAAAGCAGACTGAAAGGAGTGGGACTTTGTTTAGGAGCTCAGATCAACAAACAAGACACCTCCAAACCCCAGAGGAGACAGCAGGTTCCAGAGGCCTTCTCACCGAGCAGAGTGTCCCTGCAGGGAGCTGAGGGTCCTGTCCCCACCGAGAGCCAGGTCACGGAACCGGTGGGTGATCCCAGCTGGAATGCAGCTGGAATCTGACCCCTCTCCTCTGCAGCAGACCAGCAGGACCCCGGGGAGCCTCCCGTGTCCCCAGTGGCCCGGCCAGCTCTGTCAAAGCCGATGTCACCCACACGGCGCGGGGCAGAGCGGGAGGGCTCTGCTTCCAGAGCTCTCCACAGGCTGGTCCCGAGCTCCAGGGGAAGGGAACAGCATCCACGCTTCTTCAGAGCTCAGAGATGCCCGGAAAATGTGCTCTTGATACACAGTTGCTCGAAGGGAAACCGAAAAGGTCGCGCTGTGCAGCCTAAGTGCAGCACGCCCGCCCTGCTCGGGGCCTGGCCCACGCAGCCGGGGCGGGACAGACTCAGCAAGGCGGGCGCTGGTTTGAAGCCTACAAGAAAAGTGCAGCTGGCTGAGCATTCCTAGAGCATGGCTGTTCTCTAAGGCAGTGCTTCTTCGGGTGAGGCAGGAGGATAAGAAGGCCTAGTTCCTTGGGGTGGTTTCCTGGTACCAATGGAGGGGATCTCTGGTTGAAGAGCAGAGCCAGCTTCCCAGGCCCAGCGTCATGTGGCCACGGCCTCCAGGTAGCTCTGCAGCTTGCGGACGGTCGTCTCATCCAGGGAGAAGAGGTCAAAGTCAAAGGTTGTGTTGGTGACGTTGAAATGCCCGGTTTCCTCAATGAGATTGACGATCTGGAGACGGGGATGGATGTAAGTACAGCACAGAGGGCAGGGGGTACCCAGAGCCCATCCAGGCTTTCCCACTCCTTGGAGGGGCTCACAAGAGGAGGGGAATCCTCTCCCCAAAAAACCAAACCAGCTCCTCCTGCCTGCCTGCCTAGCTCTGTCTGGACAGTGATGTGGGCATGTTTCCTTTTAACCATAAAACAGAACATCCTGAGCTGGGAGGGACCCTCAGGGATGATCAGTGCAGCCCCTGGCCCTGCCCAGACCCCCCAAGAACCCCACCCTGAGCATCCCTGAGAGCGCTGTCCAAACGCTCCTGGAGCTCTGGCAGCCTTGGGGCCGGGCCCATTCCCTGGGGAGCCTGGGCAGTGCCAGCACCCTCGGGGGGAAGAACCTTGCCCTGAGATCCATCCCAAGGCCTGGCACAGCTCCAGCCCTTCCTGGCCTCCTGTCCCTGGCCCAGAGCAGAGCTCAGCCCCTGCCCCTCTGCCTTCCCCCCAGGAAGAAGCTGTCAGTCAGACCACGCTGTCAGTCAGACCAGGAGATCCCAACTTTGGGATTGCTATGAGGATGGCAGAGGGAAGATGCCCACACCACACTCCTCTACCACTTCCAACAAAAACATTACATGCACAGCTTTTTCTACTTTTTCCTCCATATTTCTGCTTTCAAAGCAAAGCAGAGCCTCCATGGAAGGGCCTGGCTGAGCCCCTGGACACACAGATCCCCAGGGACAGCAGGGACAGGTCTGTACCTGCTGGAGCACGTTGCGCTCCCGTAGTGCCATGAGCCGCCTGTGGAGCTCCACCAGCTCATCCGTGTAGGCCTGGAACACAAACAGGGACAAACACAAACACGTGGAGAGTCTGAAGGTATTGCCAAAGGGACTTCCCCAGTGAGCATCAGAAGAACTTGAGGCCCTTCCAGACATTTTCCCTACTTTCTTACTGCCTCCTGCCCCGTCTCAAGTACAGGGAACTGAGGACTTCCTTTAAATACAAGTGCTCTAAAGGCCATTTTTTTTAATTTCATGACACCCACAACTGTAACCAGCTCCAAGGACTGGGCAGAACCTTTGAGGACATCAGTGGGGTGAAGTTCACCTTGCTAACCCTCAGTGGGAGCTCCTCATCAATGAGTTCTCCCAATTAACTCCAAATTACCTGGAAACATCACGTGCACCACTGAACAAAATCCCAGCAATCTGCTGAGCAATGATCTGCATTTAGGTAAGGAAAAATTCTTGGAGTGCACTGTATTCCCAGGCAGTTTTACCCATTCCACAACAGGAAATGAAGGATTGTTCACAGGCTCAACACGTTTACTGTTCTTAGGTAAGAGTGATTTGTTTTATTCTTAATATTAGGCTTTTTCTTAATTTTAGGTTTTTTTAGGCAGCCAACAACGGGTCTGTATCAGCAAAACTGATTCACAGAATTAGTGAATCACAGAATGGACACTGTTCTGCCCTCCTTGGAGGCAAGGAAGGAGGGAATTTCATTGAACAAACAAAGGTTCCAACTAAACCTGCAAAGGAGAGCATCAAATAATCTTTAATTTATAAGATCAAAGCCAGATGAAACTGCCTTTGAGTGAAGTGCCCCAGCACTGCAGCAGTGACCAGGCCATTGGTTCAGACAAAGGGCAAACAAATACAACAATTTCAACATTTTGCCTGTGAACACCACCTGGGGCTCCAGCTATTTAATGTATGCAATTTCTGCAGTGCCACTCTCCAGAGTCTGTCCTTTCAACATCTGGTTTTTGTTAAACTCAAGCTTCTACCCTGCTGAGACAGAACAATGAACAGGCTGGGCTGATTCAGGTGGTTTTGTGCACAGTGAGGCCGAACTGCTCTGTGACGCTCAGCTCCTCAATCACAGAATCCTGGAATGGTTTGGCCTGGAAGGAGCTCAGAGCCCATCCAGTGCCACCCCTGCCATGGCAGGGACATCTTCCACTGTCCCAGGCTGCTCCAAGCCCTGTCCAGCCTGGCCTTGGGCACTTCCAGGGATCCAGGGACCTGCCCACCCTCCCAGAGAACAATTCCTTCCCAGTATCCCATCCAGCCCTGCCCTCTGGCAGTGGAAGCCATTCCCTGTGTCCTGGCACTCCAGGACATCATGAAAGATCCCTCTCCACAGGACACACCTTGTCATACGTTCCCTTCTTCAGGATCTTCTCTGGCTTGTTACAAGACTCTGGGCTTTTCCTTCCAGATGCCTGAGGGGAAAAGAAACCAACAACAGGACCAAAATTAGCTCAGGAAACACAGGAGCATCACAGCAGAGCGCTGCAAAGGGAGGAATCACCTGTCTGCTGAGGACAGGAATGGGGAAAATTTGGTGGAAGTGAGAATTTCCAAGGCAGGCACCAGGGGAGGTGGGAAGCAGAGCTGTGGGAAGGTGGGATTTCATACCTTGTTGTTTGCTGGGGGCAGCTTCTGCCCAGGAGGTGGCTCCCGGCTGGGCGGGCACGAGTCGGCGCTGTTGTCACTGTCACTGTCACTGAGGCTCAGTCTGAAAAACCACCAGCACAGAATGAGCATCACCAGCAGCAGCAAACTCATCAGCTGCCAGCTGAGCCACCCAGAGCTGAGTGAAATTCTCTTCTTTATCACAGACTACTGCATAGGCTGGAAGAATGGGCTGCTGGAGATTCCAAGAATCCCTTTTTTCCCAGCTGATGTCACCTTGCATTCCCAGAGCAGGGAATTTTAGGTGACACATTACAGGGAGCAGCTCAGCTCTGGCATACACAAGTCCCCTAGAACAACTAAGCACCATTTCATTTCACAAACAGCAGCTGCTTCAGGAATTCCTCCCAGTATTACAAAGTACCTGCATGAGAGGCTCACTGACACCTCCACAGGCAAAAAATGCATTTAGTGCTGCTGCTGGTGTAACCTCTAAGATTTCCTATTTATTCTCCTTCTCCTTTGGCTCTACAGATATGGCAGGTATCCTACCTCTGGTGAACTAAACTGGTTGTCCCCTAAAGGTCTACAAAAACACCCATCAAAGTCTCTCTGTTATTGTTTCATTGATGATGACAAGTGCAATAATGGATATTTGTTAGTTTTGGTAACCACCAGCAGCATTTCCAATGTGCAGCTGCTCTCTGGGCCAAGCATTCAGGTTCAAGTATTCACTGTGACTCCAGGTTTGGGCTGTACAGCATTTCCTGAGGGAAGAAAGATGAAGTTCAACTCTTTCCAGGGAGCAGGAAACAGCTGTCACTGAGTCCAGAGCAGTGGAGTAGGGTGGGCAGAGAGTGACTCCTGAGCTCTGTCAGTCCCAGACAGCCAGAGCAGCACACTCTGCCTGTCCCAGGCATCCCTAATCTCTGCAGACTGTCCCACTCCAGCAGCTCTGCAGAGATCTGAGGGTCACAATGACTGTTTGAAGGGGCTCAGTCACCAACACCTGCCAGCTCAGCTCCTCCCACAGTGCCTTCCCCTCTTTGTGCTCTTCAGCCAACCCTGTTGGCACCAGCTCTGTGTCCCCATCCTGTGCTGAGTGACCCAACACATCTGCCCTTCCTCCCCTCCCACACAGAGCCCTGGCCCTTTGATTGCTCCCTCCAAATGGAGAGCACCCTAAAATCCCAAGTGCAGAGGCCAAAGAGCCACCCAAACACCCACACCAATTCTGTTCTGGATTTGTTACCACCTGGAATCCCGGCTGACGGGGTTTGCTTTGACTGCTGCCTCCTCTCCTGAGGAGCTGTCGTCATCATCCGACTCCTCCGACTGCAGATCCTCCACCATGGAGCGCAGGGGCCCTGGGGCAGATGGGAGAAGGGAATTCAGCACCAGGACACAACCAGCACATCTCCACCCAACCCCAGCACCTGAGACACATCCTGACTCCCAGGGAGATATGACTGGGAAAGGACACCCTGTCCCAGGCTCAGAGCTAAAGCAGAGCTGACAAACTTTACAACTCCCTCCCCCCCTCCCAAATCCTCCCCCTCCCTTCCCAAATGAGAACAAAAGGACACATTTTTCATGCGTGTGGGGCTGATTTAAATGTCACTGGAGACAGGAGCAGCACAGCATTTGCTGCATTTAGAACATTTACTGTTGTCAGTTTCCCTCTCTGTGTTATCTGTGGAGGGATCTGAGAAAGGAGCTGTTACACTCCAGCAAAGTGATGAATGGCACATTTATAATTTTTAATAAAACATATATGAGGTTGGAGGAGAACTGTTCCGGTGATTCTACAGATCAGACAGCAGCAACACATTTATAAACTGAGGCAGAAACCAAAGCCAAAAGGGAAAGAACCAAATCCAGAGGGATTCCCTACTCATAAATTAGCTGCCAAGAGAAGAAAAATACTTGTTCATGACTTTATAACATTATTGCCTTTTCTTGCTGAGGCATCACAGCTCCAACACATGGCTGCATGCAAGAAACTGTATTATTATAGTGCTGGAAAAGCAAATTTAATTCTCCTGAGCCTTTTAAGGTTACACAAGGAAGGTTTTAAGAAACTATTTCTTGCAACACACCTTGACTGTGGTTCTGAGATGGCTCGAAATCAGAGTCAGAGCTGGAGTCGGAGCTGGAGCTGGAGTTGGAAGGGCTGGACTGGACAGACTTAACCCCCCATAAAAGGGAAACAAAAGAAAAAGAATCTTAATCTTTCTAATCCAGAAAACCAGAGCACAAAGCACTGGGGCAGGAGCATCTGAGCACTCTACAGCATCACCCATCACTGAATACAGTTCTTGGGGCTATGGGAAAAAACAAAATGTGAGGTGAATAAAAACAGATTTTATGGAAGTCTGGGAGGATATAGCTCAGCACTCCTAGGAGCAACATCAAGGACTCCCATCAAACCCCTTCACACCACGAGGTTCAAACCCCTCAAATGATGATACAGAGCATCTGAAAAACATTGAAATGACAGCCCTTACTTTGAAGTGTGACAGATGACCAGCGCAGAAGCCACAACTATCCAAACCCTATTAAAAAGTGTATTTATTGTACCCACCAAGGTTCCCTTGAACCTCAGACTATGGAATCAGAGGCATGGAGTGGTTTGGGTTGGACAGGACCATAAAGATTATTTAATCCAAACCACTGTCCCAGGCTGCTCCAAGCCCCGTCCAGCCTGACCTTGGACACTTCCAGGGATCCAAGGGCAGCCAGAGCTGCTCTGGGAATTGTGCAAAGACCTCCCCACCTTGCCAGGGAACAATTCCTTCCCAATATCCCATCTTTCCCTGCCCTCTGGCAGTGGGAAGCCATTCCCTGTGTCCTGTCTCTTCATCTCTTAGAAACAGTTTATCTTTCCTGCAGGCTCCTTCAGGCACTGCAAGGCCACAATGAGGTCACCCCAACACTTCTCCAATGAGCAATCCCAGTTCTCTACTCCTTTCCTCACAGACATGGGGATGGCTATCCCAACTAGTTCACATGACTCCAAAATTAATTCTAAATTATTATTATATCCTAAACCCAGCTGTTTCTGCACCAGTTTGAGTGATCCACTGTACTGGCTCCACTTCACTGTGAAAACATAACAGAGACCAACTCAGCCCTTGCGACCCCAACTCCTGGGTCAGCACTTGGCAGAAACAGCAGGAGTATCCTGTGCAGTAGGAGTGAGTGAAGAGTAAATGAACTACTGGTAACAGCAGCATCCAGGAAGGAAATTTGGGTGAGATTGGGAAGTTTTAATCGCAAATGCGATCCTGTTTGCAATCACCTGCAATAGCCTTGGGAACCGCCAGAGGGCAGAAGAGGCCACAGGAACCCCCTCTGCCCCCAAACAGCTCCGAAAATCCCCTTGCAATGGGGCTCCTTTTGGTACTCAGGCGGATTCTAGTTTAAAGATTCTCAAAGTACTGCAATATCTTGCCTTTTTAAAAGTAACTGCCTGGGAATCAACATTTCAGTTTCACTGTTTCGTTCCTAGGAATCCACTTAGTACTACTGCTGCCAAATCCTGATGCTGGAAGAATCACATATACCCCATTGATGAATAATTTGACACAGGAAGGGTTAATACTATAAAAACCTTGAGACAGGCACAGAGAGGCACACTGGCAGCTTCAGTAACTGATAAGTGAAAGTGGCAGCAGAATTTTTCGTCCAAGATTGCCCTTCTTCATAATTCCTCACAGAATCCCTCCTGCCTGTGCCTGATGCCCACCTTGTCCCCAGCCCAGAGCACCGAGTGCCACGTCCAGGCCTTCCTCAGACACCTTCAGGGATGGGCACTCCAAACCTCCCTGGGCAGCCCCTTTTGATTCCTGACCAACCTTTCCATGCAGGAATTCTTCCTGGTGTCCAACCTGAGGCTCCCCTGAGGCCGTTCCCTCTCCTCCTGTCCCTGTTCCCTGGAGCAGAGCCCGACCCCCCCGGCTGTCCCCTCCTGGCAGGGAGTTGTGCAGAGCCAGAAGGGCCCCCTGAGCCTCCTTTTCTCCAGGCTGAGCCCCTTTCCCAGCTCCCTCATCCCCTCCTGGGGCTCCAGACCCTTCCCTGCTCCGTTCCCTGCTCTGGACATGCTCCAGCCCCTCAAGGTCCTTCTTGCCCTGAGGGGTCCAGAACTGGACACAGCACTTGAGGTGTGGCCTCAGCAGTGTCCAGCACACAGGGACAATCCCTGCCTTGGTCCTGCTGGCCACACCATCACCCAGGTATTGGCAAGAGTTTCGTTATTTCACTGTAAGAAGGGGGAAAATGTGTCAAAAATGGTATTACAACCCTCAGGAGCAAAGGAGAATAATTTAACAAATCCAGTATCAGGTCTATTGGCACACTGCAGCAGCCCTGGATGTTCAGGGAAATTCCAACATAGAAGTGGAGAGCAGAGAGAACAGATTGTGCAGAACAGCTGTGGCTGCCCCTGGATCCCTGGAAATGTCCAAGGCCAGGCTGGATGGGGCTTGGAGCAGCCTGGGATGGTGGAAGGTGTCCCTGCCATGGCAGGGGTGGAACTGAATGATATTTAAGGTCCCTTCCAACCCAAACCATTGTTGGATTTTATGAATATTTTCAAGGTAATGCAGCACAGCTCCTGCATCTGACCCACAGCTCCAATGCTACATCCCTCATTCCTGGTGATCTGCAGGTGCTCCTTTAAGATGACTTAACAGGAGCTAAGCAGCAGTTGTTGGATAACCCATCTCTCCTTTTGCCATTAACACCACCAGCTCTTTAAGCCAGAGGAGGATGCAGATGGACACGCTCCGTGTGCTCACTGACTGTCACTGGGATGAGACCAAAGCAACACTGACAATGGCAAAAAGCAACTCTGCCTCCCATCCCTGCCTCTCCCTTTTGTCAGCACCGAGGCATCCAAGCATGAGGCCAGTTCAGGGAACTGGACTTGGTGGGGGAAGGAAAGAAAAAAAAAAAGCCAAGTAATATGCAGCAGGAGCTGAAATAGCAGGAGAAACTCCTTCATCCCTCTGCAGAATCCCCCTCTGAGCTCCTAGGCCAGGAGCACAAATGGGAACAGGGCTGCTCCACTCCACAGCAGCCTGTAAAGATGTCAGCTGGGAGCCACCGAGGAGCTGCAGCCCCGAGCAGTTGCACAATCCCCTGGCTGCAGCAGCAGAGCTGATTTAAGAGTTTCCGGGCCCTGGTCCACCTCCAGCTGCTCCCTCACTTTAGTGATGTGGCTCCCACACGGCTCCACACGGAGCTGTGCCAGGAGAAACCTGGAGCAGCAACCAGCAGTGCTGGGAGCAGGGAGATTCACCCCGGGGTGCACAAGGACTCTAGAGCCTGGGTGCTGCTGTGCCCTGGGGCTCAGGTTCCACAGGAGCCTCAGCTGCTGTGAGGGGCAGCTGCCACCGCTCCCTGTCTGTCACTGAGTGTCCCCAGATCCACTGTCCAGTGCCCAACAGGAGCTGGGGCAGCGAGGACACTGGGCAGGACAGGCTGCAGCAGATGCTGAGCCCCACTGGCACAGGCTGTGGTTCCAGCACCATCAGCTCACACTGCTGGGACCGAGAGGGGCTGGGGACACCCCGGGATCAGCACAGTCCCAGTCCCAGGGAGAGCTGTGTGCCTGGAACTGAAATGTGGGGCTTGCTGAGCACCACTGCACTTTGGGGAGAAGGCTAAAAGGGGAGAGGAACTGCCTCTTCTTAATGCCCAGTGTGCACATTTAATCCATCTGGGAAACAGTCACAAAATCCCAGCATGGTTTGGGTAGGAAGGGACCCCAAAGCTCATCTTGTGCCACCTCCTGCCATGGCAGGGACACCTGCCACTATCCCAGGCTGCTCCAAGCCCTGTCCAGCCTGGTCTCAGACACTTCCAGGGATGTGACTTTTCTGCACTGTGGAATTAATACTTGCCCAATAAACTCTTCTACTGGGAATCCTGCAGAAAGAAACCCTTCCCAACAAACACATCAATATTTGTTGTATCACAGAGCTGATTAATTCATAATACAAACTGTCCCTAGAAAATTCATCTTAATAAAATAAACCTTTTTCTTAAAGTGGTCAGGAGGATCCACTTCCAGAATTCCCATGACATTATCCTGTGAACCCTATTACAAGATATATGGTTTCTCTATAACAAATATACAAGTGAAAAGTAGGAAGAGTTTGGATTTGTCTGTCCCTTCTTGCATTTTATTTTGCCTTCTTTTAGAAAACACTTTTTAGAAAACAGAGGATGAGGAATGTTCTCAGTTGTAAAACGGAAAAAATATTTAGACAGCTTTTAAAAATAGTAGTACAAGAACATAATTTGTTTTATGTTTCACAACACAACTTATTTAGATTTAGAGGCATGTGGTTGTATTTTGAGCTTCAGCCAATGGCACATTTCTTAGAGGCCATGGCAGGAAGAGGGGCTTTATTTACATTTTAAAATTTAATACTGTTTTTTTTCGTTACCAAAACTGAGATGATTTCCATCTTTTCTGAAATAAGATCACCCTCTAAAACACTGCTATCATGAGCAGGCAGAAAGTGTCTCTGTATCTCTGGTAGTTCTGTAGATGTCACTGCAAGGGATGAATGAGGGAGCATAACCTTAAACTCTGACTTCTAGGTAACTGCCTGCAGATAAATCTCAATAAAAGTTTGTAGTTGAAACAGGAGCTAAAACCACACAGGAGGAACATTTAATATTGACTGGAGTTTCAAATAATTTTATTGGAGATGCAACCCAGCCTAAGCATTTACCAATCTGCTGCTCTATCTTCTCTGAGAGATTATTTTTAACATCTTCTTCAGGCAGGGATTTAACATCATCTTTCCAAATTCTGGTAAAGAATAAATCCCTACTCACCTCTGACTTGAAAGAAGTTTCATCCTCTGAGTTTGACTCCTCCATTTCCACGGGCTTTTTGATTTCCTTGGCCTCACTCTCAGATTTTACCTTTTCCACTTTGGCATTCATCTTCTCCTTGGTTTGTTTCTTCTCTGGATATGAGGAAGACGAGGTTCTGGGAGATGTCCCCAGGATATTCTTTACCCCTTTGGAGCTACTCTTTTTTTGTTTTTTGGCACTAGGCTTTGGTGACTCCACGTTGGAGGGCCTCTTGCTGGAAGACTTTAGCTCCGGCTGTGGCCCCCCCTTTGGAGATGTGTTCTCCAGTTTGGTCTCCTTCACGGCCAGTTTTGGTTCCTTGAAAGCAGCTTTTGGAGGTGCCTTCTCCTCCTTAGGCAGTTTGTTCTCAGTTGGTTTTCTGGAGGAGTCCTTCAAAGGCTTGTTCTGTTCTCTCTCAAGGTCTTTGGAGGAGTTTTTGCTCTCAGAGTCTTTCCTGGGCCTCTCCCTGTGCTCCTTGGTTACTTTATGTGGCTTGGATGCTTTGCTACTTTCCTTGTTTGCATCCTAAAATTCAGCAACAGAAACAAGCAAGCTGGGTATGAAACTGCAGCTCTGCACAGAATGATAAAACACATCCTCATAAATCACATGGCAGCGATTGTTCCGTGCAGAAATCCACCCCCATGTGCCCAGGTAAACATCCACACCTCCCTCAAGATGCTGCACACAAGCTAGCAGTGCTCACTTCAACATTTAGGAAAGGATAAAACATGTTCTGCACCTTTCCAGGGCCTGTCAAAGGTCTAGAAGCATCTACAGATGTTTAATTCAGGTTTAACCTGAATGCAAACACAGATGCACCTCTCAGGGCACCCTGGAGGAAGGGAAGCAGGAGAATGCTGTCTCTTTAGCAACTGGCAATTTTCACCAGAGCTCATCTCAGAGCCATTTATTTCTCTGCTGTGTTTTCCAGTGCTTAATTCCTGACCAAAATTAAATCAGCCACTAACAGGTAAGTCATCTTGACTCTGTTTCGTAACATCAGAAGGCATAACTGAAGTGCCAAAGTGTTTAGAGCCCTGAAAAACATGGCTATCAGAATTGAATTACACTGGAAAATGAATTGCTGTTAATACCTGTGACTGTTCAGGCTGATAAAGTGCATGTAATCTGCTCCAAAACACATTGCTTAGGGATTGTTTCTCCCATGTAGGATTATACAAAAATAGCTTCAGTACATAAGGGAAAAAAAAGAAAAGACTTGGGGTTCTTTGGAAGTCTCAGGACCTGGCTACTGCTGGATGCAAACATCCAATCTGGAAAGCACCCGGTGCATCAAGGGAAGCGTACTTGATGTTCTCTCCAGCAGTGCCCTGAGGAGAGGAAGGGCTGACTTTCCACTCAGCCTTCCTGCCAAGAGGTGCAGGGACTCACTGTGCAGCTGGGCATGGCACACAGTGAGAGAGCCACAGAATCCATCCTCAGCATCGAGGACACAACCAGAACAATCAGAGAGGATTTCATCTGCCTTTAAGGAAGATACGATTCACCGAAAATTCCCAGTCTTGCACATTTAATTTTCTTTTCAAAACTTCCCTGGAGAGAAGTCTATCAGATCGTAAAAAAACCTCCTAAAGGCTGGGAAGTTCCAGACCATTAACTACTGAACTGCAGAGTACAAGGAGGTTCAGAATTAGCAGCAGCCAGGAACAGCTGCTGAACAAGCTCTCAGCAGCCTGGCCTGAAAGACTCCCTCACCTCGGGCTGACCCAAACGTGTGCTGCACTGACCTTTGACCCATGGGAGGGTTTGGTCTTCTTGGGATCAGAGAAGGCAGAGAGAGGTATCGTGGGCAGCATCGGATAATCGGGACTTGGCCTTGAAACAGTCTCTGCTCCTTCTGGCATCACCATTACCTAGGAATAAAGAGGAGGGAAATTATGTCTGCACAAAGTCTCACGGACTATTAACTATTAACACATGATTATGTTAAGCCACTTGCTCAATTAACACACTATTATTCATCTTTTCAATGTTTTTTTCCTCGCCTGCTTAAAGGCCATAAAAAGATATCGTCTATGGAATGCTCAGTTTCAAGGCAACTCCTCAAATACAGAGTATTAAACCCACAAAAACTGAAAGGCAGCAATGCAATATCGAGTGTCTTTCCCAAAGGGAATGCCAATATTGTGAGCACAGGCAGGCAATAAAGCTCTGGACAAGAACTACGTGTTCTGCTGCAAATGCTCTTCCCCTGAAAAAGGGTAGGGAGATAAATCTGGAAGGAATGAGCAAGACTTCCTTGGTTTAAGAGAAGCTGAATTCTTTCAGGGAAAAAAAGAAAAAAACAGGGCTTTTCCCTTGACAAAATCTTAACACCAAGCACTGAGCTCCACAGAACAATTCCCTTCTTACCTTCCCTACATTGCCAGGATAATTCTGTGGAAAACTGCCACCAGAGAAAGGGCATCAAAAGTGATTAACAGCTGAATCACCTCAGTACACAAGGACTAAAATACCATATTGTGAAAATCCTAGAGAGCAGACATATTCCAGCCATCCTAGGGCAGAAATGAGCACCTTCCTCTCTCTGCCCAGTACAGGAGAGCACTGGCACACCAAGGAACAGGAATCATGGAGTGATTTGGATTGGAAGGGGCATTAAAGCTCATCTTATTCCACACCCTCCCATGGGCAGGGACACCTCCCATTATCCCAGGTTGCTCCAAGCCCTGTCCAACCTGGCCTTGACATCCTGTGGCTCATTAAAAATTTCTTGCACTTTATGGCTTGGAGTGATTTGCCCAGATCCTGCAGTTATTTGAGGATCATCCTTTAGTTTATCACCATTCATTACCTTCCCAGATGGAAGGGTTCAGCTACTGTAGCAACCCATACTTCACTGGGTCTTCTCGATAATATCACACACCTGTTTTCAGTCTAGATTGTCCAAATTTCATTAATTTTTTTTTATTATCTAAGCCACAAGTAGCTGATGCCAGGTTTAGAGGTCATTTATTGACCAGAAAGCACTAACTATTAAGCTAAAAAAAAAAAAAAAAGAAATGGTTTGAAAGCCTCTCTCTTTCCTTGAGCTTTTCTGTACTGACCCAGCTCCTGGCACCAGGAAGGTCACAGGTAACTGCAGCTGCCTGACTGCAACATCCAGACCAGATCTCACCTTCCAGAGGAGTTTTCTGCTTTGATATTAATGCTCACATTTAAACTGACAAATGAAGAGTCACCATCACACACCAACAATGAATTTGTTCTGCTGCAAATGCTACAGCCCTATAACCACGAGTCAAAACTGGCTGGGTCATCTTTTAAATGAATGTAAAAAACTGCTTGAAGCCTGCTGGGCTTAAAGAAACCACAGAGCAAAACGAGCCCACTCCTTTTAGGATCCCAAGCTGGGCACTTACCCCTCCAGCCCTGATGAGTTTGCGCCTGAATTCCTTGGTGGGGTTGTTGAAAGTCAGTTTCTCACAACGAAGGTGGTTCACAGGTGGGTTCCCCTCCAGATTTAGGAATAGGTCATATGTGAAACAAACCTTTTTGGGCTCCTCCTAAAAACAAGAAAGGCTTTGGGAAACTGGAAGAAGCTTGGCAAGCACACGAAGTCTGGGGATCCAAACAGTCACTCCTGAAAATCCCAAATAAACCACCAAGTGTTGCATTCATGGAGTTTTTCACCATGAGATCAGAGAGCTGGAAATTAAACTATTTGTGCTTGAGGTTAACATTGTTCATGGGGAACTCAGGCATGAGGCTTCTCACTGCAAAAGAAATGCATGGACACAGATTTTGACTGAAAATTGTCTGTTTAAAGCTGTTCAAGTCTCCCCAGAAAAGCAGATTCACAAGCTTTATGCACTACAGTTTTCAGCAAAATTCAGATCCTATCTCCTTTGGGAAGCAACTCTAAGTATCAATATTAAGAAAAGCATAATCCTTTTTGAGAGGAGGAACAACTTCTGAACTCCCAGGATCTCTGCGGGCACCGAGAAAAGATTAAACGCAATGGGAAAAGGATGGCTTGGTTTGTAAAATCCTTTTCAATATGCATATTGCAGGGGCTGAATGGGAAGATATCCCAGGCTTTTGAACTTTCCAAGGGCACTTTCACCCAAGCAATCCGGAGTTTGTATGCGTGGTGGGGGGATCATCTGCGCCTCACTGCCTCTGTTCCACCTGCTGCGTTTGTAGCACAGAATGGAAGAAATCCCCCTCTTTTTTACCTCCCCCAAAACTGCAAATACTCTCCTTGTGTATTACAAATATCGACAGGACACTGCCTGGTGTTTCTTGCAGTTTGCATTTCCAGGCTGGAAATTCAAGAGAGACTCTGCTGGGAAGCCCAGTGAGGCCAGCAGTGCCCTGTGCATTTCCATGAATGCATCCCACGTGCCTCATTCCCTGCACAGCACCGAGCAGCTGCACAGCAGTCTTTTCCAGAATTCCCATCCAGCAGCTCGATTTCCTGGTGCAGTGGCATTGTTGGATGGGAACAGGCGCTGCAGGCTCCCAGCCCCAGCCATTACATTTGCTGAAAATAGGTTGAAACGGCTTCAGACCACCCCAGCTCCTGCTGTTTGCTCCAGAGGCCTTTCCTTGGATAAACTACACCTCTAACAATACAAAGGGTGGTAGCTACACCTGGTTTACATCAAAATCAGTACCCTGAGCTCGTCCAGGAGTCGAGGTCTTCGATCCTCAACCTCAAACAGGGGCAGGCATCAAGAGACACAGAGAAGTCTCAGATTAATGTGCTGCCAGTGCCAAGTCTTCAGACCCTCTTTTGGGGAAGTCCTGAAGAACCCACACACTACTGAAAGGAGTTAACTAAAACAGATAGATGGAAGGAAAAAGAAAAATTCTTGCAAAATACACTGCCCTGTCATTTGCCTGTTTTCCATGCCCGTTCTCATTAACGGAATCATTAGCGAGCTCTGCGTGTGCGCTCACTGCAGTTCAAACAGCAGCTGCACAGGGTCCCTCAAAGCCTAATAAACTGAAATGAAGGATGAATAGAAATCTAAATGTGGCCTAATAATGGCTTCTAAAATGCTTTCCCTGGTTTACAACAGAGTAAATAATCTTGGCTCTATCAGCAAGCGCAGCCTTTGGTCAGGACATGTTTTGCCATCCCATTACCAGCTCTGCTTTGTCATTTGCCCATTTGCTTTCCGAGCAGGAGAGAGGCAGCAGATCCCTTTTCCTCTCACCTTGAGTATCCCATTTTTTGGTGCTTTTTTCACAAGCACCAAAGTATTTATCATGTGTCTGTTGAATTTTTCTAGAATTAAGGCAGGTTTTTAATGGGATATTCCTCCAGCTCAGAGATCACAACTGCCCTGGGAATGAGCCCCAGCAGAGTGCCCTGATCATTAAAATCTCCTTTGTATCCCCCAGGCCATAAGGAGCCCCCCACCCCCCCTCAGTGAATAGTTGAGATTACAGCACTCCTAAAAGAACCACCACAAAAGTCTCAAAGCAAAAAGCTGCAAATAAACATTCTTTCCTTTACTGCCCTCACTACCCAGCTAATGATTACAGCTCAGGCCACTCCAAAGCTTAATCCATCCGGTCCTCCCTGAAAGGTTCTTCCCCCCCAGACAACCATCAAGGGGAAGAAAGGGGGGAGAAACCCGAGGAAAATCTCTCTCAATTGACCCAGACCTACCCATCCTCTAACTTTAAATGGAAAGCCAGGCTGAGTCCACAGTGCCACACTTCAAAGCCTTTCTCAATAACATGTTGGGATCCACACATCCTGCTGCTGGGAGCTGCAACCCACAGTAGGTTCTTTGTCACCCTACAAACTTTGGTCCAGACAATCCTACAAATCCTTCATGTACTCCTGCTTCAGCAGCAACTACACACACAAGCCAAGCTTCTCTTAGATAATTCCACCTTCTGATATTCCTTGAAATCAATCAGAAAAACTGACAAGGGAAGACATTTTGCTGCTCCCAGGACTATAAGCTTTTCTAAACAGCCCTACATGCAAGAAAAGTTTTAAAAAGGGTGCATCATGTCCATTTCTAACTGATAGATATGAATTGTTCAGATTCAAATTCAGTGGTGCATTTGGCCACGAAATGGTTAAGCTGGTGCAGGGATGTCTCAGCAAGGCACTTCAGAACCTCACTTTGCATCTGCCCCTTAAATCCCAGGATGCCAGAGAAGTAAACTACAAGTGAACACCACAAAGCCAGGGGTTTTATTTGCAGCTGCTGTAAACTTCCCTTCATCCAGTGAATCCCCCTATTCCACCTCCAATCTCCTGAGCTGGGTACATTAGGTTTTATTTTTACTGCTTCCTGTCTGCACCGCCTGCCACTGAGCTGTTACGAGCTCTGAAGCTGCTTTATTTTTCCTTTGAGTTCTGAAGTAATGGGTTAAAGTTCTTTTGGCACTTTTCATAAGAGGAGGAATTTTTTAAAGTCTTTTGTTAAAATTTCCTTGTCTTGTTTTTAAGGCAGGGTGTGCCCTTTGCCACTTAACACAAATCAAAAGAATTTCACTGGTAGCGTGCGCATAAAGCTCATAAATCACTTTTAGAAAGCCATAAAACAAAATTATCTACAAAAATCTAGCACACCAAGGAAGCAGGCTCATGGTTATTCAATAACTATAACATCTAACACCACTTCCCTTTTGCCATAGATCCAGCCTGACAGAGGCATTTATCCAGAACAGTCTGGAGAAATGAAACCCCTTCCCAGGCTGGTACAACCCGTCTGACTGGTCCTGGAGCAGCCTTCAGACAGGGCACTGGAAATTGGAATAGCCCAATATTCAGATTTTGAAATAATCAGCTTTATGTTCCACTCAGGAATCCATGAACCATCCTTATCTTTTGGGAGATTCTCCAGGGTTAAACATTTAGGAGTTTCCTCCATCAGATGTTTATTACTTTGTTTGAAAATTAGGTTTTCCTAACGTATTTTTATTATATATGCACAAATATATATATATACATATATATATAAAGAGTAAAACGAATATATTTAATATAATGTAGATTAGTGTAAATACATCTCTTTATCTACTCACTACTCCAAGACAAACACTTAATAATCTACTAACTCTTACAAATACATGATATGAAGCTGGCATGGCTGATAAAGCTTCTGTCTTTGCAAACACAGCCTTGCCACAGATGCCATGCAAATATACATATATAAGTATTTTCATCACCTGGAGGTGCCTATGGATGTGCCACACTGAATGGCCACTCAAACACACACAGCCCAGGGGTTTTGGCCCTCCTCAGATTAAAAAAATGGATAAATTGATAATCCATCCTAATTTCTGACAGAAAAGTGTAAAAGCAAAGATTCCCTGGTCAGCAGCAGCAGGACAAAAAAGGAATTGCTGCAGGTTTGGGAAGGAACATTGTACAGAACAGACCTAAAATGTTTCCCTCAAAGGGCAGACAAAGGGACAAGTTTCACTCCTTCCCCAGCTTTCAGCAACCCTGAGTAAACTCCAACAGGTTAAAGCTCTCCTCAAACCTGTGCACATCCTGCCCCAAATGGCAATTTCAGTAAAATCAAATGTCTCATGCAAACACAGGCTCTTCAACCTTCCTGAGGAGTATTTCCCTGGCCAACACTTGCCCCAGCTTTCCCCAGGCCAATCCCTTCCTGATGGCACAGTCCTGACACCGGTTGTAGCTGATCCTGTTTCACCTCCCCTGCCATATGTGCAGCCCACCTACAATGTCTCCACTGAGTTCCTACTCTGATACACAAATAATTTTCCCCTTTTCCAATACTTCTCTATTTGTTTTTTATATCACCTCTACAAAGGTTGCAGAAGGGGTAAAATATGCATATTTTTCTTTTGAACCTCACTGGAAAAATCAAATGAATTTCTTTGCTCTCTTTGCTTATCTCCTTCTCACTAATAGGAAAAGCCCAAGTTCCATGTATCCATTATGTAAATCCTGGAAGGCTTTTATCTCTAGCACTAAAATTAGGAGGTAGCATCTTTAAAGAGACTTTAATACAACATCTTATCCATGTTGCATTAATATCATCTGCCTTATATCAGAATAACATGAAAATCTACTAGACCTTTAGCTTTGTGGGGAGGATTGATCTAATTTGATTAGGATGCAAAAAATGTCACAGGGAATGAATACCAAAGCCAGACCTGTATTACAGCCTCCAGATTACAGCATGTACCACTAGAAGAGATTTATTTGGAGACAACAATGAAAAAAAGCCTCCAGACTGTTGAAATTGAGGGGGAGAGGGAAGGGGAAGAGCAGGAGAAAAACAGCAACGCATTTGTTGTACGGGGTTTGTATCGATTCAAGCACCAGAAGCCACTCACAGCAGCCCTCGTTACAGGAACACAAAGGATTTCAAAACAAAAATAGCACACTAACATTTCCAGTCCAAATGATCTGCTGTCATTAGCCAACTCGACTTTCAAAAGCTTTATCAATCAACCTGCTGAGCCTCTGCCATTTGTTTTTCAGGATCAGTTACAGCAGTAAAGGCTCTGCCAGTGTTAAAGGAGACTGCGAGTCCTGTGGCTGCTCAGAGCCTCCAACTGCCCAGGCTCACTGCAATATTCACAATTTATATTCTGCAATTCAAATACCAGCCCTGAGAAAGCACCTGCTCATGGAGGAGCTGGATTGCAGCACAGGAAGGACAAACACAGGCCAGCAATGTTCACAGAGGATAAGAACAGGCTCTTACACCTTTTTCACACTCTGCTGACACTTCCCCATCTGACAAAAAGGCACCAAGAGCACCGAGTCTGCTGCTCCTAACACACAACAATGATAACAAAAAGGGAGTCCTCCAAAACAAGGAGTCAATGGGCAATTTTATGCCAAGTTGCTTAAAAAAATCCTGATGAAGTTCATTAAAACAGCTCTTAGTAAAGCTGTTCTTTCCCAGAGCACAGGTTGGTATTTCTTTAGCCAAAGCAAAGAGCACACAGTTCTGACAGCCAGGATTTATCATCCCAGTAACAAATCAGAACAGGGAAAGGAAATGGCTAAGAAAGAAGGCTTAAACTGTGGAAAAAAAATCATTTCAGCCAACCATGGCAAAGATCAATCTCCAAAGACTGGGCTCACTCCCTCTTTAAATCCTTTCTTTTCTCACCTTCACAAAGCTAAACATGCATCGATAAACAAATCCCAAAGCCTCTGCAAGTCTGGTTTCAGATGAGGACACACATCAACAAAAATGTGTCAGAATGTGAGGAACATATGCCACAAAACCACCCAGACCCTGCTCTGCTGCCCAGTCACCTTCAAAGAGCCTTTTCACCCCCATCCCAGGACCAATCCATAACATCTACTTGAAGACAATTACTCAAGGAAGAGTCCTAAATGCTGTAATCAATTCACAATATCTGCTGCACACACACCAGCTGATCCCCACCAGTGTCAACAGGTTTACACAGATCAGAGTGAGAACAAGATCTTAAAGTAATGAAGACTTTGTTTGGTGTTTTAACACCATCTTCTTTAATTCAGGAGAACACAGCCTGTATCCTAAACCTTTGCCATTCCCCCTCCTCCTCCTCTTTCCCTATCTTTTTAATTTTTACTATCCCAGACTTTGCATTTCTGTCTTTGTAGATGTATTTACCTCTTACATTTCCTTCAACTGCACTTACTGAAAATGATCAAAGCTCTTAAAATTCCCAGACGGCATCATCACTGGGCAGCAGTGGACAGAGGAGCCCGACTCTTCACATGGAATCCTGCAATATCCTGAGTTGGAGGGACCCTCAGGGATGATCAGTGCAGCCCCTGGCCCTGCCCAGACCCCCCAAGAACCCCACCCTGAGCATCCCTGAGAGCGCTGTCCAAACGCTCCTGGAGCTCTGGCAGCCTTGGGGCCGGGCCCATTCCCTGGGGAGCCTGGGCAGTGCCAGCACCCTCGGGGGGAAGAACCTTGCCCTGAGATCCATCCCAAGGCCTGGCACAGCTCCAGCCCTTCCTGGCCTCCTGTCCCTGCTCACGCCCTCAGCAGCAGCTTCTGAGCTCCCTGCAATCCTGAGTTCATGGCTGAATCTGAAAACACATCCTTGTTCCAATGATATGCTGGAAGATGGAACCTTTTCCACCTTTTCTCTCAACCACCCCTTGCCCCAATTAAATAATGAGGTGCTGCCTGAAACTCCTTAATTAGCAATTTGTTAATCAGCTTAAAAACGGAAAAGAACTTCTCCAGAAAACATGCAGCTAAAAAAACAGGGCAAAAATGAGTGTTTTGAAGATCTGCAGCTTTGAAAACAAGTCTGCAACTCAACCTGTTCTCCTATTTATTTGTCATGTTTCTGAAGACCAAAATGTCAGAAACAAAGAGCCTTCTCCTAAATTAACAGCTCCTTCCATTGTTTCCAGGGAGAACAGAGCCCACCTATTTCCCTTATTTATAAAAGCCACCTCTCTGCTCAGTGCTGGGGAACAACTCTGCAGTCACGTGCGTGGAGGAACAATGAGGAGTGATGACCCCAGTGGGTGTGAAAGCAAGTTCTAGTCAGAAAAGCTGCCAGCTCCATATTCCATGAGGAACATGGGAATATGAGGGACAGAGGGAAAAGAAAACATAGGAACGCAGATGGCAGTCACAGCAAACGTGAGCACCTACAAAAAGACACAGAAATGAGGGAGATCTGAGCATTTGTGAAAGAAATCATTGGAGAACTGCAGGGAAAAGGGAAGAGTGGGGAACAGCTGGATGAAGAAAGGAAGGGAAAATAAAATGAAAGGGTAGAACTAAAACACAGTTCACCCCTCCCAGGCATTAGAGGTTTCACTTTTAAGGAATCAGCCTGGAGAAGTTCACATTTTTTGGTCAAGAGTGTAAAGGATTTTGAACCTGACTTAAGCCAATATTTAGTGCAGATGGAGAATTTTCTGATTCCCATCTAAAACCTCAGGAAAGCCACCAGAAGTAGAACTACTTTCAAGCTTTTGAGGTGTTTTTGTTGCACTCAAGTCGTAGTTTTCAGTGTTTGCCAAAAAGCTGCTTGTATCAACAACGTTCACCCCTCAGTCCCTGCCTGCCATTCTTCTTCCCAGCCTTTTGGCTTACCCTACCCACCCAAAAAACAACTTGTGGGCAAAACATTCCCAGGCTTAGGAGGGCACTCTGTCTTCTGTGGCTCAGCCCCATTATCTGGCTTATTCCTCCAACCCATAAAGTGGGGTGAGAGCAATGTGGTAGGCCAGGAACCCAACCCAAAATGCTGATTATTCACAAAGTGACACTGCCAGGAGAGCATCCTGGGCTGGAGCAGCGACAGAAGAGAACAGCAGACAGATGTTTGTGGGAGAGACAGGGAAAGGAGGAAGGGAAGCTAAATAGAATGAGGCTGTTACATGTGGTCTGCTGTCAACACACCTGGGGTAAGGACTGCTGCTCGGAGAGCTGAGGGGGTGGGAGAGCACAGATTACAGGGATGTGGCCCAACATTTTTGCTTTAGTTTATCTCAGTTCCCTCTTAGGGATCATAAGCAAAACATTCATTTTTATTTTATTATTTAAGCAGTAATCAAACCCAGAAACATCCATTATTCATGTTTAACAAAACAATTTAACTGAAACTGAGGTAATATGAACACAAGTGCCCAATTCCCTGTTTTCATAACCTACAGCATGTGACCTCTGTGGTAGACTTAAAGCAAGTAGTAAATCCAAATTTTAACTTTCATATACCTGCTGGCAGTGCATCTTAAGCCTTAAAATATTTAGTGTTTTCTTTCTGGAAGAGCACTGAGTTAGAACAGGGATATCTTTAACACAGCTCTAAATACTTGTGCTGTAAATGCAAATGTTTGTCTTGGGCCTCTGCAGATTTCATACCTATACAGTTAAATTTAATAAGCTTGCAAATTCAAAAGCAGATTTTTTAATATATTGACAATCAACACAGTGTTTACAAATATTTATAGTATCCGTGTTTTATGTTTATTTACTTTCACATGTACATAAAATACTTTAAATATAATAATATTGCTTTAATATTCTCCATGCTAAAGAAGCTACAAGTGTACAATCTCTGCTCAGGATCTCCATGACCATCCACTGTCCTGGTATCACCTTTCTGTGCAATTCCATTTCTGCCAAAAGCTTTCTTTTGAAGTCTGGCAGGAGCTTCCAACTCCCAGTTAAATTCTATTTATTAGACTAATAAAAAACACACACATAAAACAGTCACATAATTTAGAGTCTTTCTGTCAGGCAGTTTCAGGCTCTGGCACAGCTCAAAACAATTAGAAGACCAGAAATCAGATTCTACCTTGTTTTTGAAGTGCACTTCAATGGGCATAATGAAGCCAGCGTAGCCAGACTCCTCCACCTTGTAGGGGGGCTCTTTGCACACTGAAAGAGAACAAATAAATGTGAACTTGGAATTCAGCACAACTTTATCTGAGCCAAAAAGGAGATGCAAGAGGAGAACTGGGCCTCTGACAACTCAGGGCATAGTTAAAACACTGACCTTTGTGGAAAAACCCACACAGAATAAGATGGTGGCCACAGGCTTACTTAAGAATACAAAATCTGCTCTTAGCTCCTCCCATGGAACGGAAACATAAAACACTGCAGGCCAGAGTCTCAGTGAGATCCTTCCCCTCCTGTGCACTGAGATACAATTACATTTCTGGGCAGTCCCACAACAATGCACACTGCCAGTTCCAAGTGCCTGGCAAGGAATGGCCAAGACACAAAAGGTGAAACAGCACAGAAAGGTAAACTTTACTTTAATGCCCATATTTCTGAATCAAAACACTACCACACACAAGCAGGTGATTATTTTTTCCTTGAAACACTCCCCTGCACTCCTCAATGCTCATAGTTGGGTAACGGCCACGCTCCAGGCTGCTGCTTCCCCCACAGCTGAACAAACCTGAAGGGCAGGTGAGCACTGCTATTTATTTCACACACAAGGAAACACGAGGAGGAAGGTGAACCAGTTTTCTGCTAAGGTCAGAGCTGCTTACTGCAGAAACAGCAATTAGAAAAGTTAATTGCTTCTCAGAAATTAATCTGCATGTCCCTGCCTCAGTTCCCCCTGTCCCGCTATCTGGTATGGGCTCATGCTCCTGAATCCTTCCTATTATCCATTCCAGGATATCCAATTTGAAGGATTCCAGGATCATTTCTTTGGCCATGATGTAGCAGCACACAACAGCTGCCAGGAGAAACATGAGACCCACACAGATATTCTCCCTCTCAGGAACCGGATGCACTTGCATATAATTTATGCACTACAATATATGTAAATAAAGTCAATTAGGTAATTAGAGGAATTCAGTGCAAATCTTTTGAGTTTCTCTTAAGAATTCCAAGTAATTAATATGATTAGGAAACAGTACATCAAACCTAAAAGCACACAAATTATTTTCCTTTAATGTAGCTGTATTATCCCCACCCAGCTCTAAGCACTTCTACCATCATTAAGATGCTGGAAAGCAGCACTCCAAATGCAACTGAGAAAAAAGGGCATCACTAAAAATAACAAAAACCTCTAGACTTGCTTTAACTTGAATTTCATATAAGAACCCTGTCATTTAGAGGGAAAAATCCCAAACCAAAGAGCAGTGCCAATATGGCAGCAGGAATCTTAAGCCTATCTGCCAAGCAGCCTTTGTTCCTCTGCCACTCTATTCTGACAAATTCCAAGGGCTCCAAGAGCAATCTGCCAGCAGCACAAGCCCACCTTCAGCACCAGGATCTGCTCCAAGAGGGCACCATCTGAAGAAACCCTTCAAATAAACTCAGGAATAGGAGAGGCATTTGCCACAGCATTTGCCACAGTACAACCCAGACACACCCTGGCCAAAAGCATGCTGGCATTAGGAGCAAGCTCAAGGAAGCTTGGAAAATCCAGGGACTGGGAAAAAATACCCCGGTAAAGGCAGATGATACAGCTACTGACTGAGCAAAGGCCATGGTTTTATACTGCCACAGGGCAGAGATAGATGGGATATTGGGAAGGAATTCCTCCCTGTGAGGGTGAGGATGCCCTGGCACAGGGTGCCCAGAGCAGCTGTGGCTGCCCCTGGATCCCTGCAAGTGTCCAGGGCCAGGCTGGACGGGGCTTGGAGCAGCCTGGGATGGTGGGTGGGGTCCCTGCCCACGGTAGAGGTTGGAATGGGATGGGCTTTAAGGGCCCTTCCAATCCAAACCATTCCAGGATTCTATGTACTATCCCAACACAGTTATTTGTAATAAATTAATTACACCAGAAGACAAGAACTGTAACCTACAGATTGCTTTCAGCTCAGTCCTGCACCTGCTTATCATACATCAGTTTTAGCAGATCAGTCTAAAGGAGGTATTACCAACATAGACCAGAGTCACGCCCTTGTTAATGCTGAGCTCCCCTCAGCTCCTTTCCACTGTGGACTCCCACAAATACCCAATGTCACAGGGTGTCCTAAGGCATCCTGAGTGTCCTGCTCCCAAAGCAGTATTCCCAAGAATGCACATTACAACAATTCTCACGGGCAGCTTGTATTTCCTAAAGCACTAATGCTGCAGCTTCAGTTACAGTCCTACACAGATGTAACTGCACTGCCCCTGAGAAGGGCAATTCCTGCTCCTCCACCTCAACCTCATGAGCTCCTGCTACCCCATGCCAAGAATAAGGTTAATTTGCTACAGAGTCAGAAAACAAAATCAGAAAATAACATTGCAACCCAACCAGGATGACTGCACCGGGCTTGCAGAGGGAATGTACAGCAAAGACACTATCACCCCATGGCAGCATTCATTTCTGCTGGGTTAAGGCTACATGAACAGGCACCCGAGACTAGAAACTGCAAGAATCTGCAAATCTCCATACCCATTACACATATGAGCCCAAGATTAGAGCATCTCTCATGTGCTTCTAGCTTTTGCTGGCAAATTCTAACAAATCAAACCCATCTTCCCCACTGTGTAACATGAATTATTTTCTGCTGTCACATGTGTCTTGAGAACCTGCACAGACTAATGCTTAAATAAGAGGAGAAAGCAGCTCACCTCCTGCCCTTTCAGCAGAAGGAAGGTCCCATTCTCCCTGACCTTCCTCAAACACAGTGGGGAAAGGTTAAAGCTGGAGTGCACGCAATGGACGTTTCGCTCCTCTTTAAGGAGATATTTCACAGAAAAGTGACAGTTCAACCCAACCTTGACTTGCAAAATGCTCTTTCATAGAGATAAACCACATCCAACCCCTCTGACCTCGCTTGGGTTTTGGGAAGCTCTCGTGCAGCCGGAAGACGACGCGCTCCACGAAGTGCTGGATGTCGCACTGCTCCGGGCCCCGCACGAACACCATCCAGTCATGGGTGAACCCTTCCGTGGTCGGCTTCTTGCGCAGCTGGGCCCGGTGCCCCAGCTCCAGCTTCACCTGCACCGTGCACTGCGTGGGGACAGAGGCAGGACCGTGAGCAGAGAGACACAAAACCGTGCTGGAAGGTGCTGGATCCGCCAGGGAACACAACAGCCCCCATGTGGGGATCAGCCTCAGACTGCAAACCGCTGTTATCAACGGCAAAGCTGACACAAAAATAGCTCCCAGCACCATTTCATACCTATTTTCTTCCTAATATTAACATTGCAGAGAGAGCAGCTCTACAAGAGGGATCGGTTTCTCTGCCTCACTTATCAGTTAAATTGTCAGCAAAGTCCTAATTGAGGAATCTTTATTTCTAGAAAGTGTCAGAGACAGAACTTGATGTTCACAGCTTACAGAATTCACAGCACTGACAGAAAACTCATCTTGAAACAGGAAAAATCAGATCATGAATTGGTGGTTTACGATATTCTCTAGAATATATCACTCATCAGAAGAAAATTATGTTTCCTGTATGGTTCTAAATATATTTTATTATCTCACTTTCAAAGACCAAGTTAACATATCTGCCTGTACAATGTCCAACACTAAACTGACCTAATTCTGATTTGCACTCCTGAATCCTACTCTGATCTCTGAGTAACAGAGAAGGTTTATCCCACATCTGGCTCAAAGCACAAAAACCCCATTAAATGCCTTAAAAACCAAATGAAATTAATGGTGAAAATCCACATAGTATTGCAGACTTCACACCAAAAGAAAGGAAATGAATTAAACAGATGTAACAGAAAAAAGGCAAATGGGAGTCAAACACAAGATAAATCAAGGAAATCTTAGAGCCACATTTGTAGACAGGGAATAACACTCAAGGTACTCAACTTTGGTGCACATTTGTTACACAAACCAGAGCAGCAGCAGTGATTCCAAACTAAACCTACTAAAATCCAGCTTCAGCACCCGGAGGCTCAGAGAAAAAGGGGCTGGTTTTAGTCCCTGCCCCATTCTTCACTTCAGGCTTGAAAAAAAGTGTCTCGCTCCTCCTAGCAAGTTCCAATTACCATTGGGAGAGGCAGCATTATTTGTCATTACCTATATTACATGTTGACCTGGAGCCAAACCAAGGGCATGTTAGACAATGAGCAGGGAAAGAGAAAGCTTCCTGAGCTTCAGACAAACGTTTAGGGAAAGTATCACCCTTATTTTCCCCCTGACAAACTGCAGCAAGGAATGCGATCACAATTAATGCTCTAAAAATATTTTGCATCTCCAACCCGAGATTTTTTTCCAGAGCATGGTGAATACTTGCTGAAAATGCACAAGTGTCTCCATCTCAGCCTTCTTGTCTTTGTAAAAAGCTCTCACAGGAGGTCTGCAGAGCACCAGGCATCAAAGCCTGACCTCCCAAATTGCAGTCCAGTTCCAATTTCAACCATAAGCCTTAACACAGTTTTTCAGGCAGTTTAAATCTTCACAGCAAAATACCTTCAGCCACCCAACGCATCAATCCTAAGGCTCGGGGACAAACTCATCTCATTAATTCCTTCACCATTATTGCTACAGCACTTCTTTGGGATACCTTCCTCTGCAAGTTCTCTTGGCAGGCCATTTTTTCCTGTTCTTAAGGCTTATCTACAGCAGCTCCACCTCGCTCCTGCGCTAAGAACCAAGGCCCAGGGCCGGCTGTTCTTTCATGTCGCATTAAGGGCTGAGAAGAAAGGCAAGGTGTGCTTCTCTCCGAGCACAGCAATCCCTCCAACGCTGCAAAAGCATTATGTGGAGCCAGCCTGCCGAAATCCTGAGCTCACATTGGAGTGTGCCTGCAGGCCTGCTTTATCTGGGATGCTTCCCACAGTGTTCACATCCCCTGAGCCAGGCTGTGCCGCAGCCTCACGTTATCGATTCCATAATTACCCTTTAAATCCTGCTACTGTTGCCAGTTACTACCCCTCTCCTGAGAAGTGCAAATGACTGTCAGGCTACAAAATCTGCCTTTCCGAGTTGAAACGGCTGAGAAATTGGAGCTGAGAACCAGATGGGGCTGTGTGGAAGAGACCGAAATTAAACATAAAAGAGAACTGTTTAACTGAGAGTGAAAGTTGTACTTGCTGCACTCCTCACACCCTGCTCCAATTAACAATCGCTGTGAATTAAGCCAAAAGTTGAAACACATTTGAAAATAAGATCTCCCAACATAACCAGCATCCAAAGTTGCTCCACCGAAAATGGAGGGTTTTTTCCTTTTTTTCCAAGCGTGTCTCTCAACAAAGGGAAATCAGGATCCTATTCAAACAATTTGTAATAATACAAAGGAGCCTGCTTTCAACTTCTCAATAAACATTCTGAAGGCTGCTCTGGTTTTTGTTTGATGTGCTAATTGCCTGAAAGCCATCAGCAGTTCCCATTCCCGCTCCTCCGGGTGATTATCCGGGATAGCGGGGCTCGTTCCCGAACCTCAGCCCGGGAGGTACCTGTTACCCGCTCCCCGCACACAAAAGGCTCCCCATCCACATCACCTCAGGTAAACTTCCCGCACGCATCCTGGAACCCCCCGGGCCGGCAGGGACTCTCCCGGTGGCATTAACCCTTCCCAGCGCGGCTCGGGGGGGGTCCCCCGCCGGCACCTCCCTCCCCGGCAATAATCCCAGGCAGGAATTTGCGGGAAATGCTGCTCACACCCCCCGCCGCGGGCGAGGCTGCAGCGGCCGCCCACGGAGGGGAGAGGGCTGAAACCCCCCCCCAGAAGGGTGTGGGGAGGTGCCCCCTCTCAATGGGATTGGGGAGGGGGTGTGACCCCCAAATGCGGGGTGGGAAGGAGGAGTCCCCATTAAATGAGGGGTGTGATGTGCTCCCCAAAATGGGATTGGGGAGATGATGTAGCCCCCCCCCTCCCCCCAAATGGGGTGTGTGGAGGAGGTGTGTCCCCCAAATGGGGGGTGGGGAGGAGGTGCCCCCACAAATAGGATTGGGGAGATGTGTTCACGCAAAAGGTGCAGGCAGGAGGAGGTGTGCCTCTCAAATGGGATTAAGGAGATGTGTCCCCCAAAAAGGGAGTGAGGAAAAGGCGTGAACCATCCTCAAATGGGGGGTGGGAAGGAGGTGTAACTCCCCAAATTGGATTGAGGGGATCTGCCACCCCCAAAAGGGTGTGAGAAGGAGATGTGCTCCCTAAATGGGGGTTGTAGGGAGGAGGTGTGTCCCCACAAAGGGGTGTGAGGAGGACGTGTGCCGCCCAGAAGGGACAGGAGAGGAGATGTGCCCCCGCAACACGGTGTGGGAAGGAGGAGGTGTGCCCCCCAAATGGGACTGACGAGGAGATGGGCTCCCCAAAAGCGAGATATGCCCCCCCCCAAATGGGATGGGGAGGAGGTGTGCCCATTAAAGGGTGTAGGGAGGACATGTATCACCCCCAAATGAAGGGTACGGAGGAGGTGTGCCCCTCCCCAAAGAGCGTGTGACGAAGATACATACCCCCCCAAAGGGGGCGATGCCCCCCAGCCCCCCCTTCCCGACAGGGGCGCCCCCCCATTCCGGGCCCCTTTCCCGGGGCTCCCTCCCCTCCATGCCCCCCTCTCTGAGGGGGGGCGGCACCGCCCCACCCCTCCGGCAGCGCGGCGCGGCCGCTCCCCTCACCTGATTGTCCATGGCTGGGCACAGCAGCGCCGCGGGCCCCGCTCGCTCGCTCCCGCCGCCGCGGCGGTTTCGCTGCCCGGTCGGCGGGGCGGGGGGGAGAGAATCTCTTCCCCTGCTCTGTCCACGAGCGAAGCCGCTCTGTCCGTCCCCCCCACCCCCCTCCCCACCGCCTCGGCCGCCGCCTGCTCGGTCGCGGCCCCTCACGGCCCCGCCGCCCGCCTCATTGTGTGTCACTCACAGGCAGCGCCAGCCCCGCGCCCGCCCCGCGGAACCGGAAACCGCCTCAGCGCCACAGCGGCCCCCGCGCGCCGCCAATGCCCGCGCGCCGCACGCCGAGGGGCGGGGCCCCGCCCTCCTCACTGTGATGGACAGGCGTATTCACCAATGAGCGGCGGGCGGGCTCTAAAGTGGGCGGGGCTGTGGGCGGGACCAGCGCTGTGGGTCAGACGGGGGACGGGAGCGGGCTCTGGCCGCTCCCCCCCCAGCCCCGTGTGGGGCGATGCGGCGGCCGCTCCGCTCCGGCTGCTGTCCTGGTACTGTCCCCAGTTCTGTCCTCGGTTCTGTCCTCCCTGCTGTTCCTCTTAGTGCACCACCAACACCGGGACCAGGCGTGTGGGCCTCGCCGTACGCTCCCGGCCGCGCCATCCCGCCCCTTCTGCTCCCATCCCGCCCTAGTTCCACGTTTCCTCGACGGTGTGTTAATTCCCGACGCAAATGAGGTGGGAACAAGGGCAAACGAGGGAAGCCGCAGGTCCCGATGCGGTGGGGTCGGTTGCCCGGGATGGCCGGGCAGGGCTCGCCTTGTTCTCCGCAGCCTCACTCTTTCCTGCGCCTTTTTTCTCCCTGTCCGTCTCTCCCTCACGTTCCCCCGTCTTATTTTCCTCCTCCTTGTCTTTCATTTTCCCTCAGTGCTCCCCTTTTCCTCCTGCCTATCTCTCATTTCCCCTCAGTTTCTCTCATGTGCTCTTGTTCTCCCCCTTTTTCCCTTACGCCTTTATTCTCCCTTGTTCTCCCTCATTTTTCCTTTGCTGTCTCTTTTCAATTGCCCACACTCTCATTTTCTTTCAATTTCTTTCCTTTTCCTCTCAGTCTCCCTAATTTCTTCCATCAATCTCCCATACTTTCTCTGATTTTACATTTCCCCCTTGGTGTCCCTCCTTTTTATCTCTGTTTTTCTTCTTTCCCTCTTTCACTCTTTTCCCCTCGGTCTCCCTCATTTTCTTTCAGTTTCTCTCATCCCCGTCTCATTTTCTCTCCTTTTCCCCTCAGTCTCCCTCATTTCACCCTCAGTTTGTATTTTCTCTGCAGTATCCCGTATTTTCTGTCATTTTCTCCCTCAATCTCATTTTCTTTCAGCTTCTCTCCTTTCTCCCCACTCTCTCTCATTTCCCCCCTCAGTTTTTCTCGTTTCCCCCCTCATTTTCTTTCCTTTTCCCCCTCAATCTCCCACATTTCCTCTCAAATTTCCGTTTTCCCCTTGTCTCATGCATTTGCCTCCCAAGTCTCCCTCATTTCCCTCTGTTTATCTCCTTTTCCCTTTGGTCTTCCTCTTTTTTTTTCCCCTCAGTTTCCCTCATATTATGTTTTTCTCCTTTTCCCCTCAGTCTCCCACATTTCCCCCCTCAGTCTTCCTCATTTCTCCCCTCAGTCTCACACATTTCCTGTCACTTTCCATTTTCCTCTCATTCCCCTCATTTTTTCCCTCAGTCCCCTTAATTCTGCCCCTCACTTTCCTCTTTTCCCCTCACTCTCCCTCATTTTCCCCTCATTCTTCCCCTTAGTCTCCCACATTTCCTCTCGGCTCCCATTTCCCCTTCACTTCCCTCATTTCTCCCCTTTGTCCCTCATTCCCCCGCAGTTCCCTTCCCCTTCCCGCCTTCCTTCCCCCTCTCCCCCCTCTTTCTCCCTCCCGGGGAGAGTTTTACCCTTTATTTTTTTAGAGTTTTAAGTGACAAGTTATAGCTCTCAATTTTGCCAGCCCTATAGGAACGCGGGACTGATCTTTACAAGTGCAATTGGTGACTGTTTCCGAGCAAACTCACTCAGAATTTTTCTCCGTGCAACTTTCTTGTTTGAAATAGTTTGTTGATCTCTGCGAGGCAGCAGAAAAACCCCGTGTTAGCCAATAACTCTGTGTGTCGCTGACTGATCGCCACAGGCGAGGATTAATCGGTTCCCAAATCGTTCTAAAGAGCCACTTTACCTCATCAACCTGATAGAGGATATTAGCGAAGCAAAATGCTTAATCGCTTCAGTTAACAACAACAACAACAAAAAAGAGCCTGATTCGGGTTCCTTTAAATGCTCCGGTTTTAATTTTCCATGTTTCTGTCTGATGCAGTCCCAAGAGACATCTCCTTGGACAGTCCCTTTTCTTCTCCATTGAGAAAGGGCCTCTTTCTCTGGGAGTTCTCATTGATATCTTTAATTGTGAACATTATTCCCATGCACGTGACTCTTGGGTCTAAATCTTTTTATTTTCTACCTCCCCATCTTGGCTATTCACTCACAGCCTCATCACAGTCCTTGGTGGTTACGTGCTCCCAGGGCAGAGTATTTCCTGGGAATGTCTTCGTGTTTCCCAAGTTTTCTCTTGCTCTGCTGAATTTCCACCTTGTGCAAGAGACGTTGTTCAGACACACCAGATGCTGAGCTTTTTCTTGAAAAATTGCCTGTTACTTCCTCTGAAACATTGTTAGAATTTGCCTTTTGTTTTAATTTCCCTCAATGGCAATTTTCCCATGCCTTCATTTTTGCCCAGCCTGGTGTTAATGGTTGTTTTTGTGCTCTCCCAGTGCAGGACACAGCTGCCATCCCACTTCTGCTTGGGTCGCTCCTCCAGCTTTCAGGGGCAGGATCTGAGCAAGAATTTGGACACTTTCAAGATGGGAAACCCAGAGCCAGGTGTCTCAGCTTCCACATGCACTCTGGCAGCCCAATTATTGGGCATTAAACCACATTTTTACTGAACAATTTGGGGTGTCCCATTTAGGGTAAGCACCAGCTGGTGCTCCAAGCACTCTCTGCTGGGACAACAAGTTTGGAGCTGGACTTTGCTGATCCCTGTGGATCCCTTCCAACTCAGGATATTCGATGAAGTGGCGTGAATGGATTATTTTAAAATGTGCTGGGGTGGCTCTTTACATTCAACTGTGAAAACACTCAAGGAGAGAAATTCCTAGAACCAGCCTTTGCTCCGCTAGCAGTTCCCAGCCTGAACCGTTTCCAGCGCAACCGCTGATCAAACCTACCCCGATTTTCTTTTCAAGCTCCCCTCAAAAAAGAAAAAAAAAAAAAAAAATCACAGCCAAGGGTAGAAAATTTGCCAGGCTCTTTAGGAGCGTGTTGGGAGTTTGGGGTGCTGGGGATGCCGGAGCCAGCAGCCATCCAGGCTTCTCCAAACTCCTAATTTTGCAGGGAGATCTCAAGCTAACGAGCTGTCAGCCGAGTGCCTTCGCACCCGAGGCAGCCGTGGGCTGAGCTCCTGGTTCTTTATACCTATTCCAGCAACTTCTGGGCTTTGCAATAAGCGTCTGCAAATCCAATTAGCGTCTTTCTTTGTGGCACTGGATGCTGGCAGAGATCCGCTGTGCTGCTGCCATCTACAGTAGGGCCAGTGCCAATGGATAAGAAACAGCCCTTATTTGCATATTCAAATATGCAAATGAGACACGACAGCTCTCCTTCATTTTTGTTTGGGTTTTTTTATTTTTTATTTTTCTTTCCAGAGTCTTGCCTCAAAGATCCTTGTCTTGGACTGAAAGGTGTGTGTTTAATCTGGCTTGGCCCATGGTAGGGGACCATGCCAAGGGCTGGTTCTGTCCCGTGAGAGTTGGGGATGATGGAAAATAAAGTGGAAAAAAGACTTCGCACTGTGCTTATCCCTGCCTTGGCCAGGGATGGGAAAGATTTCGGGGGTGTTTTCCCAGGTTTCAGCCCTGGGAAAGGACAACACGTTCTTTCTCTCTCCTGCCTGTGCACACCATGGATACTTGACAAGCCAAACGTGGCTGTTCCTGGGGAGTGTGAGCAGAGGAGGCAGCAGCAGAGATCAGATGAGTCCCGGTGCTCCAGTGGGGAAAGTCCTGACAGAGCAGCCCAGGTGACCCCGCAGTCACCAGACGGGCAGAGCCCACCCCAGCTCTTGGGATGATCTGAGGAACAGGCAACTGCAGACAAAACTGCCCCTCGAGGCACCTCTTCCCTCCCCTGTCTCGCTTTCTCTGCAGGAACACAGCACTGACACCCTCAAACACACAGAGCCCCCCACCCTCCCCAGCAGCCCCTCCAGACCATCCTCACACAGCCCAAAATGCCTGAATTTTCAGCATTTTTCAGCAGAAGTTCTTTCCTCTAGGTTTAGCATCCCTCACTGCGAGGTGGGCTGTACCTCAGCTGTATATTGCAAGTCCCTGTCATGGTTTTGTATGTCTGTGCTTGTGGCTTGCCCTTCCTGCCTCTGGAGAAAAGAGTTTGTTTCACTGTTTTTCATCATTCATTATTATTTTCTCATTACTAATTTAGTTGTAGCCTTCCCTGCTTCCACTCTTGCACTGAAGACCACGACTTCTGTGGTCAGTCTGGGCCCTCAGTGGCTTGGACACCAGCCAGGGAACAAGCAAGGCTGATTCCAGCACGGAAAGAATCAGGCAGTGCAGAAAAATTATCATCTTGTAATAGCTCTAAAGTGTTTAAAGATTTGGATAAAAACCTCACATTTGAGCAGGATTCCTCTGAGAAAATTCACTCTGCCACTTTGTGTCCATGTGCAACATGCTTGAGTGGAAAGTTCTGATGTCAGTGACTTCACTGCCTTCTCTTCCATCTGCAAAAGGATTGCAGTGGTCTTCACCCACTTCTGCAGGGCAGATCCCATGAGCCAAGTGCTCTGTGGTGTTCCCAGGATGAGCAAATCTGCAGCTGAAACCCAGGATTTGTGATATTTAAGTAAGAAGGGGCAGAGATCTTTCTCCTGGTGTGAGCCACAGCTTTGCCAACCACAGCATCACGTTCTTGTGTGCAGCCTCTGAAAATGTCCCGAATCCTGAAGCTGGATTTCTCTGGGGGAGCCTGGGTGCTGCTCTGCTCTGTGTCTGGCACAGGCTCACCTCAGGGTGACAGGGAGAAGCTGGGAGTGAGGTGAGTGAGGGCTGCAGCCGCGCTGGCTCCTGGTTTGTTAATCAACACTGGGATCCCTGCAGGGAATCCTGTGCTTGTTTCAATCAGCTGAGAACCCCAGCAGTGTTTATTCTTCTAAAAAATTATTTTCTTTTGCCTGTTGTCTGCCTTCCCCTTCTGCAGTTCACACTCCACACTGCAGCATTCACAGAACATATTTAACACTGATGTAGTGTAGCAAAAGCCCAGATTGTTAATAACCAAAAACTCTGATTGCCAAAAAGATACTCCTAGCAACTACTAGCTGCATCTGGGAAAAATTACAGACAGCTTGGAAATTCTTTGGTTCCTTATTAATGAAGGACTTTGTAAAAAAACCCAACCCACACTGTAATACAGTTTAGCTTAACTAAGTTCTTTTGTGCCTGAGGAAAATCTAAATTATAGCATGCTATAGCTACTGAAAAATGCAGAAGGATTTAAATGTACAATAACCCTCTGAACCATAAGGAAGAGGGAAAATTTTCTTAGTAAGCAGGAACACAATGAGAATTTATTTTATTCTTTCTGGGTATTTAGTGCTGGTGAAAAGAGCCAGATGAATAGACCCAAACACGTCACGTCCCTTGCAGATGCAACATGGGCAGCACAAGCGTCTTCGAACTGCCCCGCCAACGTGACCCAGTTCTGAATGAGCAGCACCAGCTTGCTGGGGGAGAAAGGAGCCTGTCACTATTCAGCCCCTGACCCCTCTGCTCCAGGCTGTTAATGAAGGGGCCTCATTAACACCAAAGGTGAGCTTGGCATTATAATGGGCTGCTGAAGTGACACCCATCACTCCTCCATGCTGGTTATTGAGGTGATGGCACCTTCCCCTCGTGCTCTGCACACAGAGGGCAGCTCTGGCCAAGTGATGGAACAGCCGGGTGCTGCCAGAGCTGGCCAGACCTGCCACAGGGAGAATTTCACTGGCTGGATTTGTCCCAGGCTAAATACAAACTGCTGGCACAAGGACAGCTGGAGAAGATGGGCCAAGGCACCTCATGTGGCCACTGGAGCAAACACAATCGTGGGACAATAGGAGGGAGGGAAATCCACTGCTGAAATCAGTGTGTGCTCTGCACAGGGCTGCTTTTGGCTGCTGCCAAAGTCTGGAAAGTGCCCATCTGCATGCTGAGAGGCCACCTTGTGACTGGGGACTGTCAGCCTTGACAGGACAACCTTTAGGTCACTGAAAGATATCAGATGAAGGAAAAAATCACCTGAAAAATAGAGCATGACAGAAGGAGATCAGTAGGGAAGTCTGACCAGCACCCAAGAGCCTGTTCTGAGCTGTGTTCTGGGTTGAAGAGCTCAAATAGTGAGTAAGGATTGCTATCCCACATTGCCTGGAGCAGCTGTGGCTGCCCCATCCCTGGAAGTGTCCAAATCCAGGTTGGGTGGGGCTTGGATAGTGGAAGGTGTCCCTGCCCATGGCAGGAGTGAGTCTGTATGGGCTTTAAAATCCCTTCCAAACCAAACCATTTCATGATTCTACAGAGGCAGAACCTCTCCTAAGGCCCTCCCAGTGCTTGGAGTTTCCTGGGGCTCTAAGGTGGCAGTGCAGTGGCTGCATACTCATGCTTGCCCTGGTTCTGAGCATCCTGAGCTTTTCTCATGTTGTGTGGAGCCTTCTCCTCTTGGGACTGGTGTTTCTGCTGTTTCCAAGCCCAGTAATTCATCCTGGTGGTTCTGAGAGCCACTGGCATTTTCCAAGGGCAGTGGATCCCCAGCCCGGTGGTGTGTGATGCTCTCTGCACTCAGAGCACACTGTGAGACAAAACCAGAGCTCCTGGAGCTGTTTCTCAGAGCCTGTAGCATTCCAAGCCTCAGCCTGGAGAAAAGGAGGCTCAGGGAGGACCTTCTGGTTCTCCACAACTCCCTGACAGGAGGGTGCAGCCATGTAGGGGTTGGGCTCTGCTCCCAGGGAAAAAGGGACAGGACAAAAAACAGCCTCAAGTTGGTCCAGGGGAGGTTTAGGTTGGATATTGGGAAAATTTCCTCACAGGAAGGGTTGCAAAGCATTGGAATGGGCTGCCCAGGGCAGTGGTGGAATCACCACTGCTGGAAGTGTTCAAAAAACTTGTGGATGTGGCCCCTAGGGGCATGGTTTAAGTGGTGGTTGGACTCAATGATCTGAACCATTGTGATTAATTCTGATTGTATGAAATTATTAAGAATTTCTGGCTTTTTTTGGTGGATTCTGGGTCAGCTGCTCCCATGACAGATTCCATTAAAGTGTTTTTCTGGTGTAAAAAATCGCTTTCCCCTGTCTGCACAGCAACTGCAGGAAGGTTTGCCAGATATGCAAATACATTCAAATGAGCTCTGCTCTACCTGGCTCAGGTACATCCCAGCTCAGATAGTGCCCCACGCTGCAGTGAGGGCAATGCCAACGTGCAGTGACTCAGGGCATTTGGCTGGCCCTGCCATGCTGAAATTCAGCCCACTGAAACTTCAGCTTTATCAGTGCCATCGTTACCTGTGAGACAGGAGCGCCCCTGATTGCAGCAAAGCCGTTTTTTAGCAGCGTGGCACATCTCAAACACCCCCGAGCTGGATTTTGTTGCATAAAAGCACAGCCAGTGTAGTTTCAAGGGAGTCAGGCTGGGATATAAAGTGACAAACACATGTGACAAACACTGTTTCGACCAACACAGGGAGCATTCAGAGCTGTAACAAATTCCTTGCCTTTGTTACTCAGCCATCAAATCAGCCAGGTAATACCCTCCCATGAGTGAAGCCACTGCAGTTATAAAGTTATAAACCATCAATATTTGAGCTGGGTGAAGGATACAATCAATTTGGACCCATTTTACTCAGTTTTGGAAGTGCACTCTGCAAACACTGCAGGTGCAGGCTGCTTGGTTTGGGTGCCTGGGCATTTTTATAGGCCAGGAGATCTATTTTAAATACGTGTGAAATGTGTCACCAAACATCTGACATATGTGGGAAACATATTCCTGCACCGTCTGGGCAGTGTGTGAGGTCACTGGGGAACAGCTTGAAAACAGCAATCATTTGCATATGGATATAGAGTTATTTATTTGGTGACACCGTCCCAGGGGAGCAGGGGCATGGCCCAGGTCTCTGTAGGTCACAGGCGATGTCAGGGGTGTTGAACTTGTGAGGAGGAAAATTGTGAGGGCAAATATAAATGGCTGAAGTGTTTGTGCCTGGAAATTTTTATTTGATCCTTGTAAAAAAAGTTTTGTGGAGGCTAAGAGGCATAAAGAGGAAAATAATGTTATTTTGGACCCTTTGCTCTATGACATTTTAATCACTAAGAGTCACAGAATGTCCCAAATTGGAAGAGACCCACAAGGATCATGAGTCCAACTCTTGGTCCTGCACACACACCCCAACAATCCCACCCTGTGCACCCCTGAGAGCATTTGGCTTGGAAGGAGCCTTAAAGATCATCCCATTCCAAATCTTAATTGGAATTAATCTATATCTGTGTCTGCCTGTAAGGATAGTAAATGTTATTTAATGTTACATGGGTAAATTGTGAAGCCTGATAAGATGATTCATGATGAACAACACATGCAACTTGTTGCCATTTTTGCTCTCGTTTTTGTTTCACAGATTTGGGGTTGATTTCACTTGTCAGTGCTCTGGTGGATGTTAATACTTGGCAATATTAGGATAGCAAACAGCAAAATCTCACATATATTAATTCCTGCATTTTCACACGACAGATCTTCATTGATTAATTTTTAA
Source organism: Poecile atricapillus (assembly GCF_030490865.1). Classification (NCBI taxonomy): domain Eukaryota; kingdom Metazoa; phylum Chordata; class Aves; order Passeriformes; family Paridae; genus Poecile; species Poecile atricapillus. The sequence goes on from NC_081276.1 coordinate 3,857,027, forward strand.
ATTGGTCCCAGGAAACACTTAGTGAGATATTGCAATTTGCACTTTATTGGCATTACATGGCACTATTCCTTGCTCCAGCTCAGCAAAATATATTCTTAAGTGTAAGTAAGTGCCATCAATATCAATGGAATTATTCATATTCTAAAAATTAAACATATGCTTAAACATTTCAGGGAGCTGAGACAGCTGGTCTCTTGTTGAAGGCCTATCTAAATAAATGCAGCATCTACAGCAGATTGTGAGATTTATAACCCCATGCACAATTTAATGATGGATATTTCAGCATTTCAGGTTAATCTTTGCCTTTTGTTAAATATTTGTGTCAAAGAAGCGAGGTGTGACATTTCAGTACAGTCCAGTTTTATGTTTGAACACATCTGTGAAGAACCTCTGCAGAACTGAGCTCATGAATAGGGACAGAAGCGACTGAATGTTCATAGAAAGTGAACAAAAAAAAAAAAAAAAAGAAGTGGAGACCGATCCTAATTGAAACCACGTTTTGAGCTGTAATGGGAAGGCACAGAAAAATTAATCCTTCCATTTTAGGTATTTTGATAGCAGCCATTAGTGCAGAGTTGAAGTTATTCAAACCACTTTGCCAGACAGAAGGGAGCTGCTTGTTTTTCTTCTGCCAGCAGCAGTGAAAATGTCTTCCCAAGTGGAACCAAACCACGGGGGTTTATAGAAACAGCTGAAGAGATTATTTGATGTTTTGATTAAAACCTCATTTTTTGGTCAGCTGGTTTATTTGCCCAGGTAATGGCTGTGCTTCTCCTTCCCCACATCCCTGGTCAAACCCAGGCCTGGCTGTGGGTGCAGCTCAGACAGAAGGACAAAGGCAGGGACCTCGACACCCTGCAAAAACAGTGACAGAGAATTCCCTGAATACAGTGACAATATTCCCTGTCAGCTAGTCAGGACCTGATAGCTTCCACCTGTCCAGAACAGCCACCAATATCTGTGAAATCCTGGCATTTATGGTTAGTTTTGTCTTCTAAGAAAAGTGGACAGCAAGGATGTAGGGAAAACAGTGAGGAAAAAAAAAAGAGTATTTTTCCTAGCAGTTGTGAAGTGGGTGGGACAGGAGTGTCAGACCCCAACTTGGAAATCCTGTATTCAACCTCAAAAGTTACACTGAGAGTTGAAAGGACAAGACTTTTTAAAGTAATAATTCCTGGAGCTTATCTCTTTCCTTCCTGGGTTTCTCAGCCCTTTGTGTGCCTGGTTTCAAACTTTTGACTGCGGACATGGGAGATTAAAACTAAACATAAAATCAAAGCTGAATCAATGTTGGTTTCACATGACTCCAGCAGAAGGTTCTTTAAATCAATCCTGAAGATTGCCAGGGTGGCACTAAAATCCCAGGACAGTGTGACATCCATTCCCTGTTTCAAAACTACCCTATCCTTTCTCTCCAAGACACTTAACAAATAAAGATCTTTTCCAAAAGGCGTAAGCGACACTCCAGTGAAGCAATTTCTTTTCCTGGCATTGTTAAGAGTGGGGACTGAGTTATTATTAATTACTTTTGCATTATTTATGCGGGTCTGTGAATGTGCAATATCTTTTACAGATAAATCACCCTGCCTTGAAAAGATTCCAGTGTGCCAGCCAAATCCTGGGAATCTGAAACAGCAGGAGGCAACTGGTGCAGCAGAACAGGTAGATGTTAATCCTTGATGCTGCAGGACTGGTGCCTTATCAACGTTTTTCTTTCATTTGTTTTGCAATTGCACCAAAGAGACTCAACTGATGCTGTTGTTTCCCAACCTCTTTAATCTGGCATCAGCTGACAGGAGCAGCCTCCATCCTCTTCTCTATTCCTGCTCCTTCTCTTGCCTCTCCTTTCTGTGGTTTATGCAGCCACTTGGAGAACCAAAGCAGGGAAATGATGTGGGAAGATTCAGGAGAGGTTTCTTTGTGGCCGGTCCCAGCCCTGAGCACGGGGGGTTTGCGTTTCCTGCTGCCCTGCCCGCTGTCCTGTGCTGAGCTGGTGTCACACCCGTCACACCCACAGGGCCGGGGCACAGGGAACCCTCACAACTCCCCAGGGTGTGGAGAAGGGGCCACTGCTGCCTCTCACCCCCCGAGGAGTTCCCCGTTCACTGTTCTGGCCATCCCTTCGTCCCCCTGGCAGTTTTTAGGGGTGTTTGTCAGCTCTGCCGCACAGACTGCGGCCGTGGCTCCCCGGCAGGAAGGACAGAGCATCCCCAGCAGCTCAAGGACATTTTGGAGGTGCGAACCCAGCCTCACATAGCCCTGTGCAGCCCTGGGGATGCCCAGACCACCGTCACAGGCTGCTTTTGGGGCTGCTTTGCTTTCTCAGGCTGCAGCCCTGCTCGATGCAGGAGGCCCAGCCTCGGGCACTACCGCCCTTTTAAAGCTGCTTTGTGGGTTTCTTTTCTTTTCTCTCCTTTTTTTTTTTTCTTCTTTTCCCCAGGTTCCCAGGGCTGGGGATTCAGCTTCTGGCCTCATCCAGAAATCCCCGAGGGTTTCAGATCCCCACGAGGCCTCTCAATGTCTTGATCTGCTTGAATAGGCATTTTTAACGCGGCCCCGGCTGTCATCGGGGCCTGTTACAGTCACTCAACTGCAGCAACATTGTTCTCCCGGCAGCAGCGCCGGGGACACCTCCCTTATTTCCATACTGCACGGGGGGATTTGGCCACTGGGCCGAGCATCCCACCGGGGCTCGCTGGCCGGAGGTGGCCAATTAGCCCCGCTCGCCCCCGGCCCAGCCCTTCATCCCCCCGGCCGCTCCCAGCATCTCCAGCCCGCGGGGCTGCTGGCGCCTGTCCATCTCGGCGGGTCCTGCCGGAGGTGAAGGTGACCCCCTTTTCCTGTGCCAGGGGCTCCCTGGCAACGCCGCCTTTTCTTTGGAAGCGGCCTCCTCCACCCCCTGACGGGGCTCGGGGCTGTGAAAGCCCCGCTGCACTTTTGAACTTGCTGCCGGCGCGTTCAGTGGCTGCGCGGGGCAGCGGCGGCGGCGGGGCCGGGCCCAGCGGGGACCCGGTGCAATTGCCCAGAAGTTATTAATAGGCTGGGGAAGAATGTGATGGGCCGGGGGAAAGGGTGAGGAGGGGGGAGAGAGGCAGAGAGGGTCAGCGAAAGGGAGACGGGGTGATGAGGGGAGAGGTGGGAGTGGTGGCACGCAGGGGAGACAAAGAGATGGGCACCAGGACGGGCAGACAGGGCCATGCACAGGCTGGAGATGCGAGTTCCCGGTGCCCTGCACCTCGTGCAGGTGTCTGAGGAGTGGCCGTGCTGGAGGAGAGGTGTCTGACCCCAGTGCTGGGGGATGGAGAGAACAGAGAAACCAGTCCAGGGCAAGGCATCCCTCTCCCAGGATGAAATATTGCTCGGGGTTCATGAGCCAAATTTGCCATCTAGTGGCCCTGGGGACTATTGCAAAGGAAGCCACGAGGCAGCCGCGGCCGTGGGAGAAGGCACTGCCGGTCACCTTCTCCCAGAGATAGAATCCAACCTGCTCCTGCTGTGGCTTTACTCACAGGGGCCCAAAAATGGTCAATGGACTGACATTACCTTTGTGTGGCTGCGTTGCAGGGAGCCATCCTCAGCCACCTGCCAGCCTTGGTGCTCACCGGTGACAGTCCCTGCAGGCTGGAACAGGACCCAGAGCCACCACAAGGCTCAGCTCGTCACTGTGAGCAGCAAGGTTTAGGGAACAGGAGAGTGTCCTATGACTGCGAGAGCAACAGTGGGGACAACCTAGAAAGCACATCACTCTTTCTCTGAGGCTCTACACCTCTTTGTTCCTGCAAAGGTAATGACATTTTAATCTAATGTCTTAGAATGACAGAATCCCAGAATATCCTGAGCTGGATCCCTCAGGGATGATCAGTGCAGCCCCTGGCCCTGCCCAGACCCCCCAAGAACCCCACCCTGAGCATCCCTGAGAGCGCTGTCCAAACGCTCCTGGAGCTCTGGCAGCCTTGGGGCCGGGCCCATTCCCTGGGGAGCCTGGGCAGTGCCAGCACCCTCGGGGGGAAGAACCTTGCCCTGAGATCCATCCCAAGGCCTGGCACAGCTCCAGCCCTTCCTGGCCTCCTGTCCCTGGCCCAGAGCAGAGCTCAGCCCCTGCCCCTCCGCCTCCCCTCGGGAGGAGCTGCAGCCCCCGAGGAGCCTCCCCTCAGTCTCCTCTGCTCCAGCTGAACGAGCCCAGTGCCCTCAGCTGCTCCTCAGAGCTTTCCCCAGCTCCGTGTCCCTCCTCTGGACACTCTCCAGCAGCTTTGGATCCTCCTGATTTTGTGGTACCCAGGTGCCCCCAGCACTGGAGGTGAGGCTGCCCCAGTGCAGAGCAGAGCGGGAGACTCCCCTCATTCAGCCAGCTTTGACCATCCTGGCTTCTTACCTCATCCTGCCCTCAGACAACCCTTCCAGAAAGTCACCTTTGTGGCCTTTGGAGATTCAGAGCTGGGGAGGAGCAAAGACCACTGGGGTTTGAGGAAGGGGAAGAGCCTGGGGTAGGGCACCTCAGGACCTGGGCCAGCAGAGCCTCTTTTGGGCTGTCACCCAGGATTTCTCTTTATAAACAGCTCTCCCTGGGTCAGAGAGAGCTTTGGCCACCCTGTCTATGGCAGTGACTGGCAGATGAGAGGATGTGGTGCAGTCAGAGAAAAAAAGACAGGCTTCAGTATAAGTCAGTGTCCACAGCTTTAATGCACAGCTCTCCTGAGTAAGACCACATAAATCAATAAATAGAGTTAATAATAATAATTAGAGCAGCCCCAACAAACCCAGCTGTCACCAGTTTGGCTTCAGTGTTCTCCGCAGTCCCCTTGTCAGCAAGGGGTGCTGGTGCTTGACTAACACAGAGGACACAGAAGCAGCACCGTGTCCCTCCCCTCCTCGTGGGGATCTGCGGGAGGAAATCTCCAGCTCCCTGAGCACCAGCCTGGGCAGAGCCTTCCGAGGCACCTGTGGGCTCCCACCTTGCTTCATGCCCAGCATCATGAGGCCTCAGCTGCTCCCTGCCCCCTCTGCTACCACTCTGCCCCTGCCTGAGGAACAGGAGGAACACAACTGAGATGTTCCCCATGTGAGCATCACACACCCCATGCCCCAGGGAGGCCTGAGGGCACCCATGTCTAGCACTGCTTGTGGGGTTCCTCCAGGGTGACGTAGGGCACCACAACAGGCCATGAGTCGCTGGGCCAGTATTCCAGCTTTGGCTTAAACGAGGGCATCTCGTAGCTGACGTCGAAGTAGATGACCAGTGGGCAGCAGTACAGCAGGGACAAGGCTATCAGCACGTGCCTGCCAAAGAAACCAAAACTGTGTGTTGGACAGAGGGATCTTTGCCTGCTGGCATGGTCACCCCAAGGCTGCAGCCCCCAAAGGTCCCACGAGAGCTGCAGGGAGTGTGGGTCCTGCACAGTTTGTGCCTACAGGGAAATCCTGGCAGAGCTCTGTGAGCTGGGCCAGGGACAATTCCTGGTGCAGAGGGGCTGGGGTGACATAGGGGACTCATTCCAACTATTCCCCATTTCCTGGCTGCACTGCCTGTCCCTGGCTGGATAGATCTGAGTGTGCAGCACTTGCAGCCCTACCTGGGCAGGCACTGAAGTGTCAGCTCCAAACAAAGCCCTGCCTTTCAGTTTGGCTGCTAAAATCACAACAGGGATGTTGCACTTCACATGGCACCCCGGCAGCAGCCAGAGCCCTTTGAGAGCCAGCTGCCCACCTGGAAGGGCTTCTGGAACTATTTTACTTGCAAAACAGTGCTTGGCTGGTGTGGAGGAGAGGGACATTAAACAGTGGTTAGGGCTGAATCCTGGGGCTGAGTGAGGAGATAAGTGACAGGAAGGGGGAGAGGGTGGGGAAATAATGCAGCTGTTTCATCTTGGCTGCTGTTTCTCTGCTGTGGACCTTTCAGCCCAGGAAATGTTTGGGCTGGGGTTCCTGGAGCCCTTACCAGAAGCTGTGGAAGTAGGGGAAGTTGATGGCCTGCCAGAGCCAGCAGAGCCACCGGTCACTGATCCAGCTGGTGATGGCCAGTGCCCACCACATGACCATGACCGCGGCCATCCGGTGAACCCGTTTGTCATTGCACCTGGAAGACACAGAGAGGGACAGGGAGCAGAGTAATCGTGTTGGAAGGAAAGGGAGTTGTAAAGAGGGCTGGCTCCTGCCTGCACTAGCAGCAGTGCAAACCCCAGCAAGCTCCTTCTGGAGAGTGTTTCTCAGAATTCCACAGGAACTGGAGAAGTGTGGCTCTGGGGAGAGGATTTCTGATTTTCTGGGTGTGAGGATGATGCTGGGAGATGCCAAAGCACTCCTGTCTTTCTCTTCAGACACCCAGCCCCACACTAGCTCCCAAATGCCCCACAAAGGGGAAGGAGCAGCAGAGATGGCAGCTGAGGGGGAGAATCACGGGCTCATAGAACTGTAAAGGCTGGAAAAGATCATCATGTCCAATCATTAACCCAGCACCACCAACCATATCAGCACAAAACCCTGTCTCAAATGCCACATCCACAGGGTTTTTGAAAATTTCCAGGAATGATAACTCCACCACTGTCCCATGGGTTGTCCCCATTCTGGGCCAGGTGCCCTTCTTCTGCAGTCCTGCCTGGGCCCCTGCCTGCTCCCTCCCCAGTACACCTGGAGAAGACTTGGGCTCAATTCACTGCTGAGGACACAGTCCCTGCCCAGCAGGAGCACAGCTGGAACTGCAGGGAACCCCTGAGCCCCCTCCTTACTTCTTGAGCTCCCTCCAGGTGAGGTACAGCAGGTGGAAGGCGATGCAGTTGAGCGCGTAGGCATTGAGGGTCGGCTTGATGAAGGACATGAAGGTGCTGATCACGGTGGTGATACCAGTCAGCCAGAAGAAATGCCTCCTGAGGGGAATTGGGAGTGTCAGTGCCCCCAGGGCTCACAGGAGGGTAAGGATGGGAAAGGTCCTGTTCCCATCCTGAGAGGGGAAACGCTTCTCCAGCACCTCCTGTCTGTCTGCCCGTGGCTGACCTCAGTGGCTGTGTGGCCCTGGCAGGAAAGCTGAGGGATCAGCCCTCGGTGGGTCTGGGACAGCCCAGGAGGCAACTCCTGCACTTCCATGGTGCTGCAGGGATGAGGCAAAGGCAGGGAGCTCTGCTCAGGGAAGGGCTGCCAGGCTGGGCTGTGCAAACACCCATTTGGGCTCCCTGAGCAACAATAGGGCTCAGAGGGGTCTTTCACATGCAAATCCCTTCCCAAGACCCTTCCCTCTCCCCCAGCCGCGTCTCCACGGTGAACTCCTGGTGACCTCCTGTTCGGCATGGGAAGAGCAGACTTGGAGCAGGTCTCTGCAAGGAACTGGGCTGGCTCAGAGGGCTCAGCCAGGAGGAGACATCCTCTGAGTAAAAAACCCTGCTGGGTTCCCACTTCTGCTGGTTCATGCCCTCCCAGTGGCCCCATCCTTTCTGCTGGGCTACTCTGGCCCAGCCAGCCCTCCTCAAAATGAGGGCTGTAACCATCTTGTCCTCTGGGAACCCCCCTCAGCCTTGAGGGAAAGCTCTCTGTGGATGACAGAGGATGCTGGAATAGATTGACAATGTGAGTAACTGAATGTTAATGTTCAGGAACATTTCATTTCCTAACTAATTTTGAAATTCTCCATGCAAAGTTTCCTCTGCAGTGACACAAACACAAACAGCTCCAGCTGAGAGGATCCCAGCACAGGAGGGTTTTGGCTTTTCCTCTGTCAGAGCCAAAAGATGGAGGGCCTGGTCCTAAAGCCCTTCAGTGACCTCAGAGCTGACCCCTTGCAGGGGAACTGGGGGATCTATGGGTCACTACACCTCAGTGTCAGTGTCCCATCCCTCCCCTCAGAGCCTGCCCCGTGTCCCTCTGGGTCATACCTGGTCTTGATGCACTTGGGGAAGTAAGCCTGGGGGTACCAGAAGGAGTAAGCCACAGCCAGCGTCCAGAGGATGGAGAGCTCATCCAAGAGCTGTCCCACGTAGCTCAGGGTCATGTGGAAGTACATGGAGAAGACACCTACAAGGAGCAAGGACATCTTGAGATGATAAAGCTCCACCCTCCCACAAGTCCTGGGAGGTTCTTGGGGGCTGTTCCTGAAGATACCCCATTCCTGAAGAGCAGGGCGTGGATTTTGGTGTTCAGGGGCACTGGACTGAGTCAGTCCAGTCACACCAAGGGGAACTACAGGGCTGGAAGCTGCATATCCACAGCTGGCAGGAACCATGGGCTGCAGGCTTCAAACACACCTGGCTGTTTGGTTACACAGCCGAGTTTTCTGTGCTTTGGCTACTGAGACCCTCCAAAAGTCTCATGTTGGGCAGTCTGGCAACCTGTCTGGTCTTCCCACAACCCTGGCACCCACCTACGAGGATGAGCAGCCCTGAGACAAAGTAGAGTGGCACAGCCTTCTTCTGGCAGTACTGCCGGTTCAGGTACAGCAGCGCAGGAGACAGCATGAAGAAGCTGACATTGCTGATCTGAAAAACAAGAGGCACACTCAGCTCCTGGGCAAGCCCCATCCCACCACAGTATCTCCATGTGTGAGGAGGATCCTGATCTCCAGCAGAGAGCCTCATGCTGAAGCAGGGGTTGCTCTTGGCACAGGGAGAGGGCAGAGGTGTTTCTCCAGAAGCCAGGCTGGAAGTGGAAGGGAAGCTCTTGCTGTGGCAGCAGTGGCTGCAGACACCTCTGCCCTCCCTCTGGGGCCAGCAAGCCCAGGGTGAGCTGCTGTGTCCTTTTTGGGTGCTGCTGGTTTATCTTCAGCTGCCTGGTGTCTCCAAGCAACTCCTGTTTGTAACCATCTCCCTCTCATGTCAAGCCAGACCCTCCAGGAGCTGCCTGGATTGCTCCTGACCCTTCCAGCCAGCAGTGGTTCCCCTGTGAGGGGTTGGAAGGGTGTGAGGAGTTGGGCCAGCACAGCAAGCCACGGTCAGCAAAACATCTGAGCTGGGAATGGGTGTGGTGGGGAGCAGCAGGATGAGCAGGACATCGGTAGGTGGGAACAGGCAGGACTGAGGTGACATCCTGTGGTGCCAGGTGTGAAGCCACCTGGCCTGGGGAGAGGAGGTGTTCTGGACACTGGTAATTACATGAGGTCATAAACCTCCTCTAAACACATCTGGCAAATGAACACAGAGGAATGATTCTGCTCTGGTTTCCAGCTCTGCAAAATTCCTTTGATAGACTTTGGTTAGTCTGGGGAGCAGGGGATGGAGCTGGGGAGCAGGGGATGGTTCTGGGGAGCAGGGGATGGTTCTGGGGAGCAGGGGATGGTGCTGGGAAGCAGGGGATGGAGCTGGGGAGCAGGGGATGGTTCTGGGGAGCAGGGGATGGAGCTGGGGAGCAGGGGATGGTTCTGGGGAGCAGGGGATGGAGCTGGGGAGCAGGGGATGGAGCTGGGGAGCAGGGGATGGTTCTGGGGAGCAGGGGATGGAGCTGGGGAGCAGGGGATGGAGCTGGGGAGCAGGGGATGGTTCTGGGGAGCAGGGGATGGAGCTGGGGAGCAGGGGATGGTTCTGGGGAGCAGGGGATGGAGCTGGGGAGGAGGGGATGATGCTGGGGCTCAGCCTATTGCTGGACTGGCTGAAGGTGCCAGTGCTTTGGAGAGAGGAGATGCTGATGGGCAAAATGTGGGAGCTGGGGAGGAGCAGCGAGTGCTCAAAGCCTGGCCCTGTCTGCTGGGCCAGGCCTGCTCCACCCTGCAGCACAGGGGAGGGAAATCTGAACTAATGTAATTACCCTCTCTGTGTTCCTACCCCGCCTTTTTCACCTGACTTTGCAGGCTCAGGGAAGGGATGTCACTGGGCAGCACGGCCTCCCCAGGGAAAATGGTTCTTGCTCATGAAAGGCTGGCACTGTGGTGCTGCATTTACCTGCCAGACAGCTCTTTGGGGCTCTGGAGCCATCTGCTGAAGTGCCATTTGGCAAAGCACCAGGGTGACTTTTATCTCAGCCTGACAATCCTTCTCCTTTCATCTTCCAGCTCCACGCTGGCCCAGACCCCGTGCCTGGAATTTGGCCTCCACAGCTGGAGTGTCCCCCACCTCAGCAGCACCAGGTAAACTGCAAAATTAGTGCTAGGCTTGTGGTGTCCCCTGGGATCCAAGTTTATGGTAACAGGGCTACAAATCACTGGGATGTTGTCATTTCTCTGAAACACACCCTCTTCTATTCCAGAGGGAAACATAATTCATGCCTAATGTGATTTCTCTATTCCCTTAAACACCGGAGATTCATCTTGATTTTTTCACTAAGGCTTCCATGAGACAAGTTGATGCTTCTATTAGCAGCAGTTCTCAGGCCGAATGTATCAGTTTTCCATAGGTGATTAAAACCAAATCCAGGCCAATTCCCATTCCAGCCATGAAAAGAGAAGTGCTGCTCCCACTTGCACCCTGGAGGTCAAATTGTTCAGAAACGACTGAGAAATCAAACCATGTGTTCAGGCAACAACCATGCTTCAGACATTTCTTTTCCCCTGAATGGTTAAGGAGGCTTTTGGAAGGCAAGCAGGGATAGCAGGGAGAGGGAAAACGCTTGGGGAAAAGGCAGGAGAGTGCAAGTGCCAGCACGCACGTCAGTGAGGAAACGCGGGAGAGAAGAGCTCTGGATCCATGAGCGCCGCGCATTGCAACAGTGCCATTAATTACATGATAGCTGTGTTATCACTTCATTAATTCGGGACGAGATGTGCAACATCAGATAACAGAGGGGAGGGATAACCAGGGGAACTGTGCCAATAGGGTCAGGAAGATAAACGGGATTCCTTGCACAGCAGCCAAGTTTAGGGGACAGCTCCCACCCCCGTGGGGGACATGGACTTTTCATCCCTTGTCGGCTTCAAGCCCTGATTTGTAAATGCTGACTTTCTGTCTTCCCTCTAGGATGTGGCAAGCTCCGTCTCAGGTGTGGTTAGGAGGGTTTTGCTCCCAGGACAACCATTAGAATTTTTTCTGGAGTTTCTGCTCAGGCTGGGACCCCCTAGCACAGCCTCTATTTCAGCCTCTCTGGTCACACAGGCAGTCAGGGAGATAAGGGAGTGGTGATGGAGCCAAGGTGTGACAGGACATGTGAGAGTGCCCCTGCCTGAGCTCCCAGCCTGTCCCACTCCCCAGGAAGTGTGAGTTATTGCTCCAGGTGCCTCAGCTCAGCCAAACTATTTGCTTCTTTTCCTAGGAGAGAAGTGAGGCTGGGATCAGCAGCATGGCTCTAATCCTGGTGCATTAATAGGATCATTGGGAAGACCCCAACTTCTGCAACTCCAGCCTGAGACAGAGGGACAGAACCTTCACCTGTGACAGGTGAGATCAGCCTCTGATCTGGATTGAGGCAGGAGGTGCTGGTTTAAGCACAGCAGCAGTGCAGTGGCAGCAGAGGCTGCTCCTCACTCCAGCCAGGCATTTTCTGCAGTGGAAGGAGATTCCTGCAGGGCTCTTGGCAGGGAGTTCATTCTCACTCACAGTGAGCCAGTTTTAGCTGACAGAGGAGCCCACAGGGCCAGAGACAGAGGTGAACTCCTCTGAGGCTCTCCAGACCTGTGCAGCAAGTTCCTAAAGCCAGGCTTGTGTTGCAGGGGACGAGGCTGCAGGTCCTGACATCACAATGCCGGTGCTTTGGAGAGGGAAGCAGCAGTTTGGGGAGTGTCTGCAGCATCCTGGGCCATGCTGCTGAGCACAGCTTTCTGGGCAGGCAAGAGAGCCATGGGGTTAGTGAGAATGTGGGGGGCCAGGACACCCCACACAGCCTTGCCACTGCCACTGAGCCCTTCTCTGGTGGATCTGCACCCTTTATTTCACCACTCAGTGGAGCATCCAGGAGCTCTGGGTGTGAGCAGCATCAGAGCTGCTGCACAGAGACACTGCTGAGGACATGGGTTTCATTACCAGCATCCTGGATCAGTCATTTCACCAAAGAAACGAGGGTAGAAAGACAAGTCCCTGACTGATGACCCTCCTGGAGCACAATTCTGCTCTCCCCCAAGCAGCCAGAAGACAATAAATTTCTGGGTCACTGAGTCACTATAAATAGAGCTTTGTTGCTGAACTGCATCCAGCCATGAGCCACCATGTATTATTAGGTACTTAAAGGTACTGTTTACATTCTTTTCTCATACCCCTGGTGCTTATTTCTAATAAAAAGCATCCAAGGCAAGCAGGCCTGAGAGAGTGTAGCTGGCACAGAGCAATCCCCAGCAGCACATTTGCTGCTGCTGGCACAGAACGGCTCCGCTGCAGCCCTGGGCAGGGCTGGGAGGAAGGCACTGCAGAAGATGCTCTGTGAGGAAACCCTGCTGATTTAGTGATCCAGGAGGCTTGGGTAGGAGCTGGCTGGGTTCCCAGCTAGCCTAAAACTCTGGAAAATTGACACTGAGGTAAATATTGGTATAATTAATTCAGGGCAGTAATGCTTGCAGCAGAGAGGAGGCAACCCGAATATAGGGAACAAATGAATGGGGAGAGGAAAAGAAGATGCAGGCTGTGAGGATCACACCTGGGGCAGTACCCTGAGCCCCAGCTGGATCTGTAGGATGCAGCCAGCAGGGAGAGCTACACATCTAAGCCTGGCCAGATTTCTACAATCCCCTCTTTAGGAAACATCACAAGGAGCCTGATCCTGGGGGAGATCCCAGAGCAGGAAGGGGGGTCCCTGTGCTGCTGCAGGAGGTGAGAGCCAGGCAGAGCCAGCCAGGCTGTGCTGGTTGAAGGAGGGACCCAGGCAGTGCTGCTGAGGAAGGGGTGATGCCCATGTCAGTGATGTTCCTGCCCACTTTTGCTGACAAGGTCTGGCCCTGAGCATGGCACAGCCTCGGGGCTGTTGTCAGATGCTCAGATAATGGCAGATTTTAGGAGGGTTTGCTCCTCTGCCACCCCTTGTCTGGACAGGAGGTCACCAGCCAGCCTAAGGCAGGCAGCTGACATGGCAGGGTTAGATTCCTGCTGCTCAGGAATCACATCCTAAGACAGAATTGTTTCCCTCCCTTTCTGCACAGGCACTCTGCTGATCTCCTGAGCCTAGCAAAAAGGACATCAATAAGGGAACCATGAAAAGCTCTTTCTCTGCTGAGGAAGAGGTGCCCAGTGTCATATAGAGGAGAACAAGGGCAAGTCCAACTGCTGGGGAAAAAATCCTGCAGGGTTTGCTTGTCCATATCCCTCTCTCCCTCAGTATCAGTATCAGTTTGTTTTTATCTGCACTGAAACATGCATTGGAGAAGTTTTCCTCACTGTGCCTGGGTCCCACACAATGACAATTCATCCCATTTGAATTGTGGTGTGGTATGGAAACCTGGGAGATGCCTGTGGCTAGCAGGGACCTCACTCCAGGACTGGGCACCTGGGTGAGATTTTCAGGAGTAGCCTCATAGTTTAGAAACCTGTGCCACAAAATGACCCAGGCAGCTGAGAGTTAATGTTTTATGGGAATTAGAGGGCCTACAAGAATTAGTCATGCATCTGGCCATACCAGCTGGTGTCCAGCACAGGAGTCAGACTCTGAAGTGCTTTTGAAGAGCTCCTGAGATAGTTGTTGGTGTGATAAGGATTCTGAGCCACTTTGTCAGTCTGGCTGTAAACGGAATCTCAGCTCCAAAGATGTGTTTAAAACATGCTGCCTTATGTATCAAACCAGGACATGAGGCAAATTCATCTCCTGAAAGGAATCCAGACCAAAACCAAAACTTTCAGGCTTTGTGCTCTGGGTGGAAATCAGCCCCTCTCCAGTGTTATCAGTGACTCTCCCAAACACAGAGGCTTTGGGCACTTCCAGCTGCATTTAGAATGGTTTGGGTTGTAAGGGACCTTAAAGATCATCTCCTTCCATCCCTTGCCGTGTGCTCCACTCAAGCAGGTTGCTCTTGCCCTGAGATCCAAGATGCTCATGTGAGCATTGAGTGATTTCTGTATCTCCTTGCTCGTTATGGCCAGCTCTGCACCTCTGAGCCCATGAAGCAGCAGCAGTAAACAGCAAACAGCACAAAACACCCAGCTGGGTGCCACAGGGAAGCAGGATTTGGTCTGGACTGGACAAGCTTTCTTTGTTGAGTGCCTCAAAGAGCAGTGACTACACACAGCCCCCTCCTCTGAGACCCTGGCTGGGCGATTAGAGCCTCCAGGAGCCGGGGAATTATCATTATTACAGGTAATTTATTAAAAACAGGAAATGCTTTAAAAAAAGAGGAAGAGCCATTTCCATGAGAACAAGATCTTCTAGTGTTAGACAGTAATTGCCAAAAGTTGTAAACAAGGCCTGTGGAAGGCTGTAAATCCACATGCCTCACACCCCTGGGAGCCTTTAATTGCTCTGAGGGAGCAGGACATGCTCGGAGAGGCCGCTTATCTCCCAGCCCTCTGCAGGCAGATATGGATGCTCCAGCCATGCTGCAGCCAAGGCACTGGCACTGGATGGGAGATGAAGGATCACAGGAGGTGAAACTCCTGCAGCAGCTTCCCTCTGCTCTGAGTTCCGTATTCCCAACATGCCTGACACGGTTCATGGAAGTGCTGCCTCTCGTTTTGCCACTCCTGTACATTTAGCTGGAATATATGAGCCCTGTGTAGGACTTACCCCGGTTGGCAGCAGAGCTGCAGGACTGGTATAACAGGATCTCACAGATCTGGGCTGTGAAGGAGCTCTGCCAGAGTTTTCTCACTGGGAATCAACCCCACACACACACACCAGAAGCACCCCTGACCCCAGCATGTTTTGGGGAGCGACCATTGCAAGCAACAAAAGTCCCGTGATTTACCTGAAGCTCAGAAAAGGCTCCCCATACCAGCACCCTCCAGCACCAGGAAAGGAGGAGAAGGAAAGAAAACAGGGATGTCCCGTCCTGTCTGGATCCCAAAAGCAGCTCCTGGGTGCCTGGAGCCGGCCCCAGCCTCCCTCAGCCACTCACGGTGTTGTAGTACTCAGCAATCACCGCCGAGCGCTCAAAGTTGCTCTCACACCAATCCACCTCGGCACTCTGGTAGGAAAATATGCTCGGCATCGTCAGGCACCTTGGGAAAAGGAGAGGAGCAGGTTAGTGGTGGGCACAGAGGAGGAGAGGGCTGCACACCCAAAGGGGACCCTGCTCCTCACGCCTGGGCACCCAGCACAGCGCCTTACCCGGCTACCAAGGACTCATCCTCTTCCCAACACACATCCTACTGCACAACAGTTCCTCTCTCCCTTCCATGCAGGACTTGCAAATCGCCCCAGAAAATGCTCTTGGACTCTGAGGATGGTCACCAATCCATGGCATTAACATCTCTCATCAGGTGCCACACGAAGATTCCCCATTTCAGCCCAGTCCTTGTCACCTCGTCTTCTCCCTTCTCCTCACTTTCTTTATGACTCAGACCTTCCTGCCAGGAGGACTTCCCTGTGCTCTGTGAGTTACCTCTGGGGAGTGGACAACCCCACAGAGGCTGGTGCTCATTGGTTCTGTTCTCCACCGTCGCTCCTCAGCATCTTCCTGAGGGCTGGAACTCGGCTCCTGGGAGCTCAGTCCTGGAGCACCAGCACAGACCCTGGGCATTCCCAGAGTCCTGGGGCACTGGGAGCACTGGGAGCACTGGGAGCACTGGGAGGTGCCTCTTCCCTCTGAGCTGGATTTCACTTGGAGTGCACTCCCAAGCAATCTCCACCCTGGTTTGCCAGTGAAAGGGATCAGTTTGACACCTCCTGCAGGTTCTCCACTGCCAGACCCAACCTCTGGTACCAGTGCAGCTACAAATGGGACTCCAAATAAAAAGAAAGTAATCTTCTGCCTACTTTTTTTCCCCATGTTATAAACTTTCCTGTCCTCATTGTTTCTCAGCATTATTTTATATTAATTTGAAGAAGCAGTTCTGATCTTATTTTGATCAGAAGTTTTCTATTTGTCATGTTTTTTTCCAGATCCTTGAGACTTTAGAGCTGCTTTTGAAGACAGGTGCCAACCTTAGAGGCATCTGGAAGCACCACCAAACCCACGGTAGCTGGATTTTTGGTACAAAACAGAGGCAGAAATTCCCTGGAGCTGAGCAGTTCAGTCCCTGGATGAGGTGTGGGACTAACCCAGCCACCCATGCTGCTCCAGCCCTGCAGAGTGAGCAGGTTTGGGGTGACACCAGGCAGGTACCGAGGTGACAATGCCTCAGTGGCATCTCTGAGCTCCCGAGGCACTGGTGACAAACAGCTTTCTTTGCTTCTCTTTGAAAATCTTTTCAGATCTAATGCAGGGAAGGGAAGTTTGTCTTGAACCCACTCATCAGTTGATGATGTTCTTGAGGAGAAATTCCCTGTTTGCAGTGGGATGAGCTGAGCCACCGGCGTGTCCAGCAGTCCCCTGAGTGTGCAGCAGGGTGGGGCTCCCACAGCTTCCTCTGCCACCCTTCCCAAGCAGTTCAAAGGGAGAAAACACAGGAGTGTAACACAACACAAACGAGCTCTTCTGCAGCTCCTGCTCCGACCAGACAGACCGACTCGAGGGTGAACCTCCGCTGTTAACGATGGCCTCTCCTTAATCCAGGCTGGCTGCTTCCCAGAGCAGCGGGGAGCACGGCAAATGGGTGGCAGGCAGAAGGGTTTGAGGGCTGACTCTTCACACTCCTGGGTTTCCATGTGCTCCTTCACACCACAGAGACTCTGCCCTCATCCCTCATCACTTGCAAGGTGAATAAACAGTTGGACCCAGGATGGCAAATCCCACCTCATGGCTCAAGAGATGTCAGTTGAGAGATGGTGAAGAGATGGAGAGACAGAAGAAGAAGAAGAAGAAGAAGAAGAAGAAGGAGCAGGAAAATGGAAGCAGTGATGGAGTGCCCAGCACTGGCTGCTGGTGTCTCCTCCCAGCCTGGCTTACCTGTGATGGCTGGATGGACCAGCACTGCTTCCACACGCTCTGGGAGCTCCAAGGTTTCCAGCAAAGCCGGAGCAGCAACCTGCCCTGCCGCTCTAGCTCCGAAGGAGTGCCCACGGTGTGAGCTCACCGCCAGCAGCCGCCAGAAAATCCCCTCTCTCCGTCCCTAGGGAAAGAGTTGGGATGGGACAGGAACCATGTGCACCCTCCAGGCAAAGCCAGGCCCCCACAGGAAACATATTGGCTGGAGGGGTTTATATCCGTGCCCCCAGATGGGCAGGGGCAAGGAGGCAGGGCAGGGAAGCGTGAGCTGGAAGGGTTGGAAGAGAGGGCTGGAAGTGCAGCCTGAAATCATCTGTGTGCCCCCGGGCAGGTTCCCTGCGCAGGCGCAGGCACCTGGTCCTGGCCCTGCTTCTCCCAGGGGAGGGAACATCCACACAAACTCCCCTGCACATGGAGAAAACCCAATACAAGAATTTTCACCAGAACATCTGGAGCAAGGTGATGCTGCCTCTTTCAGGATTTAAATTCAAGCCACTTCTCAACTTTTTCCCCAAACGCTGTTTTATTATCAAAAAGAATCTTATCAAATCTCACTTCTCCTACCTGGTTTATTTTGTTATTTAGTTAAAGAACTATCTGCACAGGACACCTTTGGTTGACTGCTTTGCAAATATTTTCCTCCTGGACCTCATTCAGGCGTTCAAGAAATTTGGCAGCAATGAAACTTTTCCCCCCAAAACAACATATTTTTCCCTCCATGTAGAGTTGAGAGAAATATGTTGTTTTCTTAAACATGAAACTTATTATTTGGCCACTGCTTCGTGGTGGAGACACCACAGGCAGGGTGAGACCAAGCTCTAAGGTCTTTGTGTCCCTGTCCCTGTCCCTGTCCTTCCTGAAGAGTAGGGATCAAGCCTTTGCTGTGGGGAGAAGCTCTTTGGGAAGCTCAGCCATTTATTTTGCTGCTCCTATGAAAAGGAGCATCTCTGTGAGAGCTGGGCTGTGCCAGGGCTTACAAAAGCCTCACAAATCCTCCTGGATTTGGAGATGAGGGTAATTAACCACAGCAGCAGCGGCTGATGTTGCACCACGGTGGAGCCTCCGTTACCCCAGGCTCGGTGTCCTTCTAGGACAGACTTGGAGCAGAGGATCTGAGGGGATCCCAGAGAGCTGCTCCAAGCCCTGGATGCTGAGGGAGTGTGGGATGGATTTGATTTTTATTCACTTGGAGCTCTCAGTGGACTCTGCAAGCAGGAGCTCCCAGGCTGGAAGGAGCTCCCCAGTTCCACAGGGAATCTCAGTGAGAAACAAGTGGTGACTTGCCCATCCCACTGGGAAGAGAGGCAGGGAAGGTGGCAGAGGTGGCTTTGAGAAGAAGAACCCACACAGGTGATGCCTGGTCTGTGTGAACATCTTTGAAAAGAATGAGTTTTCCCACCCCAAAACCTCCAGCATCCCTGGGGTGAGTGAAGTGTCCAAGCATCCCTGATACATCCTGTGCCACGCAGTGGGTGAATAACTGGGGAGGGTGTCACGGGTCTGCATCTGCCCTGATTCATCAATAACTAGGTCATAAAGAGAGCTTGGTTTCCTGCTGAGTCCTCATTCCAAACTCCTGCTAATGTTTACATCCTCCTGCCTGTGGTCAGCAGGGCCTGGGCTGCTGGGGATGCTGACACGGGGCTGGGCTGGGGACAGGAGGGAGCCCAGGGTGAAACTTTTGGGTTTCATGAGAGGAACACAGAGACCCCCCAGTGCTGGCACTGCTGAGACCCCACCTTAAATCCTGGGGGCAGATTTGGGCTCCTCATGACAAGAAGGACCTCGAGGGGCTGGAGTGTATCCAGAAAAAGGAATGGAGCTGGGGAAGGGTCTGGAGCCCCAGGAGGGGCTGAGGGAGCTGGAAAGGGGCTCAGCCTGGAGAAAAGGAGGCTCAGGGGGCCCTTGTGGCTCTGCACAACTCCCTGCCAGGAGGGGACAGCCAGTGAGCGTTAGGCTCTGCTCCCAATCAACAGGACAAGAGGAAACACCCTCAAGTTGCTCCAGGGGAGGTTTAGATTGGAAATTAGAGGCTTTTTTTTTTTCACAGAAAGATTGTAAAGCATTGGAATGAGGTGCCCAGGGCAGTGGTGGAGTCACCATCCTTGGTGGTGCTCAGAAGCAGTGTGGATGTGGCACTTGGGGACATGGGTCAGTGATGAGCTCAGTGGCAGTGCTGCGCTGATGGTTGGACCTGATCATCTTAAATGTTTTTCCAGCCATAAGGACTCTGTGATTCTGATCCTCCCTGTGTTTGAAACTTCTTTCTCTCAAAGCTTCCCTGGAGTCCCCACCTCTTTGCTGAGCCCTGCTGCCTCCTCCCCACCTGGTTCCTCACATGAGACACCTCTGCTGAGCTCTGTGAAGGTCAGTGACATGTGGCATTGCTCAGGGACTGTCCTGTCCCCTCAGCTCATCCCTTCCTGCTCCCTGGCACTGATGCCCTCCTGCAAGGCCCAGGCTTTGTGACACAGGACTGGGTTTCACCTGGACAGCCTCATCCCAGCTCCTTTGCCTCTCTGTCATCCCTGGGGACTGAGGTTCTCACTGGGACAGCTGAGAGCAGGCAGGGGAACCAGAGAATTCCAGATGGTTTTGGTTGGGAAGGACCTTAAAGCCCATCCAGTGCCACCCCCTGCCACAGGCAGGGACACCTCCCACTATCCCAGGGTGTCCCAAGCCTGGTCCAAGTTGAGGGGTGGAGCAGGGGCTGAACCAGGGCCAGGCTGCCCAGGTTTTACAGCTGTGTGCCCAAAAGCCATGCTGGGCAGGCAGTTCTGCTGCTGCTGCCACCAAAAACTGGGAAGAGGGGGCTCTGGCAGGTGAGTTTGTTGCTTAACTCGAGGCTGGTCCTGCCTGCTTTGCTGTGTGGCACCTTGGATGGAGATTTCCACCCGAACTGCTGCTGACGAGGGATTTTTTTAAGAGATACCAATTGCAGCCACTGTGGTTCAGGGCCACGTGTGTTTATTTATTGCTTTGGCTGCTGTGGGCAGAGGGGCAGCAACAGCAGGGCAGGGAGGATGAGGTGGGAGTGCTGGCATCCCACATTCCCACTGCTGTTGGCTCAGCACGAGTGAGTCAGAGCCCTGGGGTGGATGGAGACAAATGACTGCTCCATGCTCACAGTGAGGCAGAGGGCGAGTCAGGAAGGGAAACCAGGAATTTTGGCTCATTATTGTCCTGCTGCAGCACTCTGTCCATGCCCAGAAAGGTCCTGGAGCTGCCTGGACAGGCTCCATCCCACTGCCATCCTTAGCATTTGGGACTTCAGGGCTGCAATTTCCTGCTTCCAGGTATAAAAACACAGGCAGGTGACCTGGGAGCCTTGTTAATGCTGAACAGTCAGATAATCCCTCTCCTTCCTGGCTCCACAGGGCAGGAATCTGTGCTCTGCCTGTCTGGGAAGCTGTTTAACAAATTGTGGTCAGGAAGAAATAACAAGAGCAGCGGGAGATGTGCTAATGCTGGATGTGCCTTGCTCAGCCAAATGGGAGCATTTGCCTCCACTGCTGCCTCAGAGCCCCTCAGAATCAATGTCCCCACTCCTTTCCCTTCTGAAGAGCTGGAAATATCTCTGTGTTTCCTCATCAGGCAGGGCAGGGGCTCCAGGCAACCAAAAACCACCATCAGCAGCAGCAGGAGCAGCAGCAAAGGCAGGAGCACCCCACGCGAGGTGTGGCTTTGGAGCCTCCAGTGCCTGAAACACCTGCTCTGTGCAACACCTTGTGCAAGTCAGCCCCCACAGGGGCAGGCACAAGCCTTGTCAGGCCCCACAGGGTTGGTCTCAGGGTCCAGGAGAGATTCCCCAGCAATCCCTCAGTACTGAGCAATCTCCCAGGCAGCCCAGGATCCCTGCTGCAGGCAGGATGCCATACCAGGCAGCCCAGGAGGCTTTGTCAATCTGACCACCCCGGGCTTGTTTTGAAATCCTGACAGGTTTAGAGCAAATGCCATAATTGCTGATGGTGACAGCGAGAACAGGAGTAATTAAAGGACATTCTCCCAGTGCTGTCATCTGTCACATGTGCCTCCAGCACTGCGAGGTGTGAGCAGAGGCTTTGGCTTGTGTAACTCACCGGGAGCTGCTGAGGGCTGAGCAGGGACCTGCCCCACTCTCCCCTTCTTGTAGATGAAAACATCTAAATCAGGAGGGAGAAGAATCACCTTATTCTTGCACATAGCACAGCCAGGGCTTTCTCAGCCACAGGGCTGCCTGCAGTGCTGGAAGGTCTCGGATTTAGCAGCCCCAGAGCAGGGAGAGGCTCCTCTCACCAAACCAAACCCCTGCAGCCAGCAGCCTGTCACCCTTGTTTCATAAAATCCTGGAAGAGTTTGAGTTGGAGGAACCTTAAAGCCCATCTCATTCCACTAGCCCAGGTTGTTCCTGGCCTTGAACCCTTCCAGGATGGGACATTTCCTGGAATGTTATCTCTGAAGAGCTGTGAAAATGGAAGGGGATGCAGAGAAAGTTGGTTTTTGCTCGTGTTGAGCCTGCAGCTCCCCATCCCAGCTGGCAGGGCCTTGGCAGCAGCTCAGAGCAGGGAGCTGTGTTACCCCACACCCCAATCCTGTCCGCGGTGGCGCAAAGCTTTGGCAGGAGACCCCGGTGGTTTGTGCAAGTCCTGGGAGAGATTTGATATCAGAGTCTGCAACCAGCCCTGGGAACCAGGGAATTCTTCATGCAGAGCTGTCTCTGAGCTCTCAGAGACCCCCAGCCCCTCTGTGCTCCCTGCTGGGCAGAGAGCAGGAGCTGCTGCCTCTGCTTTGGGGAGGGGAATTAGAGCCTTAGGAAGTTCCTAAGAAGGCAGACACAGGTTTGCCTCCTGCCCCATCTTCTGGTGGTCAGTGATTTAATACTTAGCTGGAGGTCCTGGACCATCATATTTAACCACTCAGGACAGGCCAGTCTCGCCCATGTTTATCTGAGCCTTTTAAAAATTATTTTTGTGGTCATATTCTACAGCAACAAGATTATTTTTAATTAGGTGCTGGCTGGAAAAGCGCCTCCTCTTAGAATCCCAGAATGGTTTGGATTGGAAAGGACCCTAAAAAGCATCCAGATCCACCCCCTGCCATGTGCAGGGACACCTCCCACCATCCCAGGCTGCTCCAAGCCCCGTCCAGCCTGGCCTTGGACACTTCCAGGATCCAGGGGCAGCCACAGCTGCTCTGGGCACCCTGTGCCAGGGCCTGCCCACCCTCACAGGGAAGGATTATTCCCCAATATCCCATCCAGCCCTGCCCTCTGGCAGGGTAAAACCAGTGCCCCCTTGCCTGTGTGCTGCCTGCATTGGAGCTCTTCCCTTCTGGAATGGGAAATTCCAAGAAGCTGTTCCCTGTTCCCAGCCTCCAGCCCCCTCTGGTGCATCCCCTGGGCCTCCCCATCCCACCCTGCTCATTCCCAGCCACATCCCTGCACCTTGTGGAGTTTCCCATCTCTGTTCAAAGAAGCTCATCACATCCCAGGTGCTTTCAAACTCTGTCTTTCTACATAAATAAAGGAAGGTGGATATTTGGGACAGTGTCCCTTTTGGAAACAGAACTTTGGTGTGAGTGCCTCGAGGGCACAGAGGGGCTGCTGGAACAGGGACATGGTGACACTTTGAAGAGCCACTGGAAAAACCCCTTGGGAGAGTTTGTCACCTGAACTGGCAAAGCCTGAGAAGGGCAGGGAGGTGCAGGAGTGTCCCTGGACATTCCCCCTCTGAGCACATTCCATAGGAAGGTCCTGCTGCCATTTCCAGGGTTGTGCCAGCGCTGATCTGTTGGCAAACTTGTGCCAAATCTCTCAGGGCTGCCCCAGGGACACTGGGAATCACCAAACATGGAATCACAGAATCCCTGGGCTTGGAAAAGCCCTCTAAGGCCACCAAGTCCAACCATCAGCCCAGCCCTGGCGAGGCCACTGTTAAACCTTGTCCCCAGGTGCTACCTCCACAGGTTTTTTGAACACTTTCAGCCACGGCGACTCCACCACTTCCCAGGACAACCTGTTCCAGTGCCTGAACGCCCTTTCCACAAAGGAATTTTTCCTAACACCCAATTTGAACTTCCCTTGGTACAATTTGATGGGCAGCCAGGTGTCTGATGGGCCAAACTGTGCAGAGAAGATGTTTGGGAACACTCCTTTTATTGAACATCCACCCTGGCCCTCACCAGCCCTCGCCTGCAGAGATGTTTCCTTTCTTCATTTAATAACTTCCCAATTCTTCACTACCTTGTTATTCTTTTAATTCCTGCCTTTCCCTGCAGGGACTAAAACCCATCTCCAACTAATAAATCCAACTAATCCCAGGAGTTTGAGTCTTCAGGCAACTCTGAAGTGAAGCTGAAGGGCCCAAAATAAGCCCTGGCTGCTGAAACTCCCTTGATTTCCTGCTTGCATCAGGATGGAGTTTGGCATCAAAACAGCTCTGGGCTGTCAAATCAGCCCTGAGGATCTGACCACCCCATCCCAGCTCTGGAGGCAAGCAAGGGTTTGAGGGGTTGGGATGTGGGAGACTGGAGAGGGTGCAGGAGGGAGCCTGGGGGCTCTCCCGTGCTCCTGGAGCTGTTTCCCAAGCCCAGCTGGACCCTGAGCAGCTCCTGCCTGCCAGGAATTCTCCCACACCCTTGGAGGGAGGGCGAGAGGGTTGCACAAGGCTGGTGACAGAGGAGGAGGATGCTCTGGCCTCCAGGCTGAGCCTGTGCCTATCTCCCCTGTTGTTGAGACTGGGAAACTGGAATGGGAACTGGGAGAGGGAGCCATCCCACCCACAGTGTGCCTCTCCCTGTGGCACTCTTTCTCAAAGACAGATGTTTCCCAAATCTTATTTTCATGTGCTGAGATCTGACTGCAGGCAGGGAGCAGAGCACAGCAGCCCCCTCATGCTCTGAGACCACAGAGGTGATGAGGAGGAGCTCCAGCTTGCCCAGGAATGCTCTCACTCCAGTGTTTCTCCTGCAAAAAACCAGGATATTAGCACAAACTATGTGAATTAGGGGCAAGTGCAGCTCTGACTGAGCAGTGCTGTGGGAGCAAACAGGGAAATCCTGATTTTTTCCTA
Source organism: Poecile atricapillus (assembly GCF_030490865.1). Classification (NCBI taxonomy): domain Eukaryota; kingdom Metazoa; phylum Chordata; class Aves; order Passeriformes; family Paridae; genus Poecile; species Poecile atricapillus. Next base: position 3,880,922 of record NC_081276.1, read on the forward strand.
CATGTTCACAGAAATTCTCCAGACAAGTGCAAGCCCAAGCCAGAGAAGGGGAAGACCTCAGGGTTTAGCTGTCCATGGCCATGCTGAGCAGAAATGCCATGAGCTGGCTGAGACCTGATGCAGCTGAAGCACAATCCAGGTGGCAGGAAAGTGGTGCAGGGACAGGACATTGTGATATTCCAAGGACGATGTGAGTGCTGCTTCAAACCTCATTTGTGAGCTGGAAACCTGAAAGTGGTGACATTTGAGGATCCTACACACAGAGACCTCCCGCCTGTTTGCTTGCATGTGTTGTAATCCTGGACTGAAGTGCTCTTTGGTGCTCCTGGGGTCCCTGGAAATGCCATCCCAGCAGATGCAGCATTCTTTCAGCCTGATCAGGGGTGCACCTTGGGGCCTGAGGCACTTGGAGTCCATTTCCCAGCTGTGTAAGCTCCTTGGGACAGGTGGTTTCTCTGTGGCCTCTCTGGGTGTTGGTTCCTTTACAGGGGAACCCCTCAGCAGTGCCAAGCAGGAATTGCCATTGTGGTTGTTCCTGGTGTTACTGCTTGGTCTGTCTGAGCTGGGACACACTGTAAAATTAATTTATAAATTCATTATTTTTTTACCAAGTCTTGCAAACAGCCTGAGAGGTGCTGGGGGCAGCTGGAGGTGACACCTGCTTGTGCAGGTGAGGTGGGGACACCGCCCTAAGGCAGCCCTGACTCCCCAAATCCCACCCCAGGCACATCCCTGCTGTCTCTCCCTGGGGCCATTCCCACCCTGTGTGCCCAGGGCAGTGGATGTGCTGCTGGATCCTCTGGGAGCAGCTGGCTCTGTGCAGGGTGGCTGAGGATCAACACCTGCCCTGCATGGCTCAGCTTCCCTATCGGGGAGATCAGGCAGGGATCTGCAAGGTGCCTCCAGATCTGCTCTGCGATAGGGGCTGCCTGTTGTTTCATGGTTACAGAGATGCCAGAATCCATAGCTAATTACTGCAGGGCAGAGCTAATTGCTGCAGGGCAGAGAGGCAGTGGCTGAACAGGAGCCAGCGTGTGCCCAGGGGAGCAGGAAGGCTGATGGCACCTGGCTTGGATCAGGAGTGTGACCAGCAGGCACTGCCTGTCCCCTGTGCTGGCACTGCTGACACCCCTCAGGTCCTGGGGACAGTGTGGGACACTCACCCCAAGGAGGACACTGAGGGGCTGGAGCGTGTCCAGGGAGGGGAATGGAGCAGGGAAGGGTCTGGAGCCCCAGGAGGGGCTGAGGGAGCTGGAAAGGGGCTCAGCCTGGAGAAAAGGAGGCTCAGGGGGCCCTTCTGGCTCTGCACAACTCCCTGCCAGGAGGGGACAGCCGGGGGGGTCGGGCTCTGCTCCCAGGGAACAGGGACAGGAGGAGAGGGAACGGCCTCAGGCTGGGCATGGGGAGGTTTAGATTGGATATTGGGAGAAATTCCTTCAGGGGAAGGGCGGCCGGGCACTGCTGGAGTCCCCATCCCCGGAGATGCTCAAAGGCAGCGTGGATGTGGCACTTGGGGACAGAGCTTGGTGGTGACCGTGGTGTTGCTGGGTTAATGGTTGGACTCAGCTCCCGTTTCGGACCCTCCCGTGTGCCTGGAGGGACCCTGGTGCCACCCGCACCCTCGTCCTGAGTCACCAAAAGCCTCCTGGAGGTCGCACATCCCGGGATCGCGTTATCCCGCGTTACCCCAGAGCAGGGCACCCTGCCCGGGGTCACCTGAGACCCATCCCGGGGTCACCCCAGACCCACCCCGGGGTCACCCCAGACCCACCCCGGGGTCACCTCAGACCCATCCCGGGGTCACCCCAGACCCACCCCGGGGTCACCTCAGACCCATCCCGGGGTCACCCCAGACCCCTCCCGGGGTCACCCCAGACCCATCCCGGGGTCACCTCAGATCCCTCCCGGGGTCACCCCAGACCCATCCCGGGGTCACCTCAGACCCATCCCGGGGTCACCTCAGACCCATCCCGGGGTCACCCCAGACCCATCCCGGGGTCACCCCAGACCCATCCCGGGGACCCCCGGAGCCCCCGGGGCACCCACGGCCCGGGACCCCCCCATGGCCGTGCCCGTGCTGCCCCCTGCGGGTAACGGGGCCGCGGTGCAGCCGGAGAGCCCGAAAGGGGATCGGGGTACAGGGAAAGGGATCGGGATATCGGGAAAGGGATTGGGATATCGGGATAGGGATCAGGATATCGGGAAAGGGATTGGGATATCGGGAAAGGGATTGGGATACAGGGAAAGGGATTGGGGTATAGGGAAAGGGGATTGGGATATCGGGAAAGGGATTGGGATATCGGGATAGGGGTTGGGATACAGGGAAAGGGATTGGGATATCGGGAAAAGGGATTGGGATATCGGGAAAAGGGATTGGGATATCGGGAAAGGGATTGGGATACAGGGAAAGGGATTGGGGTATAGGGAAAGGGGATTGGGATATCGGGAAAGGGATTGGGATACAGGGAAAGGGATTGGGATATCGGGAAAGGGATTGGGATTTCGGGAGAGGGGATTGGGATATCGGGATAGGGGATTGGGATATCGGGAAAAGGGATTGGGATATCGGGATAGGGGATTGGGATATCGGGAAAAGGGATTGGGGTACAGGGAAAGGGATTGGGATATCGGGAGAGGGATGGGGATATCGGGAAGGGGATCGGGATATCGGGATAGGGGATTGGGATATCGGGATAGGGGATCGGGATATCGGGAAAAGGGATTGGGGTGCAGGGAAAGGGATTGGGATACAGGGAAAGGGATCGGGATATCGGGGAAGGGATTGGGATATCGGGATAGGGGATCGGGATATTGGGAAAAGGGATTGGGGTGCAGGGAAAGGGATTGGGATATCGGGAAAGGGATCGGGATATCGGGAAAAGGGATTGGGGTACAGGGAAAGGGATTGGGATATCGGGAGAGGGATGGGGATACAGGGAAAGGGATTGGGATACAGGGAAAGGGATTGGGATTTCGGGAGAGGGGATTGGGATATCGGGAAAGGGGATCGGGATATCGAGAAAGGGGATCGGAGTACAGGGAAAGGGATTGGGGTATAGGGAAAGGGGATTGGGATATCAGGGAAAGGGATTGGGGTACAGGGAAAGGGATTGGGATATCGAGAAAGGGGGTTGGGGTACAGGGAAAGGGATTGGGATATCGGGAAAGGGGATTGGGATATCGGGGAAAGGGATTGGGGTACAGACGGAAAAGAGGATCTGGGTACAGGGGACAAGGTGGGATTGATGTACAGGGGAAAGGGGGGATTGAGGTGCAGGAAGATGAGAAGGGATTTGGGGTACAGGGGGAGAGAGGGATCAGGGTATGGGGGGAGGAGGGATTGGGATAAAGGGGGGGATTGGGGTATGTGGAAGAGGGGGATCCAGGGTTCAGGGGGAGGAGAGGAGATCAGGGTACAGCAGGAGATGGAGGGGAAAGGGAGCACCCAGGGCAGGGGGAAAGGGCAGATCGAGATTTGGAGGCAGAAGGATGATTGGGATATGGACAAAAGGAGGATCCCAGGATACCCTGAGAGTTTTAGATCCCTGATTTCCACCAGAGAAACGAACAAACAAAACTCACAGGGGATGTAGTTAAATCTTTAAGGTCCCTTCCACTCCAAACTGGTCCAGGATTCTACCAATTTCTTCTAACAGCTACCAGGGCCTGCATGAACCTCATTTGCCTCCTCCTTGGGAGTGGTTGGGGTGCACAGGGGAACAGTTTTGGGGTTTTTTGGTATCCCAGAAGATTCCCTATTGGCTTGTAAATCTTCAGTGAGGTTGATGCCATCCTCCAGCTCTGCAAATCACTGCACACCCACTGCCCATTCCCAAACTGAGGCTCTGTGGAGCAAACTGCCTTATCATGGAATCCCAGAACGGTTTGGGCTGGAAGGGTCCTTGAGGACAATCCCATTCCAGATTCCACGTAATGCTGTGGACAGGGACACCTTCCACCATCCCAGGCTGCTCCAAGCCCCGTCCAGCCTGGCCTTGTGCACTGCCAGGGATCCAGGGGCAGCCACAGCTGCTCTGGGCACCCTGTGCCAGGGCCTGCCCACCCTCCCAGCCAACAATTCCTTCCCAATATCCCATCCAGCCCTGCCCTCTGGCACTGGGAGCCATTCCCTGTGTCCTGTCCCTCCAGGCCTTGTCCCCAGTCCCTCTCCAGCTCTCCTGGAGCCCCTTTAGGCCCTGCAAGGGGCTCTGAGCTCTCCCTGGAGCCTTCTCTTCTCCAGGTGAGCACCCCCAGCTCTCCTGGGGATCTGCAGCCCCCAGGACATCTGGGGGATGCTTGTGGCTGTTTTGAGGACGGGCCAGCCGTGCTGAGCAGCTCCTTGTGGCACCGCCAGGCTCCCCAGGGACTCGGAGGAGGCACGGCCAGGAACGAAGCAGTTAAACACTGTAAAACACAGCCCGGTGATGCTGTGTTGTATAACACACAGATAATACGTTTTTCCTCGGCATCTGTGCTCCAGCTTGCCTGAAAAGCTCCAGACCTGAATTTCAGCCCCTGTCAGCAGTTCCACTGCAGCCTCGCAGCGCTGTCACCCGCACAGTAAATTAATTACCGGCTTGGCGTTAATCTGCCCGAGCGCAGAGAGCCGAGATCCCTGCAAATGCATCTCCCAGACATCCCCTGCAAGCCGCAGCTTTAAAATCCATTCGGGCCAAGCAGAGCAGGGGTTTTATTGGAAGGCAAACATAAAGCTCAGCTCCCGAGGGAGCGCGGCCCAGGGGAGGGGAGATAAAGCCACCCCGGCCCGGGCTGGGGGGAACAGGCCATTGTTTGCTACAAAGGACAGGAAACGAGCCTCAAAGGGGACATGAAAGAACCTTAAAACAAATGCAGATCAGGAGCGGGGATGGCTCCGAGCATCTCCCGCCTGCGCTGCCCGGGGCTGCTGCGGCCGGCGGGGACCCCTCGGGTGCTGGGACCTGCCTTTCCCCCCGACAGTGGGGCTTGGTGGAGCCGAAAAGGGCCAGAGGAGCCTGGAATCACCCAGAACCACCCTGTTGTGGCCGGGATCTGTGGCTGTAGAATCATCAAATCAAGGAATGGTTTGGGATGGGAGGGACCGTAAAGCCCGTGCAGTGCCACCCCTGCCATGGCCAGAGACACTTTCCACTGCCCCAGGATGCTCCAAACCCCGGCCAGCCTGGCCTTGACCTTATGGTCGATGATCTTAAAGGTCTTTTCCAACCTAAAAAATTCCATGATTCCGAACCCCTTCCCTGCATCACCCACGGGATGTGACAGAGCTGGGCAGGGCACTCAGAGGTTGTGTTTTCTCCAGCCTTGAGCTGCTCTCCCACTCCTTCAGTGCCCCCAAAATTCATCTGATCCTCCCTCCCCTCTGCCTGACTCCACACAGCCCCAGAACTGGGTGGTTTTGGGTGTCTCTTTAGGGCCACCCCAAGAAGGGGGAACTGGTGCCCCACTGGCCGGGAGATCTCTGGCTGGAGAAACCGAGCTGTGTTCAGTGAGAGAAGTCACACAGGTGCCAAAAATGCATTCAAGCAAATTTTTCTACACGGAGATACCCCTTATCTGCTCTGAAAAAAAGTGGGTTTGGTCCCTTTGGAGTTGAGCTTCTCTGCTGAATGTTCTGTTCCTCCAAGTGAGAGCAGGCTGGTGTTTGAGCCAAGCGGCAGAAATGACCCACAGTGGCCCACAAAGCCATTTCCTGCCATACAAGGCAGGCTGGTGGCCCCCTGCCAGAGGGGACAATGAGGGACCATGGGGCCTGGCCTGAGAGCCCTCATGTTCCTGTTTACTTGGAGCCTTGGTCGTGGATCAGAGAGATTTCTCTGGCTCCTTTTTCAGCAATTCTGAATGTGGTGGCAGACAGCAGTGCCCAAATCCTGCAGGAATCCTCCTCCTGTGTGGGGTCCCTGGCACTGGTGGCCCTGTGTCATGAGGGGGGACCTTCCCCAGCCCTGCAGGGGGTCCCACCAGCTCTGTCACCCCCTGGAAGGACAGCAGAGCCCGAGGCCACCTCCTGGGCCACAGCAGTGACCGCCCTGCTGGCCCTGGCCTGGCCCCTGTGACGCCAGCAGCGTTCCAGGCTCTGGAGCTCGTGGCTGGCCAGGACGAGCACGGGGCTCTGTGTGCTCCTGTCACACCAGGGAAGGGAAAAACATCACCCCAACCCCACAGTGACAGGGAGTTCCCGCTGTTATCTCGTCCTTCCTTCAGCCCAGAGCCCGACCAACACCCTGCCTTTATCAGCCTGGCCCCGCGGGCAGGCACGGCCTGGGGCGGGCTGGGACAGGGGCCGGACAGGGGGACAGGAATGTGGCACTGGGGACAGAAATGTGGCACTGGGGACAGAAATGTGGCACTGGGGACAGGGATGTGGCACTGGGGACAAGAACATGGCACTGGGGACAGAAATGTGGCACTGGGGACAGGGATGTGGCACTGGGGACAGGGATGTTGCACTGGGGACAGAAATGTGGAACTGGGGACAAGAACATGGCACTGAGGACAGGAATGTGGCACTGGGGACAGAAATGTGGCACTGGGGACAGGGATGTGGCACTGAGGACAGGAATGTGGCACTGGGGACAGAAATGTGGCACTGGGGACAAGAACATGGCACTGAGGACAGAAATGTGGCACTGGGGACAGGAATGTGGCACTGGGGATGGGAAAGTGGCATTGGGGACAGGAATGTGGAACTGGGGGCAAGAACATGGCACTGGGGATGGGAAAGTGGCACTGGGGACAAGAACATGACACTGGGGATGGGAAAGTGGCACTGGGGATGGGAAAGTGGCACTGTGGATGGGAAAATGGCATTGGGGACAAGAGTGTGGCACTGGGGACAAGAACGTGGCACTGGGGACAGGGATGTGGCACTGGGGATGGGAAAGTGGCACTGGGGACAGGGATGTGGCACTGGGGACAGGAACATGGCACTGGGGACAGGGATGTGGCACTGGGGACAGGGATGTGTCAGTGGAGACAGCAAAGTGGCATGGAGGACAGGAACACAGCCCTGGGGACAGGAAAGTGGCACTGAGGATGGGAATGTGTCCGTGGGGACAGGAACATGGAATCAGAGAATTGTTGAGGTCAGCAAAGCCCCCTCTGGGATCATTGAGTCCAAACATTACCCAGCACTGCCAAAGCCACCACTAATCCACGTCCCCAGGTGCCACATCCACACGTTGTTTGACCATTCCCAGGGCTGGTGACTCCAGCACTGCCCTGGGCAGTTGTGCCACTGCCTGATCGACCTTTCTAGAAGGAATTTCTCCTGATCTCCAATCTAAATCTCCCCTGGAGCAGCTTGAGGCTGTTTCCTCTTGTCCTGTGCTTTGGACTCAGGAGAAGAGCCTGACCCCCAGGTGGCTGCACCCTCAGGAGTGAGGAAGTTTCCAGAGGCTCTTGGGGGTGGGAGCACGGAGCTGGAAAAGGGACTGTGGTGCCTGGGGATGGGAACAGCCCTTGGGGACTGTAACACAATGCCTGGAGTTGGGAATGTGGCTCTGGAGCCTGGAACACAGTGCTGGAGACTGGAACACAATGCCTGGGGATGGGAACACAGTGCTTGGGGATGGGAACGTGGCTCTGGAGATCTAACCATGGTATCTGGGAATGGGAATGTGGCTCTGGAGAAGGAATGATGGTGCTTGAGGATGGGAACACGATGCTGGAGATTGAAACATAGTGCTTGAGGATGGGAATGTGGCTCTGGAGATGGGAACAGGCTGCTGGAGAAGGAACTGTGGTACCTGGGCATGGGAGTGTTGTTGTGGAGGAGGAACTGTGGTGGCTGAGGGTGGGAACACAGGGCCTGGGGATGGGAACATGGTGCTTGAGGACAGGAATGTGGCACTGGACATGAAATGACAGTGCCTGGGGATGGGAACATGTCTGTGAAGATGGGAACAAGCTGCTGGAGCAGGAACCGTGGCACCTGGGGATGGGAATGTGGCTCTGGAGGAGGAACTGTGGTGCTTGAGGATGGGAACACAGCACTGGAGACTGGAACCCTATGCCTGATGGTAGGAACATGGTGCTTGAGGATGGGAATGTAGCTCTAGAGATGGAAAAGTGGCTCTGGAGAAGGAATCATGGCTCTTGAGGATGGGAGCGTGGTGCAAAGACTGGAACACTGTGCCTGGGGGTGGGAATATGGCTCTGGAGATTGGAACACGGTGCTGAAGACTGGAACACAGCATCTGAGGGCGGGAATATGGCACTGCAGATGGGAACACGGTGCCTGGGGATAGGAATGTGCCTCCGGTGACTCGGTGCCGCCGGTGGGACTCGAACCCGTGTCTCCGGGTCGGGTGCGGTGCTGGGGGCGGTGCCGCCGGTGGGACTCGAACCCGTGTCTCCGGGTCGGGTGCGGTGCTGGGGGCGGTGCCGCCGGTGGGACTCGAACCCGCGTCTCCGGGTCGGGTGCGGTGCTGGGGGCGGTGCCGCCGGTGGGACTCGAACCCGCGTCTCCGGGTCGGGTGCGGTGTTGGGGGCGGTGCCGCCAGGGGGCGCTGCCGGGCGGGGAGGGGGGGGCGGCGCGCGCGCCTTTGTTGCCGTTGGCGCCTCTTCCTGCGCCGGGCGGCGGCGCGCGCGGGCGGGGGCGGGAGCGGCGGCGGCGGCACCGGGAGCGGCACCGGGAGCGCAGCGCGGCTCGGGCTCGGCGGAGCGGAGCGGCGGGAGCATGGAGATGGAGAGGCGCTTGACGCTGGAGCTGCGCAACAAGAAGCCGAGCGAGGTGCGGCGGCGGGGAGCGGGCGGCACGTGCTGCGGGAGGACGGGGCGGCGGGGGGGGGGGTTGGGGTGGGGTGGCGGTGGGAGAGCGGCCCGCGGGGGTCCCGCACGGCGGGCACCGGGCGGCTTTGGCGGGGCGGGGATGGGGCGGGCGCGGCTTTGGCGGAGCGCGGCGGAGGGAGCGCTCCCGCCCGGCCCGCAGCCCCGCCATGGCGGCGCGCACGTGCGCGGCGGGGCCCGCCCGCAGCGGGGCCGCGCTGGAGGCGGCGGCGGGGCCCGGCCCGGCCCGGCCCGCGGAGGGGCGCGGGGGGCAGCGGGGCGGCCGCCGGGCAGGGCCGGGCCGGGCCCCGCCGCGCCGGAGCCAGCGGGCCCGGGCCGGGGCGGCCCCGCGCGGCCATGGCGGCTCGGCCATGTTAGCGGGGCCCGGCCGGGCCCGGAGCGGCTCCCGCGGTTCCTCCGCCCGGGGAAGGGCTCAGGGCCCGCGGGGGCGAACCTTTAGGTGCCGCTGGGGCCGCCCGTTCCCCTCCGCTGGCGGCCGCGGGGCCGGGCCCAGCGCTCCGGGGCCGCCTCATCTCCGTGTCCTCTTTTCCTCCGGCCGCCCCTTCCTGGATCTTCCCTTTCCCCGGATCTCCCGATCCCCGCTCCCCGGATCTCCCCGGTTCTCCCCGGTTCTCCCCGGTTCTCCCCGGATCTCCCCATGGCCGGGCCGCCCCGCTGGGCCCCGCTCCCTCCCCGGCCCCGGGGACTCTCGGTGTCGTGGCAGCCGCGGCCCCGGGCCCGGCGGGAGCTGAGCGGGGCTTTGGGTGGAGATTAAAGCGGCTTCGTGCGTGGCGAGGGGATTTGCAGGAGCAGAGCGGCCGGGCAGGAGGAGCTGCGAGCGCCTGGTGCCGGTGGAGAGACGCCAGGAACTGCAGAGCCAGCGGGGTCAGGGCTGGCCCTGCCTGTCCCGGGACCTGCTGAAACTGCAGCAGAAAGGGCCCGCTTGGGGGGAAAGCCGGGCTGGCCTGGGTTAGCCCAGGTCACCCAGAGCAGCTGTGGCTGCCCCTGGATCCCTGGCAGTGCCCAAGGCCAGGCTGGACGGGGCTTGGAGCAGCCTGGGATGGTGGAAGGTGTCCCTGCCATGGCAGGGGTGGCACCGGATGTGCTCTGAGGTCTCTTCCGATCCAAAGCATTCCAGGATTCCATGATAACCTGGTGGGGTTCAGCCTCACCTCTCTGCCCACACAGCACAGCAGCCACCCCGGCCTGGCCTTTGCCACCTTTACATCCACCACGGTGATCGTCTCACTTTGGTTGGAGCCTTTTCTGGTGTGTTGGGAGCAGAGCACACTCGGCTCCAAAACTTCTGGCAGAGCCTCAATTCGAACCCTCGATGCCACTTGAGGACTCTGAAGCGATAATTCGTTCTGAGCTTGTGCTGTGAAGGTGGCAAAGACGGCACAGCAGACCTCAAACTTTCCCTCTGGGAAGGCAGAGTGGTTTTAAAATGATTCCCTGATAGTTGGCTGATGTGAGCAGGAGAGGTAAAATGGGAGCACTGCGAAGGAGGAATTTGGAGAGCGGCATGAGCCTTCTGGCCAAGGCTCATTTTTGCATCTTGCTGTCAAGAATGTGTGGGGTAAAAGCAGACTTTGGAAGTGGTTTGTGAGAGCTGGGGGGACAGGGATGTTTCTCCCCAGGTGTGTGGGGGCAGCAGTTCTGTGCTGGTGCTTGGTGCTCCTGGTGGCACAGGGGGGTTGATTCCTTCATGTGCTGAATTCCTGGCTAGTCCTGAAGGTTCCTGGATGTGGAATCCATGCTGGGCATGATGTCTGATGTCTTGTGTCACCAGCCTGAGCTTGAGCTCACGTGCTGAGCCGTGCCCAGGCGCCTGTGTCACCTCACTGGACACCGTCACAGGGAGGTCAATCCTCTGGGGACAGGTTTTCTGTCACCCCAGTGGTGTGGGGGCCAAAGTGGGAGGGGACAAAGCCAGCTGGCCTCGTTTGGCCCCTCGTTAGCAGAGCCTGAAGCGTGACTCTGAAAGCTTTATTGATGCCTTGTGTGCACGGAGCGCTGGGATGTGACCTCGCGGTTCCAAACCCCTGCCTGCTGCTTCCTGGAGGGTGGGGAGCTTGGTGGGGACAGCAGGGGTGCCTTGGTGGCTTGTGCTTGGAGGGTGAAACCCCAACCACGGTGAGGGGCTGTCACCAGGAGTTATTTGGCTTTAAGGTCTTAAATTTGAATGAGGAGGAGCTCGAGGCACAGGCGAGCTCTGGATGTGTTGATGTCACCTTGAGAGGCCCGGGGGGACTGTGGCAGGTGTGGTGACAGCTGTGGGTGGTGTCCCTGTGCAGGTGAAGGAGCTGGTCCTGGATAATTGTCGCTCAGAGGATGGCAAGGTGGTCGGTCTCTCCTCAGACTTTGAGAACCTGGAGTTCCTCAGCATGATCAACATCAACCTGCTGTCCGTGTCCAACCTCCCCAAACTCAACAAGCTCCGGAAGGTGAGTCAGGGCTCAGGTCCCATCTCCAGCAGCCCTTGGCCTTGTGCTGCCCCTGCTGGCAGTTGCTTTTCCTGTATTTGCCAGAAAAAGGCCGTTGAATTTTGCTCTTTGCTCGCTATCTGAGCAAGCGAGAGGGGTCGGTTTTAATGTGAAACAAAACCCTTCCGAGCTCTTCAGGTGTTTAGTGCCCTTCCTCTCTTGCTTTTTTGCTCTTGTGCTGCTGTCAGAAGCTTTGTGACACCGTAAATAGTTTGGGTTTTGGGGCAGTAACCAGCATGGGGGTGGCTGGCAGTGCTGTGTCCCTGCAGGAAAGGGACTTTAAGGGCAGACTTGACCTGCTGCTCTATGAGCTGAAATTTGGGTGCTCATCGTAGCCCAGTTCTCAGGGCAGTTTCCTTCCCTGTATCACGAGCTGAAACACTTGGTGACCATGTGATATTCCCTCCCTTCAGCTGGAGCTGAGTGATAATAGGATTTCTGGTGGCCTTGAAGTTCTAGCAGAGAAAACTCCCAACCTGACACACTTGAACCTAAGCGGCAACAAGATCAAAGACATCAATACCCTGGAGCCCTTGGTGAGTGGAGGCTGTGCTGGAATCCCAGGGATGACATTTCCTTTGGGGAGTGGGTCTGTGCAGCAGGAATCCAACGTCTTGGTAACTGTTCCAACAGCACTGCGTGGTTCTGATGGGAACAGATTTGATCCCAGTTTGAGGCTGGGCCAGTAGTTAATGGCTCCTCAGTCTGGAAAAGCAGCAGCCAGTCGCTAAAAGAAGCGTGAAATGGGGCTGGATGAGTAAAACTGTGGATGCTCAGTGCCCATCTGAGAAGGGACCGGGAAAGGGTCGGAGGCAGTTGGAGGTAGGTGGCACCTGGGGTGTCATGGAATGAGGTAACTGGACACCAGTGAGGGCATCTGTCACATCAGCCTGAAGGCTCTGCTGTCACAGCACTGCAGGGCTCCCATTCCCACAGGGATCAGTGAGGCTGGAAAAGGCCTCAGAGGCTCCGTCTGAACTGGCCCAGGAAGGCTCTTGCTGTGAGGGATGCCTGAAAGGTCTGACACAGGGCATTTGTCCATCCATTGGGCTGTTTGGTGCATCCATTCCCTCCAGAAGGAATTTGGGATTGTTTTGCTCCTCCTTTCCTTGGCGTGGTGCCCGGTGCGATGGCCTGAGCTGGGCTGTGCCGAGGGCACCCCAGCTGCGGCTCTCCCTGAGCTCTGCCTTGGTGTTCTGCCTGATATTTGAGCAGGATGAGTCCAGCTCAGCTATTCCTGAGCTTTCTGGGCCTGTTCAGAAGAAAGAAAGATTTGCAAATGCACAGAGAGTTTGTTCCAGAAAGGGAAGGCAGGACAGAGGAGCTGAACAGAAATTTTCTGTCCCCTCAATGAGCAGGAGCAGTGATTCCTCTCCATCTGAGGAGCATGTGGGGCAGAACCACTTCTGTGCTGGACCTGGGCAGTGCCCCAGCCACCCTGCCTTGGCTGCCTGATCTTCAGACAGTGCTGTGAATAATCTTAACAAATTGATTTTTGCAGAAAAAGTTGCCAAACCTCCACAGTCTGGACCTGTTCAACTGCGAGGTGACGATGCTCATCAACTACCGGGAGAGCGTGTTCGCCCTCCTGCCCCAGCTCACCTACCTGGATGGCTTTGATGCTGATGAGCAGGAAGCCCCTGACTCAGACCCCGAAGCAGATGGGGATGCACTGGAGGATGACTATGAGAATGGGGAAGGTGAGGATTTTTTTCTCCTCCTGGTTTTCCTGCTGGGCAAGGGCCGCTTTTCCGCTTCTGGGTGGGCTCCACAGATGGGGATGGGCACTGGAGTAGGGGCTGTGTGGGTACCCCCAGCCCCACAGGGCTGGCTGCTGTCCCTCCTCATCCTCTGTGACCCCTGCCTGCTGCTCACACAGCTCTGAGGGGTGGAGGGTGTCTGGATTTGGGAACTGGGGCACTTCCCTCCCTCCCCCTTTTGGTAGAAGGCGAGGAAGAGGAGGATGATGAGGAGGAGGACGATTTGGATGAAGAAGTCATTGATGACGAGGAAGATGAAGACGATGATCTGGAAGGTGAAGAGGAGGAGGATGGAGTAGATGATGAGGTGAGGCTGGCACTGGTTCAGCAGCAGGTCACGCGTTTGTCCCTTGTGTGGTGACCCAGGTGTCACAGGAGCCTCTCTGGGGGTGGATCTGAGGAGTTTGCCATCCACTCTGGCTTTTTCCCTGCACTCTGGACTCCTGAGAGTCAAAAACTCCAAAGAGTTTTCCAGTTCAGTCTTAGCCTGGCACCTCCCATGGCTCTGAGTGATGGGTCCATGCAGCCCCATCCGTGGGGATGTGAGGAGCTCTTGGAGATCCACCAGCTTCTCCTGCCACCCTGAGGCTTCATTGGGCTGGGAGAGGGGGCTGGGGTTACTGCTCATGGGATTGTGGTTCTTGCAACAAAGCCTCTTGTTTTCACTCCAGGAGGAAGATGAGGAGGAAGATGGTGAGGAGGATGAAGAAGATGAAGCTGAGGAGGGTGAGTTGAGTCCTAACAATCCAGTTTATTGCAGAGCTCCCTCAACAGTCAAATATTTGGTGTTTTTGGAGCTTCCTCAGCCTCAGTGCAGGGCTGTTGTTGCTGCAGTTTTTCTGCCCAGGCTGGTACTGAGCAGTGTCATCATCAAGGGTCACACAGGGAGGGAAAGGGGTCTCAGGACCTCCAAATTCCAGCCATGCCAGGTAATTCTGGGAAATGTGAGAGGTCAATTGCTTAGAAAAGCAGTTCTGGGAACTGATGGGCCGTGCAGGAGCAAGGTGAGGGAATCTCTCAGGGGCACATTCCCCTCTCCTCAGCTCAGACCTGAGCTCAGGGCCAGACTCCTCTGGTTGTAACAAACAACCACCCAGATGAGAGTTGGCAGAATATTGTGGCTGGTGTGGATTCAAACAGTTTTGGATGAATTGTGGAATTGTTAAGGTTGGGAAATCTCTCTAATGCTGAGTCCAACACCACTGTGTTCACCACTGATCCCTGTCCCTGAGTGCCACATCCACACTTTCTTGAGCAGTTCAGGGATGGTGGTTCCACACTGCCCTGGGCAGCCTGTGCCAGTGCCTGACCACCTTCTCCTTGAAGGGGTTTTTCCCAACATCCCATCTAAACCTCACCTGGTGCAGCTTGAGGCCATTTCCTCTCACCCTGTCACTTGTTAGTGACTGATCCCCTGGCTGTCCCCTCCTGGCAGGGAGTTGTGCAGAGCCAGAAGGGCCCCCTGAGCCTCCTTTTCTCCAGGCTGAGCCCCTTTCCAGCTCCCTCAGCCCCTCCTGGGGCTCCAGACCCTTTCCCAGCTCTGTTCCCTTCCCTGGACACGCTCCAGCCCCTCAGTGAGCCACTCAATGTCCTCCTTGTCAGGAGGGGCCCAAACTGATCCAGGGTTTGAGGCCTCAGCAGTGCCAGCACTGGGGCCATGAGCTTGGTCAGGAGTGCCTGAATTCTGCAGATGCTGTGTTTTTGAGGCTGTTCAACAACAACAGCACAAAAATCCCCTTTTCAGCTGTTACACAGAATGCTTGGAGGGCAGAGAAAGTTGTTGGTGTCTCATGTCAGCCCAGGCTTTTCCAGGAGGAGCAGGACAGGGTGGATCTGTTCCCAAATGGTGCCAGCCTGCCCCAGCTCCACAGCTCAGCTGCTGCTCCCTGGGCTGGGCTGGAAGAGTGAATCCCCCCTCTCTTTGCAGACCATCCGTGTGGGGAGAAGAGAAAACGAAGTCTAGAGGATGAAGGAGAGGAAGATGCAGAGGACGAAGAGGATGATGAGGATGACTGATCCCAGCGAGCCAATCAGTTTTACAGACTCTGACTGTGCTTGTCTTAACCTCCCCGTTGTGTCTGTGTGAGACTGTAAATCCCTGTCTCCCACTCCTCCTCCTCCCCCTTTGTATGGCTGCAGCGTCCACAATATATTTTTTTAAGATTTAGAATACTGTAGGCATTCAGGGGAATCTTCCATACAAGGCTCACTCTTTTCTCACAAGTATCTCATGACCAAAGGCTTTTCTCCGTTCGGTGGTTTGTGCAGCAGCTTGCAAAAAAAAAAAAAAAAAAAATCAACAAAAAAAAAATCATGAGAGAAAAAAAAAAAAAAGAGAAAAAAAAAATCTCCTCCTTAGGGTATCTGTGTGTCCAAAATCAGCTGTGCCACACTGGACCCAGAGCTCCAGCACAGAAGGCCTTTGCCACCCTCGTGCCCTCAGCCCAGGGCTCTGAAGATGCTTTTTGAGCCATCTCGGGTGCAAAATGTGGTTCATCTCCGTGGACTCGAGCGATCCCTGAGGGTGTCTCAGATCTGAAATCATGGTGATGTGATCTCTGGACATGCTTGAAGATGCTTTAGTGCTGGGGCTGGGGGGTGCCTGGGGTTTTGGGGGGAGGGAGGGAGGGAGGGAGGGAGGGGGCTGCTTGCATGACCTGGTACCTCTGCCAATGCACCTTGCAGTAGCCCTGCACTTGCTTTCCTATATTTT
The DNA here is from genome assembly GCF_030490865.1 of Poecile atricapillus. Lineage (NCBI taxonomy): Eukaryota > Metazoa > Chordata > Aves > Passeriformes > Paridae > Poecile > Poecile atricapillus. Next base: position 3,896,647 of record NC_081276.1, read on the forward strand.
TTTATGAACTGGAACATTTTCCCCGTTGTCCACCTCAGCCCCATCCCTTGGGCTGTCCCGAGCCAGAGGGGTTGTTGTGGCCGTGTCTGCTGCGGGGAGGCTCCGGGAGCCCTTGGGGAAGGGATAGGGAATGCAGGTGAGGGGATACTGCTCCTCCATCCGCCTCCATTTCACACTGTACAGCCCTGTGCAGCCACCATCACTGTGATTGATGCTCCTGCAGACCGTGTTAGCCTGTAAATTCTCAGGGTCCTTCTGCCAGCCAGTGCCACCTCTGCACAGGCCCCCGGTGCCAGCCTGGCCTGGGCATCCTCCTCCTCCTCCTCCTCCTCCTCCTGTTCCCAGCACGGAGCAGGGCTCCAGCTCCCCCCTCGTGTCCCTGCGCTGGGGGTGCCACCCCGAGGTGGCTGGAGGGAGGATTTGGGGAACCCAGGCGGGTGCAGCATTCCCAACCCCATTCCCACCTTCCCTCTCATCCCAGAGGTGTCCAGCCAGCGCATCCCTTGGGAGAACAGCCCCGGGGCCAGGGGGGGATGCTCGGGGCTGCTGCCCAGGGGTGCAGACAAGCACTGGCACTTTGTGGCATTCCCGCTGCGTGCTCCGGGCGCTCCGTGGGCTCCCGGGGCCGAGGCTCCAGCCCTCCCCTCCCGGGGGGGTGTGGGGAGTGTTTTTGCAGCACATCCCCGTTCCTGTCGCTTCCTTCTCGCTGGTGTCTCTTGCATTGTACAGTCGCTGTGACCATTCGGAGAAGAACTAATCCTGTAAAATGCAAACTGAGTAACTTATAAATGTTTAAGGAATTTAAAAAGAAAAAAAAAAAAAAAGTCAGAGCAGCAGTTACTTCTAATTTTTTTTTCCCTGCATTTTTAGCAGATTGTATGGATTTTATATTAGCCTAGTAACTGTCAGGTTTTGATTGGTCAGACTAGTCCCAGAAATAAGGATCTCCAGCCCTTTTGTATCTTTTGTTACAAAATTTGGATAAAACTTTAATAAAAGACTTCAGTTTTTAAAAATCCATTGCAACAGAGCTTGTCTTGGCTGCCTCTGCATTGGGAACAGCCAGGAATGCTCAGAGTGGGGGCTTTGGGGCAGCTTTGGGTTTCTCCTGGGAGCAGGGACTGTCCCCTGTCCCGGCAGGACTGGCTTTGGTGGGGGCTCTGCTGTGGGGTGGGGTCCCAGCACGGGGGGGCTGCAGGACCCCCATGGAGGGGGCCAGAGCCGGATCCAGGGTCAGGGACAGCTTGGGAAGGGTCTCCCTCCTGCCTTTGGGCTGGGCACCTGCCCCAGGGTGGGCTGGGGGCCAGGGCAGCTCCCTGGGCCTGGGGGCTGAGCTGTGCCCCTGCCCCCCTTTGGGGGCTCCGTGCTGGCTCTGCTGAGCTGTCACTGGCCGCTCTCAGCAGCTCAGGGACACCTCAGGGTGTCACTCCCCCTGCTCAGGGGACCGGGCTGGACTGGGGAGGGCACGGCCTCAGCTCGGGGGGGCTGCAGGAGGGAGCTGGAGCAGCCCGGGGTGCGGCTCACCCTGTGCGGGGATGGCAGCGGGAGGAAGGAAGGGATGGCAGGAGGAGGAGGAAGGGATGGCAGGAGGAGGAGGAAGGGATGGCAGGAGGAGGAAGGAAAGGATGGCAGGTGGAGGAAGGAAGGGATGGCAGGAGGAGGAGGAAGGGATGGCAGTGGGAGGAAGGGATGCCCCCCCAGCCCAGGTGGCCCTTGGCCCTTTCTGAGCCCCGTGCCGGTGTTTGTGTCCCCTCCCGGTGCTGGCAGCAGGCAGAGCAGGGGGTGCCGCCTCTTCCATCGCTCCCATCCCTCGCTCCCAGCCGGGGCTGGCGTGGGCACCAGCAGGTCCCAGCACGCCTCCCCTCAAACCAGTTCGCAGCAAACTTTTCACCCCGCTGGGCTGGGACCGGCAGAGCGGGACTGGGGGAGCCCCAGGGTGCTCCCAGGGGGGGTGCAGGGGGTGCACCTGGGCCCCTGCCCCTCCCAGTGGCTCTTCTGTGCCATTCCGTGCCCTCCTCCTGGCACCGAGGCTGGCCGGGGCTGGGGTCCCACCCCGGGCTGCTTGCTGGGGTGCAGCTGCCAGAGCTCCAGCCCTGCTGCTCAGGAGCCCTGCGTGCTCTGGGATGTGCTGGCAGGGGGAGCAGGGAGCGTCCCCTCCCCTTCCTCAGACCTTCCCCTTTCTCCAACACTTCCCTTTCCCCTTTCCCAGACACTTCCCTTTCCTGCTCCCCACGGCAGCCCCGGGCAGGGCCAGCCCCGGAGCGCAGGGTCACACCCCCTGTGTCCCCTCGTCCCCCTCCTTCGGTTCTGGGGGGGCTCCTCAGCGCCAGCCCCGCTCCCCCGGCCCCCACGGGGACTGACAGAGCCTCTCCCGGCCGCTCCTGTACAATTCCCATTTATTATTCCGAGATCTCATTCCAGAGAAGTCCACTAACTCCTGAGAACCTACCGGGCTCCCTGCAGAGCCCCCGGGGCTGAAGCAACAAAACCTTTAGGGGAGGGAGATACACGGGCTCCGGGTGCTGGAGAGTTCCCGAAAACAAAAAGGGAGAAATTCCAGGGGAAACATCCGCCCCTCTGGCACCCCGGGCTGGGCTGGGGGTGCTCCTGTCCCCAGGGAGGGGTGCCTGTCCCAGCACAGTGGCAGGGGCTGCGCGGTGCCCCCTGCCCGGCTCTGGAGAGTCCCGTGGGAGCCGAGGGCATCAAAGCTGGGAGTACAGGGAGTTCTCCATCTCCGGCGGCAGCTTGGCGTGGAACGGGGCGAGACCCACCCCGAAATCTGGAGAGAGAGGGAAGAGAACTGTCAGCACCTCGGGGCGGGGCACACGGACCCCAGGGGCATCGCAGGGGCTGGGGGGCACTGGGAGGGGACCTGAACCCCCCCAAGGACATCGCAGGGACCGGGGGCACAGGGAGGACACACAGACACCCCCCAGACCATCGCAGGCGGTACAGGGAGGGGACCTGAACCCCCCAAGGACATTGCGGGGGTTGGGGGCACACAAACGCCTCCAGGGCACCGCTGCCGGCTGGGGAAACAGGGACTGGAACCCTGCCAGGCTGTGCCAGGCCAGAGGGAGCGGGATGTGCCTTATCCGTGCGGGGCATGGAGCTCATCCCCCTGAGCATCCCGGCAGCCGGGGGGGCTCTCCCGTACCCATCTCGGCCTCCAGGCGCCCGGGCGGGGGGTTCTTGCGGTGGTCCTCGATGTGCAGGGTCATCTCCTCGCGGGAGGCGGTGGAGAAGGGGCACTGCGTGCAGCTGTAGCGGCCCCGCGTGTGCTCCCAGACGATGCGGCTGTTGGAGGAGTGCCCTGCAAGGACGGGCGGGCAGGGAAGCACAGGGATCGCCCAGGGATCGCCTCCGGGATCGCCCCCGGGATCGCCCGGAGCCGGCTGGTGCTGCGGGGCTATGGGGGCTGGAGCCCCCCGCTCCGACCCCCACACGCTCAGGGGTTCCCTTCCCAAGGGAAGAGCCCCGAATCCGGGAGCAGGGAGCCAGGCTGTGCCCCCCGGCCCCGCAGCGAAGGGCACGGCGGGTTCCAGCCTGGGCTCGGCACTGGGGGCACTGGGGGCACTGGAGCCCAGGCAGCTGCTGCTGCTCCTCCTCCTGCTGCTGCTTCTGCCCTCGGGGCCAGGCTGGGGGGTTTTGGGGGGGCGCAGCCGGCAACCCCCCCCGCCTCGGAGCCCACCTGGGCCGCATCCCCTCTCCGCGTGGCTCCCGAAAAGGAGGGATCCAGCCCTCCCGCTCTGCTCTCCGGGGAGCACTGCGGTGCCCCTGGGGCCTCTCCCATCCCCTGTGGCCCCCCCGCCGCCCCCCAAACCCCCCAGCGACAGAAAGCAGCCCCCACCCAGTAGGTGCCAAACTAACCTGGAGTCACTCCTGAGCCAAAGCATGGGAGGAGTGGGCTGACACTCACACCTGCGGAGGGAATCGAGGGGCAAGACAAGCATTAGGGCTTCCCCTCCCTGGGGGGGACACGTGGGGGGGCGGGCCTGGCCCGGCCCCCCCGCCTCGCACCCCCAGCACGCCGGGGAGCAGCAGGGCCGGGAGAATTTGGAGGCGTTTTTTTGGTGCTTTGCCCAATCGAACATCACAGAGGGGGCGGCACGGGTGGCACGGGGCTTGGGGGGGTGGCCGGGCCGGAGGGGCAGGAGGGGGCCGGATCCTCGGCTTGGCGGCGGCGGGTCCTCCTCGGGAGCTGCTGCTGGTCAAGGCGGGAGCAGAAGAAGGTTTGTCCCGAACGGCTCGGCGCTCTCACCTTGGCTTTTCTTCCAGACGGCGTTGGAGACGCTGGGGGGGCCGTGGCCCGGCAGGAAGGGCCGCAGGCGGTGCTGAGCCGGGGGCTGCGCCAGCCCGTAGGGCGAGGGGGACACGTAGGACAGGAACGGCCCCGGCACCGAGGACGGGGGTGGCCCCGAGAACCGAGTCAAGGACGAGGGCCCGAACAGGCCGGGCTCCAGCAGCGGGAATGGGTGCGGGGCCGGCGGCACCAGCGAGCCGGGCAGCTCGGGCAGCGCCGCCGGGCCGGGGTCCGCGCCCGCCGAGCCTTCCTTCTCCAGGGGCCGCAGAGCGCTCGGCAGCTTGGGCAGCCCCTCGGGGGGCTTGGCCGGGGGCTCCTTCTCCGGGGCAGAGGTAGCGGGCGGCAGGACGGGCTTGTCGGGCTTGGGGGGCGGCGCGGGGCCGCTGGAGCTGTCGGAGCAGACGTGCAGGTGCTTGAAGAGGGAGCGGTGCGTGCGGAAGCGCAGCAGGCAGTTCTCACACCTGAGCGGCCGGGAAAGCCCCGTCAGAGGAGAGGCTCCCCTGGGCACCGCCCGGGGGCTCAGCGATGCCGGGGAGCTGCCAGGTGTCCCCAGAGGGAACGGGACGGGGACACGGAGCGGCGGGACTCACTTGAAGTAGCGGTTTGGTTTGTAGTGCACCTTCATGTGGGCCATGAGGTCCTGCATGCTGGGGAAGGTCTCGGTGCAGCCCAGGGTGGGGCAGTGGAAGGTTTTGCCTGGGCAGGGGAATTCAGAGAGAGATTCAGCGGCGGCCCAGCAGGGACAGCCCCGCTGCCGGGTCTGCAGCAGCTCCCGCGCTCCCCCCACTCCCATCTCCCACCCACTCTCAGCTCTGAGCCCTGCTCTGCGCCCTCCCAGCCAAAACAAGGGCACCTGGGGGGTCCTGGCCTTACCCTCGAGGGACTGCGTGGGTCTGTAGTGGACCTTCAGGTGGTCCATCAGCTCCTGCATGCTGGGGAAGGCCAGTTTGCAGCCGTAGCTCGAGCACTGGTAGTGTTTCCCTGCAAGGACACAGATCCGTCGGCCTCGTCCATGCCCCGGCTGCGCTGTCCCCTCCCCGGGGCGGGGCTGGGCTCACCTGGGACAGGTCTGCGCTTCAGAGGCCGCAGCTCCGGGGCCGGGGTCCCCCCGCTCCCCGCCCCCGCCATCGGGGCACCGGGCACGGCTGGGTCACTGCAGCCTGTGGGGAGAGGTTGTGAGGCTCGGCCCTGCCAAACCACCCCTCCCCATCCCTTCCGAACGGGGGGGGGGCTGGCTGGAGGGGGCCGGAGAGGCTGGAGCCCTCCAGGGTGTGAGATCTAGGAGGGACTTTGCTTTAGGAAAGGTGTGAAGGTGATGGTGATGGTGTCTGGGACACGCTGGGTGATGCCAGCTGCGCACCCGGGCACATCCCGGGCACATCCCGGGCACATCCCGGCACATCCCGGCACAAAGGGACCTCCCCGCCTCAGGACCAAAGGCTTCCCCCTGCCCCGGCTGCTCCCAGCTCGCCCCGAGGGCGCTCACCTGCCCCCTCTGCGCCGAATTTCCCCCGCAGGGAGAAGGTGGCCACAGCCTCGTCCTTCTCCGTCTTCATGGCCGGAGCTGGGCACGGGCAGAGGGACACGGCGGCTCCTCCCGGCGGTGCTGCACCGGGAGCAGGGGAGGGAGGTCAGATCCCAGCCCGGGGCCAGAGTGGCTCCCTCATCCTCCTCCTGCTCCTCTTCCTCTTTTTCCTCTTCCTCCTCGGTGTCCCGCGGTCGTGGGACCGACGCTCCCGCCCGGGGCCGAGCCCTCAGGAGATCACAGAACCCAGAGCTGCCACCGGCCCCTCCTGCCTCTCCCACCCCAGGGTGGTCCCCAAAGCCCCCAAACATCCCCCAGGCATCGCCAGGATCCTGCTCGTGTCCAGCCCACAGCAACTGCAGCCAAAAATTCCCCCCAAACTGCAGGATCCCCTCCAAGGCACAGCCCAAGCAGGGACTGCTGGAGCTGCTCCAGCCTCCTGCTCCCAGGGCTGGGGGGGCTCACTGGGGGCTCCCCTCGAAATTCCAATGGCTTTTCCAGCCAGGAGGAGCAGCAGGTCCCACTGAGTGACTGGGAGCTGATGATGGGCACGTGGGGACAGCTCCTGCCCAAAATTACATTGCCTTGGCTTCACCACGCCTTGGCAAGAGGCTCCCACATGGATAAGCCAAACTCTAATTCCCAGTGAAAATCATCTGGAAAACCCCCTCAGTTTGGGAGATTTCTCTGTAGTGTCTTAATGTTGGAGTGAGAGAGAAAATTATGATAATAATAGTAATAATAATGCTAATAAATAATAAGCAATTATGAAAATAAGGACAAAAGGATAAAATAAAAAGGATAAAAGGGTAAAAACATTTATAATAATGCTGATAATGATGTTATTGATAATAATGACAGTAATAACAACAATATTATCAGTGCTGGGGCTGTGAGCACTGGGCAATGTTTCCCCAAGAGCTCAATAACTCCTTGGGAAATCTCCCTGGAGATCAGCTCTGCTGGCTGGGGCACCCCATCCTTCCCATTAACATCTGCTCCAGAGGCATTTTCCCAGCTTTTGGCTCCTGGGGGTCTCACCCAGAGGGGCTCAGCCTGGCCAAGCCGGGCTCAGCAGCTGTTCCTGCAGCACCCGGCACACTGGGATCGCAGCCCAGTGGGAAATAAATCAGGGAGGGGGGAAAAAATCCATGTGGGATTATTCCTGTGGCTGCCTCCGGGCTCCTGGCTTTGTCTGGGGGTTGTGGGGCTTTTTGTTGTTGTTGTTTTCTCAGCTCAGCAACCTCGGGATGGAATCAGCCAACCATGGAGGGGGGTTGGCCACAGAACAGGGAATTTGGGGCAGGGTTGGGGCTGGTCATGGCCCGGGAAGGGAAATTCAGCTCTGGGTGTTGGGGGTGCTCCATCTTTGCATCCCTGCAGGACATGGGGTAAACACAGAAAGTTTCCAGCAGCTTTGATGGAGCTTTGTTTATCAGGTAGAAATGAGCGGTTTGATGGGAAAAAAGGTCTCGGGAAGCTTCTTTTTAGGGGAGACAATGCTGAAAGGTCAAGGCAGGGCTGTGTCTGCCTGCCCAGCCCTGGGCAGTGTCCCTGTGGCGCTGCCACGTTTTGGTGCCCAGCCCTGAAGTGTCGGAGCTGCCGGAGCCTTTCCTGGAACCACCGGTCCTGGAGACTGCAGTGAACCAGAATTCCTGCTGCCCTGCTGGAAATGCCTCTCTGGATCAAAGCTGGGTGGGCTCCAGATGAGCCCAAAGGGAGCAGGGCCATGGCACTGGGAGCTCAGGGGCAGCACAGGGAAGTTTTTCCAAGAAATCAGGAAATTCTTCCCCAGCAGCACTGCAGCAGGGCACAGGGAGCTCCTGGAGCTCCAGGGTCAAACCCAGCAGTGCCTTGGGATGTTGGAACCTCCCTCCCGTCCCTCTGGGATCACAGAGGCCGCTCTCCATTTCCCTGTTGCAGTGATGCCTCGTGAGCTGATTGTTTTTCTCTGGAAAATGGGAAAATGCCTCTTGAGCAGATCCCGTGGGGCGGGCGGGATGGACACTTGGCTCAGGACACGGTGGCAGCACTGCAGCATCAGCCCGAGCCCAGCCCAGGGTTCTTGGAGAGCAGGTGGCACCTGGATCATCTTGCTGTCATTTGTCACCTCCCATGGGATGGTGGCCAACACTTCTCCTCCTGCAGGACTGTCTGTTCTGCAGCCCTGAGCGTGACACCCTGGCCCAGCTGCTGCTGACCTGCCACTGTCCCCATGCCCGGTGACCTCCGTGGCCACCAGAGGTGTGACTGCCCCAGAAATGTCACCCCCCTGGTGACACCATTCCCCCAGAGACAGGACCCCCTTGGAAATATGACTCCCCCATATGTGACCAGCAGTGCAAACCTGCCCTGGAATCCCCGATCCCGGAGCCACCACTGTCACTGTCATTATCCCCAGGGTGTTCCTGGGGAGGTTCAGTCTCCCCAAAAAGCTGCTGACACTAAATTCCCTCATCCCAACCCCTGTGGGGCAAACAGGGACCCCAAAAATCCTTCCAGGGGGCTGCCAGCCATGAGGGTGGGCAGGATGTTTGCAGCTGCTGCTCATCCCGAGCAGGCTCTGCTGCTGATTCAGTGAATAATTAACACAGCTCAACCCCCTCAAACCATCCGGGGGCTTTATCCATATCCCGAGACTTTTCTCAACCCACCCTGGGAGGATAAATGGGACAAATAATCCGATTTGAGCATCTCTGTGCGTGCTCTGAGGCCCGAGGATGAGGAGGCTCCCCCCAGACGCGGCTCCTCGGCGCAGGAGATGAGACAAAGGCTGGGAACAAGGGGCTCATGTGATCGCGCAGCCGGCGAGCAGCGGGGGAGGAAGCGGTGCCAGCGGCTCAGCTCCTGCCAGTGCCACCAGCCCCGCGTTCACATCCCCAGCCCGAACTAAAACACACCCTCTGGATTGCCCTGAAGCCTTCAGATATGGCGGGGAGCCCCCCGAGAGCTGGGGGTGCTGGGGGAAGGATGCTCCAGGTGTCCAACGCAAGGTGGGTGCCCCGATCCCGGCACGGGCTGGAGCAAAGCTGCTGCCTCAGGTGCTACCCCTCCCTGGGTGGGTTCCCTCCTTCCCAGCTCAGAATCTGCCTGGAGAGCCTGAGGAGCCCACCCCGAGCCCGGTGACAGGGTGGGCACCCAGCGCGGAGCCTCGTGCCCGGCCTCGGTGTCACATCCCTGGGTGGCCACGGGGCAGCTCAGCCCAGGCCCCTCTCCCCCCTGAGGGTCCCCACTGTTCCCCCGATTGCTCCGAGCCCTGCTGCCACTTCCCCACATTCCCACACCAGCCCGGTGCCCACCTTTACCTGCCTGCCCATCCACCTGCCTACATCAGCTCTGCAAAACCTCAGTTTCCCTTCAGGAGCCACCTGGGGATGTCGGAGCTTCCCTCCCGAGCCTGGGCAAAGCTGAGGCCGGGCAAGTTCAGGCCACGGGCAAGGCCAGGAGCCCCCGGCTCTGACAGCAGCAAAGCGGCTCCCACGGTGCGGGGGATGGAGGGAGCACGGGGAGATCCCGGCAGGTGCATCCCGGGCTGTGAGGGGCTCCCGGTGTTCCCACAGGCCACACACACCTGCCGAGACCCAGGGCTGGTGCCTCCCGGGGCTCCCTGACAGCCCCGCAAGTGGTAACCCCGCGGGCAGCCCCCGTGGCTACTGGTTCCTGGGGCTGGTAGCCCCCACGGGCCACACACCCACGGCTACAGCGGGTAATGACAGCCCCGAGAGCAGCCCCACGGCCACGCACCCCAGGGCTGCTGCAGGTCCCTGCAAAGCCCCGGTACCCCGGGCCCCGCTCCGGTACCGCTGCTGTCCCCAGTGCAGCTGTGCCGCTCCAGCCCCCGATACCGGTCCAGCCCCGGTGCCGGTTCACCCCTGGTACCGATCCAGCTCCGGTGCCAGTACACCCCCGGCCCGGCACATCCCCGGTGCCAGCGCTCCCTTCCCACTGCCGGGGTACCCCCGATACCGGCGCATCCCCGGAGCCGACACGGTCCCGGTGCCGGGACACCCCCGCCGGTGCCGGTGCATCCCCGGTGCCGGTACAGCCCTCGCTGTGCGCGCACCGCCCTGCGCCTGTCCATCCCCGGTGCCGGTCCATTCCCCGGTCCCGGTCCTCCCCGGTGCCCGCCCGTCCCTCCCGGTCCCTCCCGGCCGTACCGGGGCTGCGGCGGGGCCGGCGCCGCCCGGGTCGCGCATCAGCGGCGGGGCGGCCGCGGGGCCATTTTCTGTGCGGAGCTGTCGCGAGAGCGGGGGGAGGAGGAGGAGGAGGAGGAGGATGACGAGGGGGGAGGAAGGAACGTGCGGAAGGGCGGGCGGGGGCCTCGGGGGGGGACCCGGCTCCGCCCCGCCGCGTTCCCCCCGCCCGGCTGCTTTTCCCGGGAGATTCTCCGCACCCCGCATCCCAGCGTCTGCCGGCAGCTCGAGCATCCCGCGGTTTGGAGCATCCCGAGGTTTTGGAGGATCCTGGGGATTTTGGAGCATCCCGGGGTTTGGAGCATCCCGAGGTTTTGGAGGATCCTGGGGATTTTGGAGCATCCCGGGGTTTGGAGCATCCCGGGGATTTTGGAGCATCCCGGGGATTTCGGAGCATCCTGGGGTTTGGAACATCCCGGGGGTCTCGAAACATCTCAGAGAGGGAAAGGCATTAGTGCATCCTGAAGCTTTTGGAGCATCCCAGGGTCCTTGGAGCATCCTGAGGTCTTGGATCATGTCAGGGTCTCAGAACATCCCAGGGGCTCAGAGCATCCTGAAGGCCTTGGAGCATCCCAGGGCGTTTGGAGCATCCAGGGAGTCTGCCAAGTACCCCAGGGGCTTTGGGACATTCCAGGGACAGGGATCATGAGGCTTTTGGAGCTTTTGGGGGGCTTTGGAACATCTTGGAATCCTCAGAGCATCCCAGGGCTTTGCAGTGTCCAGGGGGCTTCAGACCCTGAGCCCTGTGGGAAGTCCTGGACCCCTCGGAGCATCCCAGGGCCCCCTGAGCACCCCAAGCTCCCGGGAACACCCCAGACTCCTGGGAACACCCCAAGCTCCTGGGAACACTCCAAGCTCCTGGGAACACCCCAAACTCCTGGGAACACCCCTCCAGCTCATGTGTGCCCTGAGGAGCAGCCCAGGCCCCTTGGACCCTCCAGCATCCTCATAGCAACAGAAGCTCCTGAGAGACCCCCAAAGCTCTGGGAGCCCCTGGAGCTCTTTGGAGCATCCAGAGCCCTCTGGAGCACCCCAGGGAATGGCAGAGCTGGCCCAGCTCCCACCTCCCTGCAGGGCTGAGCAGGAGCACCCCACTGACAGCACCCCCAGGAAGGGCTGGAAGGTGCAGGAAGGAGTTCTCTAAATCCCCAGAGTTTCCAAAGCCACTGTCTTTCATTAAGATAAAACCAGACACCCCTCTCTTGCACTCTGCAGTGCAAGGACTCTTAAAAAGCTGTGATTTACAGGAAAAAAATCACCCCAAGGACTGCAGGGGCTGAAAAACCCCATCATGAGGGGAGGGAACCACAATTTCCAGCGTGGAGCTGTGAGAAACTTGCAATTCCATGGGGAACTTCCCATCCCAGGGGGGTTCTGCCCTCTGTTAATCCCACCCTGGAGGACACACGGTCCCCAGAACACGGCTGGACACCCAAATCTGGGGTGGGGAGATCTGTGTGACATGGGAGCAGCTCCAGTGGGGGCTCGGGAGGGAGGGAGGGAGAGGAGGGCTGGGATGTGAGGATCTGTGTGGGATCAGGGAGGAGGAAGAGAAGGAAGAGGAGGAAGAGGGGGAAGAGGGGGAAGAGGAGGAGGAAGAGGAGGAAGAGGAGGGCTGGCTGTGAGGATCCCTGTGGGATCAGGGAGGAGGAAGAGGAGGAAGAGGAGGAAGAGGAGGGAGGAAGAGGAGGAAGAGGAGGAAGAGGAGGAAGAGGAGGGCTGGCTGTGAGGATCCCTGTGGATCAGGGAGGAGGAAGAGGAGGAAGAGGAGGAGGAGGAAGAGGAGGAAGAGGAGGGCTGGCTGTGAGGATCTCTGTGGGATCAGGGAGGAGGAAGAAGAGGAAGAGGAGGAAGAGGAGGGAGGAAGAGGAGGAAGAGGAGGAAGAGGAGGGCTGGCTGTGAGGATCCCTGTGGATCAGGGAGGAGGAAGAGGAGGAGGAGGAGGAAGAGGAGGGCTGGCTGTGAGGCTCTCTGGGATCAGGGAGGAGGAAGAGGAGGAAGAGGAGGGCTGGCTGTGAGGATCCCTGTGGATCAGGGAGGAGGAAGAGGAGGAGGAGGAAGAGGAGGAAGAGGAGGAAGAGGAGGAAGAGGAGGGCTGGCTGTGAGGATCTCTGTGGGATCAGGGAGGAGGAAGAAGAGGAAGAGGAGGGCTGGCTGTGAGGATCTCTGTGGGATCAGGGAGGAGGAAGAGGAGGAAGAGGAGGGCTGGCTGTGAGGATCCCTGTGGATCAGGGAGGAGGAAGAGGAGGAGGAGGAAGAGGAGGAAGAGGAGGAAGAGGAGGAAGAGGAGGGCTGGCTGTGAGGATCTCTGTGGGATCAGGGAGGAGGAAGAAGAGGAAGAGGAGGGCTGGCTGTAAGGATCTCTGTGGGCTCAGGCTGTCGTCATTTCCTCTGGCACAGGCCCTGCGGGGGAAGGCAGCCATGGGCCGGACATTTCGGCCCTGTGCATCCCTCTCCCGGCTGGAAACCTCCTGGAGCGGCCCCGGCTGGGTCTCAGCCGCCACCCAACACCCGCAGCCCCGGCTTTGGGATGTCCCTGGGGCCGAGGATCGCGGTTTCCACCGCAGCCATCGCTCCTGGCCCCTCACGGCCGAGCCCCCCCTGCCCCCGGCAGCGGCGGCCGGGAGAGCTGCGCCAGCTCCGAGGCCTTGCCTGGGACATCCCTGCAGGTTCTCCTGGCAGAAACAGGACCACGGGGACCGCTCCTGTTGTGCCGAGCCATCAGAGCCACAGCGGAAGGTGGAGATACCGGGCTGGGTCCTGCGAGAGCCGGTTTGTGCATTATTGAGCATTTCCCGGAGGGTTCACTGTGGGAGAGCGCGGGGCTCCCTCTGGGCTGGGCCTGCCCACATGGCGGCTTTGCCACAGCCACAGTGGGAGCTGTGGGGGGAAATACAGCCCCTAAACTCAACAGCTGAGTCGGGTTTGCCGAGTCTGATTATTTACTGTAATTATTAACAACGATTGTACTCATCCCGCGGAGCAGTTTGAGTCCCAGGGTACGAACAAGGAGCCCGTCCTTGCTGCAGGGTGTCCCCGGCTGAGGGGGCTGCGGGGCCCAGCGCCAGGCACGCTCCGGGGGGCTCCTGAGGAATCGCTCACTCTGTGCCAGCATCGCCGCAAAAACTTCACGGAGCCACCCCTGGCACCTTGGGCACAGCCTGTGCAGGTGGTGTGCGAGGATGGTGACCTCCTCCTCTCCTCCGGCTCAGATCTTCTGCACGTAATTCCCGGGAAAAAGCCCTTCCTTGCCGTGCAGCCGGCCCTTCCACCAGCCAGAGGCGTCTGGGAAGGGGAGGAAGAGTCAGGTGTGGTGTCAGCGCGGCAGGGAGAGGAGCTGGGCAGGGCAGGAGCCTGGTACCTTCCATCAGGATGTCAAGGACGTCCCCCACGTTGAAGCTGAGCTCGTCCACGTCCTGCCCGATGTACTGGTAAAGCGCCCGGCACCGCGGCCCTGCCGCCTTGGGCTGCTGGGGCTTGGGGCGCCGGGCCGGGGGCGGCCGCTGGCTCACGCTGCGCCGGCGCTGCATCCTGAGGGACCGGAGGGATGGGGTCCACACCCGCAGGGCAGGAGAGCCTGGCATGTGCTGCTCCCTCCTGCCCACCCTGTTGTCCCACACCCATGGGGTGCTCCCAGTGCACGGACTGGGGGAACTGGGGCAGGATGTGCTGCTCCCTCCTGCCCACCCTGAGGTGTTCTGCTCCTGCAGGTGGGTGAACTGGGGGATCTGGGGCAGGATGAACTGCCCATCCCGCTGTCCCACACCCATGGGGTGCTCCGTGCCTGCAGGTGGGTGCTCCCAGTGCGGGGACTGGGGGAACTGGGATGCACAAGAGCCTGGGAGATGTGTCCTGCCAGCAAAGCCAGATTGCCCCACTCTGGTGCCCTCCTCACAGGGGAAAGCATCTCCCAGCGCTGGTGGCAGCGGGAGAGGAGGATGGGGCAGGGAGAGGGACGTGGGACAGGACCTACCCGGCCACCCCCTGGTCAGGCACGTTGAGGAAGTCCATGTTGTGCTCAGATGGGGGCCGTGCCTTGGGCTGGTGGCCGGCGGGGCGGGCGGGAAGAGCCGCGGCCGGGGGGCCCCGCGTCTGCTTCTGGGGCATCTTGTAGGTGTCTCTCTGGGCCCAGGCATCGCTGTGGGGCATCTGGGGGCCCCCGTTCCTGCAGGCTCCTGGAACATCCCGTCCCAGGAGGGTGCATTACGGGGGGGCCATGCAGCCTGCACCCCCGGGTGTCCCCACCCTGGTACCCCCTCCTCACCTCTGGGTGCTGGTGGGGCACTTCGGGAAGGTGCCGGACGCCTGCTGCCACTTCTGCCCTGCGCTGCCCCCTTCCTTGTGGGCTCTGGGGGGACACAAGCCCCCCGTTAGGTGATATCTCAGAGGCAGCTGGAGGGGCTGTCCCCCCATTTGTATCCTGTTCCCCAAAGGTCCCTGTGCTGCCCCATCACCAGAGCAGAAATGGGTCCTTTCCAGGGCAGACACAAACCCCATGGGGTACACCCAGCTTGCCCCAATGCTCCCAGGCCTTCAGCTGTGCCCTGTGACCCCAGCGCTCCTGTGTCCCCCCTCTGCCACCCCCCAGTGCCCTGGCACTCACTGGCATTCCTGGGGAGCCCATCCCCGATGCTGACCGTAAGGGTTTTGCCTCCAGCTTTGAGGGTGGCCACGTCGCCCTGTCCCCTGATGAAGGTGACGCTGCGGGTGCCACCGCCGCCCCAGCCCTCCTTCTTCACCCGAAACTGTAGTCTGGGGGCGAGAGAAGCCATGAGGCTGCGGTGACAGGACCCTGTCCTGCTCTGTCACCTCTCCTGGCCTCTATCCTTACGTGTCCTTGAAGGAGAGGGGCAGCTTGGAGCGAGTGAGCTCCTCGAAGCGTTTGCACAGGAGGCTGATCAGCTCCGTCTTGAAGATGGACTCCAAGAAATTGTCGGCATCATTCTCGTGGAGGATGAAGAAGTCATCCTGCCTGGTGCTGGGGGAACAAGCAGGGGTGTCAACCCCACCAAGGCTGGTGCCAGCTGGGCTGGGGGGGATTTGGGGACCCTGCTGGACTTGGCCCACCCTAAGGAATTGTGGAGGGCAGTTTAGGTGGAAAACTCCCTGGTTTCTGCAAAGCACCCATGGGGAGCATCCTCCTCAGGGCTGGATGCCCCCATGGATGAGGGACTGGGGAGCACCAGGGCATGGAGAGGCTGCTGGGGGTGAGGGGGGAAGCCCAGCCATAGGGACCCCCCTGGTAAGGGACACACCTCAGCGAGACGCCGCTCACTGCCTGCAGCTCCACCTTCTTCTTGAGCACCTCCTTGATCTGCCCCTTCTCAGGCCCCTTCTTCACCTTCTCCCGCCCGATCAGGTAGAAGTACTTGGGGGTGAGGATGAAATCCCGCTTGATGGGCTGGGGAAGGGCAGGAGAAGGGGGTGAGGGGGTTTTGCCTCACACACACACTTCCCACCCGAGGGAAGGCACCAGGAGCTGCAGCCTGGCCGGTCCCCAGCCCCAGGTGTGTCCTTGTACCTTGAACCTCCGGTCGTATTTGGTGATGGAGTCGGCGAAGTCGACGCGCTCCCGCTTGGCCAGGAACTGGCGCAGCTCCGGCCGCTCCTCCATGCCCAGGTAATCGCCCACAAAATTCCTGTTGATGCTGTTCCTCCGCCGCTCTTTGAAGTTGTAGAGGATGCTGGCGGCTGGGAGGGGCCCCAGAGGTGCAGGTTGGACGTGGCTCTGTGGTGGTGGCTCAGAGCCCCCCCAGATATGGCAGCAAAAATGGGGATTGTTTCATGCCATGGGAGGGATCCCAGCTGCTTGACCCATTAATTGCCTTCAAAAAATCTCATGCTGTGGCAGGGAGGGATGGACCCAGCTGTTTTGGGGGTTTTCCTCTTTGATTTTTCCTGTGTGCTTGGGAGGGTTGGAAAACCCATGATGGGGTCAGGCAGGGACCAGTGGCTTGTCCCATCCTGCCAACACTTGACTCTCAGCTACTCCCCTCCACCCTTGTGCAGGTGGTGAAATGCAGAGTGAGACAGCACAAGGATCCCAGGGCTGGAAATAGGAGCAGGAAATCTGTGCTCTCCTCTCAAAGTGAGAAAAGACTCCCAACAACTCATGGGCCGGTTCCTCCATCACCATTAGTGATTAGGAGCCAGGCTGCTGCTCTGACAGCTGGGCTGTCCCAGTGAAAGGCACCCTGAAAGGGCTGCTGGGGTGGCACTGTGCCAGCCTTACCCTCCTCTCTCATCTGCTCGTATTTGCGGATGGCGATGTGCCGGCGCCAGGCCTTCTGGATCACCCGGGCGAAGCTGTCAAACTTCCTCTCCCGCATCTCCTCCAGCAGGAAGAGCTGGGAGAGACAGGCAGAGCTGAGCCAGGACACCCCAAACGCTCCCCAGTGGTGCCCAGGCATGGGCAGTGCCCCCCAGGGGTCAGGGTCACCCACCGACTCGGGGTTCTTGACGAACACCTTGCTCCGGCCCATCTGGTACTGCTCCGGGTCCATGTTGACCGAGCGCAGGAGGTGCTGCACCCCTTGGCGCTCGTCCCCACGCCATGACGGCCACGTCTCGGGGGTGAGGATGGCATAGCTGTGGGGAGAGATCAGGGTCACAGAATCCCACAAGAGATTGGCTTGGAAGGGACCTCAAAGCCCATCCCATTCCACCCCTGCCATGGCAGGGACACCTTCCACCATCCCAGGCTGCTCCAAGCCCCGTCCAGCCTGGCCTTGGGCACTGCCAGGGATCCAGGGGCAGCCACAGCTGCTCTGGGCACCCTGTGCCAGGGCCTGCCCACCCTCCCAGCCAACAATTCCTTCCCAATATCCCATCCAGCCCTGCCCTCTGGCACTGGGAGCCATTCCCTGTGTCCTGTCCCTCCAGGCCTTGTCCCCAGTCCCTCTCCAGCTCTCCTGGAGCCCCTTTAGTCCCTACAAGGAGCTCTGAGCTCTCCCTGGAGCCTTCTCTTCTCCAGGTGAGCAGCCCCAGCTCTCTCCAGCTGTGAAGCTGTGCCAGGGCCTCCCCACCCTGCCAGGGAGGAATCTCCTGTTGAGGTGCTGTGGCTCACTGTGCTGTGGGATCTGCCAGCCCATGCTGTGGCCGCTCACCGTTGCAGGAACTTGTGGAAGAGGCGGCGATAGGCGAACCCTGCCCGGCGCACCCGGATGTTCTCCTTCAGCCCCAGGTACTCGACCTGGTGCTTCACCCTGTGCAGCAGGGAGGGACAGTGTGGGTGACAGGTTGGGAGGGACCTAAAGGTGCACCTAAATAGGACAATATGTCCCCACACACTCCCTGTGCTTCCCTGGCTTTGTGGACAGCTCGGAGGGACCGGCCCAGGGCTGCAGATTTTGGAGGAAAGCCGGTTCTGGCCACATCTCCATGGCCAGGTCCTGTTCCCTGGGCTCTGTGGGCTCCCTGTTACCTGCTCTCTTCCCAGTCCCGGGGTTTCTTGGTCTCGTTCGGTTTGATGCAGCGGATGTAGTGTGGGGTGCACTTCATGAGCGTGTTCACCAGGTCGTTGGCCTGTTTCTGGTGCAAGGATCGACCTCTGTAGCATCAAAGGGGGTGGTGGGAGCACTGCCCCTGCCACCGCCCCACAGGCAGCTGCTGCTCTGCAGCCCACGGGACACACCTTGATTTTGGAGCCGGCGGTGGTCGGTCGTCCCTTTTTGTCAGAATCAAGTTTTTCTGGGAAAAGCATCCGGATGAAACCGCTGGAAGGGAGGTGACAGTCCCCAGGTGAGAGCTGCCAGGCTCCCCAGGCTCAGCACGGCCTGGGCTCCAGCTCCAGCTCTGCCTTCTGCTGCTGGGAAATCTTCTCCTGTGGGGCTGAGTCCCTCCTCCCTGACCACCCCCAGGAGCAGGAACAGGAGCAGGAACAGGAGCAGGGGCAGGAGCAGGAACAGGAGCAGGAGCAGGAGCAGGGGCAGGGACAGGGACAGGAGCAGGGGCAGGGGCAGGAGCAGGGACAGAGGCAGGAACAGGAACAGGAACAGGGACAGGGGCAGGGGCAGGGACAGGGGCAGGGACAGGGGCAGGGACAGGGGCAGGAGCAGGAACAGGAGCAGGAGCAGGGACAGGGGCAGGGGCAGGGACAGGGGCAGGGACAGGGGCAGGGACAGGGGCAGGAGCAGGAACAGGAGCAGGAACAGGAGCAGGAGCAGGGGCAGGAGCAGGAACAGGAGCAGGGGCAGGGGCAGGAGCAGGGACAGGAGCAGGGGCAGGAGCAGGAACAGGAGCAGGAACAGGAGCAGGAGCAGGAACAGGAGCAGGGGCAGGGGCAGGAACAGGAGCAGGAACAGGAGCAGGGGCAGGAGCAGGGGCAGGAGCAGGAGCAGGAACAGGAACAGGAGCAGGAGCAGGAACAGGAACAGAAGCAGGAGCAGGGGCAGGAGCAGGAGCAGGAGCAGGAACAGGAGCAGGAGCAGGGGCAGGAGCAGGAAGAGGAGCAGGAACAGGAGCAGGAACAGGAGCAGGAGCAGAGACAGGAGCAGGGACAGAGGCAGGAGCAGGAACAGGAGCAGGAAGAGGAAGAGGAACAGGAGCAGGAACAGGAGCAGGAACAGGAGCAGGAGCTGAGCTGGTGGATGATCCCTCTCTGCCCAGCCCTGCAACCCTGGGGTGCCCGTGGCGTCCACAGGGCCACACAGGACTGAGCACCCCAAGCTGTGATGCCCACAAAGGCAGGACCAGCCTTTAAGATCTGGATGCTGAGGACTCTGCCCTTTGCCCCAGCCCTTTTGGGGTGCCCCAGGTGCCCAGCACCGCCAGACTCACTATTCACTGCTCTGCATGAGCTCGATCAGGTCGGTGAACAGCACGTCCCGGTTGCGCTCGCAGAAGCCGTTCACATCATAGGACACCTGGGGACAGGAGGGGACCTCAGCTGCGGTGGGTGGGGCTGTGGGGTGCAGGGTGTGGGGTTTGGGGTGCCCTACCCACCTTGCCAGCGTAGTGGTGGATGACAAAGCCCGAGTTCCAGCTGTTGAAATGCTCGTGGGTGCCCACGGCCGCCTGCAGCTTCTGCAGCAGGGTCTGGTCAGCGCCCTCGCCCGTGGCGTGCATGGTGGCACACACGTCATCCAGGACACTCATGATCCCAGGGGGGTTCTGGGACAGGGAAAGGGAAGCCATGGGTGGGGCAGGGCCCAATCCTGCACCTGCTCACAGCTGCTCCATGCTGAGCCACAGCTCGGAGCTGGTGCCCTCCCACGGGTGCTGGCAGTGCCCAAGGCCAGGCTGGACAGGGCTTGGAGCACCCTGGCATAGTGGAAAATGTCCCTGCCCATGGCAGGGAGTGGGACAAGATGATCTTTAAGGTTCCTGCTAACCCAAACCAGTCTGGGATTCTCTGCTTCTCAGCAGAACCAGCTTTTGCCACCTCAACAACCCACCCAGCCCCTGTCCCTGGGCGCCTCTGCTCCCCAGAAAGCCTCCCCAGCAGAGGGGAGCCCACTCACCAGCTTGTTCTCTATCAGGTCACACACCACCTTGTTGTTGAAGTACTGGATCTGTGTCCACTTGATCCCCTCCTGCACATATTCCTCCTGGGGAAGCACAGGGAGAGTTGGGTGGGCCCTGAGCCCCCGAGATGTGCTGCAGACCCCCTGCTCCAGCTGTGGTGCTGGGGAGGAGGAGGGGGCTGCAGGAATTGGGGTGCTGACACAGCCCCACAGCCCCCAGCCCAGCCCCCCGTACCTGCTCTGCCTTCAGGGTCAGCTCGATGAAGATCTGCTGCAGCTTCTCGTTCACAAAGTTAATGCAGAATTGCTCAAAGCCGTTTTTCTGCATGAAAGATGGAAGAGAAAATGGTGCCGAGGTGTCTTCTGCTCCTCTGGCTCACGGGGGGACCCCAGCCAGCAGTGCTTGGGTGCTACTCCAGGGACCCTTCTCGGGGCCAGCTGATCCAGGTGCTGTCCTTGCTGTGGGAGCAGGGCAGGACATCCCCAGCTGGGTTCCTACAGCACAGCCACACACACCTGGAATATCTCGAAGCCGTAGATGTCCAGCACCCCGACGCTGTACTCCTCGTACGGCTTCTGCATGGCCCGGTTGATGGACTGTGGGGACAGGGGGGACACGCTGGGTGCAGGGTGGTGGCATTGGCCGTCTCCTGCAGCAGGGGGTGACCGTTCCCTCTCAGCCCCACACACCTCCACAAGGAAGTCGAAGACGCGGGCGTAGAGCCCCTTGGCCAGGGCGTCCCGGGTGTAGGCCGCCTGCTCCACGTTGAGGGTGACGGTGATGGACTCGGAGCGGCCGCCCCATTTGCTGTCCATCTTCCTGCTGGTGACCTTCTCCTTGAGGCGCTCCTGGTCGACCCCCAGCAGGTAGGCAGGGAAGGCCAGGGCTGGGCAGAGCGGGGCTGGTCAGGGCCGTGCCCTCCCCACCCGGCTCCAGCCATGGTTGAAACCCTCAGCTCCATCCAAATGTGAAGGACAGCGGTGGGACAATGCCAGGGGACATGGGATGGGTCCTTCCTCTCCCAAAGTGACACCTGGCATCTGTTCCCTGGCTAATCAAGCTCTGGCTGAGCCGCTTGCTGCCTCAGTTTCCCGATGTCTAACCTGGAGAAGTTGCTGGTGCTTCCTCCCTCCCTTGCCAGAGGATTTGTGACACGGCCAGTTTGCCACTCATTCCCGAGCGTCCCTACAACCGCCCCCACCTGTCCCCTGGAGCCACTTGGCTACTCACAGTCGGCGTTCTCCACCTGGGCGTAGTTGCCCTGCTCCCGGAAGCTGATGTTGCCCAGGTGCAGGATCCCTGCCACGATCTGCAGCACCAGCTGCTGGTCCTCGCCGCAGATGCCGATGACCTGCATGGCGTTCTGGGGGTGCACGGCCCCCGTGAGCCCCCGCCCGGCCCCAGAGTTGTGGGGACTCCCCTCCCTCCCAGGCACTCACCACGGTCTCATGGAAGTCGCTGCGGTCATCTGTGCCCTCCACCTGGTAGGTGTCTGTCTGGTTCAGGTAGAAGTAATAATCCGGGCTCATGATGCCCAAATTCTGCCGCTGCTCTTGGGATGCCCCTTGGATGAGCTGGGAGGGGACAGGGGGCTGGGGTCAGCCAGCTCCTGGTCCCCACCTGCAGCCTGCTGCCTCCAGGCCACCCCCATACCTGGTAGTAGATGTGGAAATTCCGCTCGCACTCGTTCTGGCTCACCACGCGCGACTTCTCCAGCAGGAAGTTGGAGATCTTGCCCCCATCGGGTTCTCCACCCCGGCTGAACTGGATCTCAAAGTATTTTCCCTGCTCCGGCACAGATCCCGCTCAGAGCCGTGGCCCTGCCTCAGGGGGGTCCTCATTCCCCCCAGCCCCTTCCCCACCGCACGAGGAGCTTTGCTGGAATGTGCTGAAGAGTTTGTGGCTCATGTGGAGACCTCATCACCCCCTCAGCTGCCCAAAGGGAGATTGGAGCCAGGTGGGGTTGGTCTCTTCTCCCAGATAACAGGCAACAGGATGAGAGGAAATGGCCTCACATTGCCCCAGGGGAGGTTTAGATTGGATACGAGGAAAAATTCCTCTGGTGAAAGGGTGGTAGGCACTGGAACAGGCTGTGGTGGAGTCACCATCCCTGGAGGAATTGAAAAGCTGTGTGGATGTGGCACTGGGGACACAGACCAGTGGTGGCCTTGGCAGTGCTGGGGGAATGGCTGGACTTGATCTTAAATGTCAATTAAATGTCAATTTAATTAAATGAAATGTCAGTTTTCCAACCCAGCTGGTTCAATGGTTCTGCTGCAGCGCTGACCCCATGCCCTGGCACTTACGAAGCGGCTGGAATTGTTGTTCCGGACAGTTTTGGCGTTTCCAAAGGCCTCCAGCAGCGGGTTGGACTGCAGGATGATGTCCTTCACGTGCTGGGGACAGAGCTGGGGCTCAGCACAGCTGTGTCCTTCTCCAGACCTGGGGTTTTATGTGTCCCCAGGCCTGGAGTGGCTGCTCCGTGTGTCACCGTCAGCCGGGGGGAATTGGGGGCCGGGGTGGTGGGGATTGGTTGGGAGGTGAAATGATGAGTGGCAGGGGGAGCTGGCAGACAGGGCAGCACAACAGACCTACCTGGACTTTCTCCCCACCCCCAGACACTTTGGAGATGTAGCCCATGATGTATTTTGCTGCCACCGTTTTCCCAGCTCCGCTTTCTCCGCTGTGCAAATGGCAAAGCAGAGGAGATGTGAAATGGTCCCACCAGAGCCACCCATCCTGGGGGCTTTGGGGTGGGTCCTGGGGCAGGGTCAGAGGATGACAGCGAGTTTTGGGGCCCCTTGGATGGGGCTGCCCAGGGGTATCAGTGTGAGCAGAGCGTGGCTTGGTGAGGAGCTGCTCCATGAGATGCTGAATTTGCTGTCACCGGATTTAGAAGTGGAGGAGGGGGACTTGGAGAGGGAAGTCTCCAGCCTTGCCCCACATCCTGACCATTTCCCCTGCAACACTGCCCTGGAGAGCTGCATTGCACAAGGCTCTGTCCCTGGTCACAGCCTTGCCCAGAGCTTGTGGCCCAGAGGTCCCTCCAGACACCCCAGAGCCCAGGAGCCAACTCTTCAGGCACCTCTTAGCTGGGAATGCCCAGCTGGGGAGAAGGGGTGCTGGGGACAGATGTCCCAGGGGTGGTGGCACCCAGCTGTGTCCCCTGGTACCTGATGATGACGCACTGGTTCTCCCCGTCGATCAGCATGTTCCGGTACATGTTGTCGGTCAGGGCGTAGATATGGGGGGGATTTTCATACTGGGCCTAAGCAGGGGACAGGGACAGCGGGGCTGAGCACAGGGCAGCCCCCAGCTCCCCTCCCCAAATCCCCTGAGCTGCCCACAGGGGAACCAGGGCAGTCACTGACCCTAAAGACAGCAGGGCTGAGCACAGGGCAGCCCCCAGCTCCCCTCCCCAAATCCCCTGAGCTGCCCACAGGGGAACCAGGGCAGTCACACTGACCCTAAAGACAGCAGTGCTGGGCACAGGGCAGCCCCCAGCTCCCCTCCCCAAATCCCCTGAGCTGCCCACAGGGGAACCAGGGCAGTCACACTGACCCTAAAGACAGCAGTGCTGGGCACAGAGCGACCCCCAGCTCCCCAAATCCGCCTGACTCTGCCCTTGTGGGAATCAGCCTCTTCCCACAAACACAGCTCAGCAGCAGCAGTGTCTGGTGTTCTCCAGCTCTCCCCTCCTCCCTGGGAAGCTCCCTGGGGCAGAGCCACTCCGGCTGCATTTTACCATGTTTGGGTTTCTTTAGTGTGCATTTCTGAGCTGAATTCCCCAGGAATGGGGATTTGCTGCTGGGTCTCTTGTTGGGAGCGCTGACCCCGGCAGCAGCCAAGGGCCTGTGGAGGATGGGGACCCTCAGGGGTCAGAATGAACAGAATTAACCCCAGCTTGCCCCCGGGGCAGCCTCACCGCGCCCTGGTACAGCTCGATCTCCCGCTCGGTGAAATACGGCATCTGCTTGAAGGGGTTCACGGAGATCAGCACAGGCCCGATGTAGGTCTGGGCAGCAGGTCAAGGGCCGTGTGTCCCTTCCCATGTCCCCCCTTCCCCCTGCACAATCCCACCCCGGAGGAAGGAAGGTGGTTATGGGGTCCCTGCCACGTCCTGGGAGCTGCACCAGGAACGCCACGAGGGTTTCCAGCCTGGCTCAGCAGAGCTGCTCTGCTGCCCTGACTTGGGGCATTCCCAGAGCCTCCTCAGCCCCAGAGTGTCCCTGCAGTGTGATGGGTGCAGGAGCATCCCCTCAACTCCCTGGTCTGCTTGAGGATCGGCTCCAAAAGCTTCTCCAGCATCCCTGGGATCCACCCTCTGCTCACGCATTTGTGGCTTTTCCTGCAGGAGCCCAACCTCATTTTACAGCCAGGGAAAATGAGGCACAAAGAGCAGAGGAACGGCAGCTCCTGCCTTTCCCTGCCCACCAGCCACTCTGCTGCCTTTCCTGCAGCATCCCCGAGCCACTCAGGCGGGCAGGGGCATGGAGAAGGGAATTGCACCTGGGAATGGTGCGGCAGCGGGATGGGGATGAGCCCCCAGCTGGGTGAGGTGCAGGTGTGGTTATCCCAACCTCTGATATCCTGTTGGTGTCCCACCTGCCAGTGGGGCAGAGCAGCCAAAGGGCAGGAAGAGGGAGCTTTTCTGGGAAATGCAGAAGCTTGGGATGTTGAGTCATGACTGGACACAGCACTGTGTGCAGCAGCACAGAAAAAAAAGGAAGAGAGAGGCTGTGTGGGGTATTTTTCCCCTCCAAAAAAGAACAAAACAAAAAACCCAAAAAACCCAACCCCAAACCGAGCCCCGAACGCATGTAAAGCCCCAGGGCTGCGGGGGGAGGTGGCTGAGTCACAGCCGGGACAGCATCGCCTTGTAAGGACAGGGCTGCACCTCTGGGGGAAATGCAGCAGCCTCAGCCCCGCTGCCACCCGTGCCAGCCCTGCCCCTCGGGCTCTGCTCCTTGTCCCCAGCAGGGACAGCCCTGGGGAGCAGAGCTGTAGGGAGGCACCAAGCTGGCCCAGCCAGGTGTGGGGTGAGCAAGGCCCCGGGGACAGGTCCCCATCCTCGGCCAGAGCCGTGCCCAGCAGTGCCAGCTCTGCCATGGCAGCTCCGTGTCCCCCGCACGGGGATGGTGTCCCCTGAGCCCTGGCATCCCCTCCCTGGGCCTGCAGGGATGCTCCTGCTCCATCCAGGCTTTGCCTGGGTTTGTGGGGGGTTCAGAGCAGGCAGGACATGCTGTGGGCACCGCTGGGGGTGGGTGACAGCAACAGGGGACGATGGGCACTGCTGCCACCCTGGGCACACGCAGGGGGTCCCTGGTGGGCAGGAACAGGGCGAGGTGAGGGTGAGGGGCTTTGCTCGGGGCTTTGTGGCTACAGAGGAAGGACCAAAGCGGGTCCTGCAGCCTGGCAGGAGAGGAGCTTTGGTTGTTGTGTCTCTGCCAAGTGCAGCCTCGCTCAGGAATGGCGACATTCCCGATCCTGTCCCAGCAGGGCCCAGCACACGCTGCAAGCACTGCAGCAGCTCCAGTTTGTCCCATGCCCTGCCAAAGCCTTGAAGCCCATCCCTGCTCCTCCCTGTGCCTGCCCTCGCTGCCTGGGGAAGGATACAAAGATAAAATCATCCATGAAACGCTTCTTGAGGTTCTCCACGATGGCCTCCTCCGAGATCTTGGATAGCAGCACCATGTCGTCCACGCCGCTCTGCTTGACATTGTGGCTCTGCCAGTGGAAGCGCTCCTTGCTGCCCTGGGGGGACAGGGACACAGCGACTGTGCCAGGGCCACCTCCTGCCACCAGGGCTGGCTCTGACCCCTCGAGCTGCTGGCAGCTGGGACTGTCCCCAGGCACCTCGTGGTGCAAAAGGAGGGGTTTGGCCAAGCTGGGAACTCTCAGAGCTCAAAATTCAGTGCTCTGGGGCTTGTCCTGCTGGTCCCAACCCTCTGGATCCCTCCTCACCTCCTGCCACCCGCAGAGGAGGAGACAGGACCTGCCCCAGCCCCCCTGCTCCTCACCCAGGCTAATGAAGGACTAATGAAGCAGCTGATGCACAGCCTGATGATGAGCCAGAGCAACGCAGGGAGAGGGTGGTGGTGGCATCCTCTGCATCCCCACACCCTCCCTGCACACCTGTTCCCCTTCCTCCTGCCCAGGGAGATGCCAGCACCCTCTGCCCAGCTGTCCCCAGCTCTGTCCCCCAGGGGTTGTGGGGCAGCAGCAGAGCTGGGCTGTGATTTCAGCCCCTGTGGGGTAAACACAGCCCTGGGCTGGGAGCAGGGATTTCATCTTGTAAAAATCACCCCAAGGCCTCCCCTTGCCCTCAATGTCCCCACAAACAAGCTGGGCACAGCTGTGGTGCCCGTGTGGCCCCAGCACGGTGCCCAGGAGGGGACGCCCCATCTGGACCAGTCTGCGGCCCCTCTTTCCCCATCACCACGGTTCCTCTTTCACCCCCATGCTCCTGTCACCGATTTCACTTCTCCCCCATCAACCCTGGCCTCTTACTCTTTGCATTTCCCTTTTCTTCTTCTCTTCCCCTTTTGTTTGATTTTCCTGCAGGCTCTCAAGGTTTCAGGGCTCTGCATCCCGACACCTTTGCAGGCTCCTGGCAGCCTCTGATTTTCGCTGGGTGTCCCCTGCCCCCCACAGCCACCCTGGGCTGTCACAACCCGGCTCCATCACATGCTGCTCCCTCCTCACTGGGCCCTGCAACCCCAAACATCCCCTGTGCCCCCTCTCCAAACCCCAAATGCAACTCAAGCCCATGTAGCTGCTGAAGGGGCTTGTGGCTGTGTTGTCCCACCACCTTTTTTTGGGGTGCACAGAGCTGGGTCAGCTCAGGGAGTCCAGGGCTGCTCACACAGCCTGAAATCACCCAGGGAGCTTCTCCTCTTTCTCCTGGGTCTTTCATTTGCCTTCATTCTAATATCCCCTAGGAAATGCAGCTGGAAGAACACAGGCAGGCTCAGCCATCCTCGCCAGGTCACTGTGGTGTCACCCAGGGAGCTGCCAGGGACCCCAGGAGCTGCTCAGCTTCACCCCAACCTGCCCCAGACCCTGGGCTTCGGGAGGAGAAGGGTGGGAGGAGCCCATGGGCAGCCAAACACGTCTGTGCCATCCCCATCACCCCAAACCTGCTGCCCAGGCTCCCTGGGCTGCTGATCGAGGCCAAGTTAAGGCAAAAGGAGCATTTCCTGCACCGGGAGCTCAAAGCTTCTGAGCTGGGACCCTGAGATTCTCCTTCAGCTGCACGCCTGCTCAGAGCTGTCAGTGGTGAGAGAACCTTCACCTCCTCTTCCTCTGGGCCAGCTCAGGGGCTTTCCTGGCTCTGCTGGGGCACCTGGTGCAGCCCAGCTGTGAGGAAAACACCGGCTCACAGGTGGGGAATGAAGGTTTGTCCTGGGTGTTCCTGCCTGGCTTCCCTGAGTGTGTCATGGGGGGTTTGCAGGGCCAGGGCTCACTAAAAAATCAGCTAAATTCAGAGTAAAATCAGGATGAAGAGGAATTGGGATCCCTTGAAGGCCTGGTACTGCCCCAGCTCAGTGCCCAGAGAGCTGCCATGGGATAGGGCTGCAGGTGACATCCCTGTGAGGAGTGGGAGCACAAGGTAATTTGCTTCCAGAGGTCTGGGGCAGCAATTTCTCCATCCCCTGCTCTGTCCAGTGCCCTCTGTCCAGTCCCCTCCTCTGCCCCAGGCCAAAGCTGCCCAGGGCAGGGCACCTGGACAAAGCCATTCCATCCTCATGCCAAGCAGGGAGAAGCTTTTGTGCCCCCTCCACCTTCCAGGTGCCCTTTGCAGCCCCTGTGCATGAGGGACTTTGCTCCAAAGGTGACAGGTGACACATGAGGAGCCCCTCAGCATCCTCAGCTGTGGGACAGGCACCATCCCCAGCGCTGTGCACGGGGCCAGGGTGCTCCTGGCACTCAGAGAGGATCTCTGGGCAGGGAGGGGAGCAGCCCTGTGGCAGCACTTACAAAACACCGTGTTTTCTTCAAAGCTGTGGTCTAAACCACAAAGAAACCCAGCAGCCCCGAGCAAGGAGCGGATGCAGCCCAAGGTGGCACCTTTTGAGTCAAGATAGGCCAAGCCCAGATGCATCAACACCTTAAAAACCACCGGAAGCCTCGAGAGGAGCAGCAGGATTGTCCCATCACTGTCCCAGCCAGGCACAGGCAGGGCTTGGGGATGGGGCTGGCCCTGGAGCTGGGCCTGGCAGGGGTCAGGGACGTGGCTGCAGAGTCCTTTGGTCCTCCAGGAAGCCACAGAGCAGCTTCAGGTGGCAGGGAGGGGTCAGTGTGTCTTTGGGGACAGCATCTGAGCAGCCTCTTGGAGGTGACAGCCACAAGTGTGGGTGGGAGCAGGTTCAGTTTCAGCCTGGCCACTGTCCCCTTCCTGTCTGGGTGGAAATAGCTGGGGACAGCATCACCCTTCTGCAGGAAGCAAAGCTGCGAGCTGGGGCAGCCCTTTACCCCATGTCTGAGCATCTTCCTAATTTTGAGAGCTTTCATCTTCCTCTTCTGCCTCCAGAACCACTTGCAGAGCTGGCTGCTGCCCCCCTGGCAGCCCCATGTCCTCCCTGCAGCCCCTGGAAGGCTCAGACCCTGCAAGGTCCGACCATGGGGACCATGGGGTCCCTCCTGGCCTGGCCTGCCCCACACTCTGCCCCACCAGCGCTGAAATCAGCACTGGGAACACAAATCCATCCCGTGGGTACCACGGCAGCGACAGCAAAATCCAAAATCCAACCCTCTCTGTGTCAGCACAGCCCCATCCCCTGCTGTGCCCACCCTGTCCTGGGGGACAGCAGCCCCAGCACCCCACGGGTGCCTCCCCCAGCCGTGTCCCCAAGCTGGGGAGCAGTGTCCCCTCTCCAGCAGGGGCTGGGGCACGGCCCTGGCACCTCCCAAAGCAGCCGGGGACGGGCTGGGAGCAGGGGAGGGCAGGGTGGGGTGGCAGCAGCAGGAGGGGACAGCCAGGTGACACCGAGGGGAGCAGGGTGGGGTCCCCAGGAGGGCCCTGCTGGCACTCACCATGATGTCCCTGTGTCCCGGGGCACTCGGCTCCTGTCACCGACAGCCCAGGGCCATCCCAAGCACTCGGGTTTTGCCTTTCTGCTCTTACAACGATTGTGACGAATTTTCTTTCCCTCCCACCACTTCCTCATTTTGCACCCTTCGTGGGGGTGGGGAGGACAACGGCGGCTTTGCTGCCAGGGGAGCCGGGGTGGCCCTGCCCAGGGTGTCCCCACCTCGGCTGCTGTCACCGAGCTGGGGAGGGAGCGGCTGCTGGACAGAGCCCAGGGATGCTCAGAGCCCTGGTGACCTTTCCCCTCACCCTGCGGGGACACTCAGATGTCACCTGTGCAGCAATAGGGTCATCAGTGCCTGGAGGTGGTTTTGAGAGCAAAATGCTTTTGGTTGCTGATTTTTTTTATTTTTTTATTTTTTTTTAATATCAAAGAGGCCCCACTTGAGTGCAGAGCAAAGTGGGGTTGCTGCAGGATGCCAAGGCCTGAGAGAGTCCTTGGCCACTCCGTCCTCACTGCCCCCTGCAGAGTTTCAGGATGGTTTGGTTTGGGTCAAAGCCCATCCAGACCCTGCCATGGCAGGGACACCTTCCACCATCCCAGGCTGCTCCAAGCCCCGTCCAGCCTGGCCTTGGGCACTGCCAGGGATCCAGGGGCAGCCACAGCTGCTCTGGGCACCCTGTGCCAGGGCGTGCCCACCCTCCCAGCCAACAATTCCTTCCCAATATCCCATCCAGCCCTGCCCTCTGGCACTGGGAGCCATTCCCTGTGTCCTGTCCCTCCAGGCCTTGTCCCCAGTCCCTCTCCAGCTCTCCTGGAGCCCCTTTAGGCCCTGCAAGGGGCTCTGAGCTCTCCCTGGAGCCTTCTCTTCTCCAGGTGAGCACCCCCAGCTCTCCCAGCCTGGCTCCAGAGCAGAGGGGCTCCAGCCCTTGGAGCAGCTCCGTGGCCTCCTCTGGACTGGCTCCAGCAGCTCCACGTCCTCCTGATGTTGTTCCCCAGGGCTGGGGCAGCTCTGCAGGTGGGGTCTCACCTGAGTGGGGCAGAATCCCCCCCTCCCCTGCTGGCCCAGCCCAGCATCACCAGCATGGGGGATTCTCTTTGCCGTGCAGGGAAATTGTTCCTCCGCGTCCTAAAGCAGCTCTGGGTGAATCCCCACATGTTCAACCCACTCTGATCCCCAGGGAAAACCCTCCCCTGCTTCCACACCCCTCCTTTAGGGTGGATGTTGGTGCTGTGGGTGCCCAAACCCAGCCCCGGGCTCGAGGAACACAAGTGGGAGCAGAAGCTGTGCCCGGGATCGTAGCTACTCCTTTATTATAATTCATGCCGTTACGTCGCTCCTCCTCAGAGTTAGTATGTTAAACATTGGTCAGTAGATATATATCGATATAAAAATGGTGAAAACACCCCCTCCCCTCACCCAAAAACGTCAGAACGGAGCATGGCACCAGGAAGGAAGAGAAATGAGGTTTGCTGAGCACCAGAGAAGCTGCGATCGGCTGAGGAGCAGGTGGACACAAAAATGCAGCTGGGAGAGGAACGGACGGGGGAAAGGGGCTGTCCCCTCCCTGCACCATAGGGATGGCCCCAAGGGAACAAAACACAGCTTTGGACAAAGGTTTCCCATCGCTGTGATGTGGAAAGGCCTGAAAATAATCATAATAAGAATTACAACGCTAACAAAAAGCACATGCTTTGGAGAGTTGAAGTCAGGTCTCCTCCACAGGCTGCCCATGGAGAAACTGGCACAGGTTTGGCCACGAGGTGACCTGGAGGAATTTCAAGCCTGCTCTTTTCCCATCACTGGAGGCCTCCCGTGGGCAGAGGATGGGTGGCACTGGGACTGGCACCTCGAGGCCACAGCCCCACGTGGCCAGGCTGCCTTTGGAGGCAAAGCACCTTTAGGGGGCAAAGCACCTTTGGAAATCAAGCACCTTTGGAAGCGAGGCCGCTGCTGAGGCTGAGGTGATCTCTGGGCCGTGCCAGGCCCTGGGGACGCTGTGACAGGACCCTTCGTGTCCTGCATCCTCCTCTGCTTTGCTCCCTGAGCCTGGCACAGCCCCGATGCCCATGGAGGGACTGCAACCCCGAGCACGCCTCTGCCCCCACCTCAGCTAAAAACTGCTCCTAGAAGTGACAAGGGTGGTGAGGACAAACAGGGGAATCCCCTAACCCAATTAGGTTTGAAGAACCCCCCCCTCCCAGTTCAGCTGGTGTCACCCTCTGCTCATGGGGTGTCCTGTTCCCTGTGCCCAGCTGCCAGTGCCGAGGTGACCAAGGAGACAAAATCCCTGCTCCAGCCCCACTCCCCACGGCGGCTCCTCTTCATCCATCGCCCACGAGCCACGCTGGAGGCACCTGCACCCTCCTCCCTGTCTGCCCTGGGATCCCGAGGGAAGGGCAGCAGCCCCAGGAGTGCCCAAGCCCTGTGATGATGCCCTGGGGACACGGAGCAGGATGAGGCAGGAGCGGGGCGAGCGGTGCTGCTTCCCTCAGTGGCACCCGGGACCTGGCTCCGCTACTAATAAATAACAACATCAGAATTTCAAGTAAAGTCCCTGCTCTGCCCAGCTCCCCCCTCTCCCAGCGCTCATCCGAGCGGGGCTGCAGTGGTTTAACTGGGAACCTGCCATTGTGAAGCTCGGGGCCCAAGGGGGTCTGTGGGGGACGGCTTTGGGTGACGCTGGCTCCCGCTGGAAGCGTGGCCGGAGTCTGTGGGAGCCAGGGGAGGTTCCCGGGGCGGGCAGGGAGGGCACGGCTCGGCAGCCCTGGGGCGTAGCTTTGGCCTTCCAGTTTTGCCACGGGGGTCCCGCTGTGTCCCGCTGTGTCCCGCTGTGTCCTAGTGCCCCTGGCAGGTTTTACAGCACATCTGTCGGAAGTAGGTCCGGCTGCAGAACTTGAACTTGAGGACGAGCGGGCAGTAGGCCACCTTGTTCACATCCTTGCACTCTGCAGGGGACACAGGGGGGAGCAGGGTCACAGCCGAGCTGAGGAGATCCTGGAGGGTTTTTCCAGGAAGCTGAAAGATGCAGCTGTGGTGAAGAAGCTGCTGAGGACCTCACTAATGAAAACCTCTCTCTGCCAAGGTGCAGCTCCTGCATTTCTCAAGGTGTGGTTCCTTCATTTCTCGGGGTCAAGGCACACCAGGTGGGTCTGGGACCAGAGCCATGGAATGGCCACATTTTAAATTGAGTGATTTGGGTTGGAAGAACCTTAAAGCCCATCCAGTGCCACCCCTGTCATGGGCAGGGACACCTCCCACTGTCCCAGTCTGCTCCCAGCCCCAGTGTCCAGCCTGGCCTGGGATGGGATGTCCCCACCCATCTGGTGCTGTGCTGGCTGCAGTGTCCCCAGGGGGACACGTGTCCCCTCCCCAGAGACCCCCTCACCTTCAGGGTTGTCCGTGGGCCCCGACTCGCACTTGGTCTCGCACTGCTGCATCCCAGGGGGCTGCAGGGCCTCCACGCAGTCCATGGACGGCTGCCCGGTGTGAGCCAGGCACTGGACGGATCTTCTCTGCTGGCCGAGGCCACACTGGGCAGAGCACTGTGGGGACAGCACAGAGAGAGCTGCTGTGGCCACCACGGCTTCAGGAACGTGACAGGAGCGGGCACAGATGGGGGTTAGGGGGTGCAAAGGGTGCTGGGGGGGGCTGTCCCTTCCCTCCCCAGCTGAGACTCCCTGGAATGACCG
Organism: Poecile atricapillus; assembly: GCF_030490865.1. Lineage (NCBI taxonomy): Eukaryota > Metazoa > Chordata > Aves > Passeriformes > Paridae > Poecile > Poecile atricapillus. The sequence goes on from NC_081276.1 coordinate 3,928,858, forward strand.
AGTGCTGTGGCCCCACATCCCAAAAAAGCTTGGTTTGATTCTCCAGGGCTCAGGGAGGATCCCCCATCCAGCCCTAAATCCACTGGCCTTTCCCAGGCCTCCTGCACCCGATGGCAGCCTGCAGCTCCAGGGCTGTTGGAAGGCAGGGGGGACTGGCAGGGCCACCCCACGGGCTCTGGGGGGATCAGCATGGGGCCAGCCCACCCCTGCAGCCTGCTGACCCCATGGGGACCCTTCAGTGCCTTCTGTGGGGTCCTGCTAGGCCTGGGACACCCCCAGGATCAGCTCTGCCCTTGGGTCACCATCACAAACGAGCCAAGAAGGGGGCACAGGACACCCCCACGGGGTCCTGCTGTCCCCTGGATAGTTGTGGTGGCCACACAGGGCTCTGCTGGCCAGTGAGATCCTCCCCCTGGGTTTGAAGGGCTGGGGGGGCTTCTCCTGCAAGACCCCCGTGGGGAGGGCTGTCCCTACCTCTCCCCACTCGCCGGTGACCCAGCGGGGTGGGGGGCAGCGCCGCAGGTTGCACCTCATGCTGGTGGGGGGCTTGGCGGCCTCGTGGCACTGGGAGGTGGGCAGGGTCACGCTGTGGTCGCCGCTCTTGCACAGGACGATGCGGTGGCGGAAGCCGGGCCCGCAGCTCGGGGTGCACTGCAGGGACAGGGGACACGGTCAGGGCGGCAAGGATGGGACAGGGACAGCTCTGGCTCCTCCCGTGCCACTCCCACCCTTCCTGGCTCCTGAGCTACAACGTTCCCACACGGCTCGCCATGGCCATCGCCGTGATTGGCACCTCTGGAGCAGCACCCTTGGAGAGGTGAGGGACGATGTCAATCGCAGAATCCCAGAATATCCTGAGCTGGAAAGGACCCTCAGGGATCATTAAGTCCAACCACTGGCCCTGCCCAGACCCCCCAAGAACCCCACCCTGAGCATCCCTGAGAGCGCTGTCCAAACGCTCCTGGAGCTCTGGCAGCCTTGGGGCCGGGCCCATTCCCTGGGGAGCCTGGGCAGTGCCAGCACCCTCGGGGGGAAGAACCTTGCCCTGAGATCCATCCCAAGCCCTGGCACAGCTCCAGCCCTTCCTGGCCTCCTGTCCCTGGCCCAGAGCAGAGCTCAGCCCCTGCCCCTCCGCCTCCCCTCGGGAGGAGCTGCAGCCCCCGAGGAGCCTCCCCTCAGTCTCCTCTGCTCCAGCTGAACGAGCCCAGTGCCCTCAGCTGCTCCTCAGAGCCTTCCCCAGCTCCGTGTCCCTCCTCTGGACACTCACCTCTGACCAGTCCAGGGCCACCCACTCTGGAGGACACGTTTGGTTGTTGCAGGGCTCCAGCATCTTTGGCCGTGGCTGGGTGCAGGAAGCATCATCCAGGGTTTTCTCCTCACTGGCAGAGATCTTCCTCTTGCAGAAGACGCTGCGGGTCCGGACGCCCTCGTTGCAGCTCCGGCTGCACTCGGACCAGTTCCCAATGGCCCAGCTGGAGATGGGTCAACAGCAGAGCTTGGAGGGGCACGCTGGGCTGGGCCTGTCCCCACACTCCTGCACACAACCCTGCTCCTACTCCAGCACAGCCTCCCAGGCAGCTCTGGCTGCACCACAGAGCTCCTGCCCGTCCACCCTTCCCCTCCAGGAGAGGAGCCAGGGCTGGACAATTCCCGAGGGACTCACTGGATATCTGGGACACAGAGGAGAAACCCCTGCCCCAGAGCTGCTCCAGCCGGGCAGTGTCACCACCAGTGGGGGCTGTGACTTGGCAATGGCAGCCAGGGGGGAATTTCACTCTTTTCCAGCCTGGTTCCCCCTGGCTCCAGGGCTGTGCTCCAGGTACTCACGCAGGGGGACAGGGCTCGGTGTTGCAGCTCCTCTGCCGCTCGGGCACTTTGGTGTCAGCGCTGCAGAAGTGGTTGGGGACGGTTGAGCCATCGGAGAGTTTCCTGCACACCACAGACTGGATCTGGCTGCCTGCCCGGGGAAAAGAGGGAAGGGGGAAAGGGAGGAGGAGGAGGCTGAGGCTGGAGCAGAGCCAGGCTGAGGGTGCCATCCCCACAGCTCTGCTCCCACAGGGGGATGTGACACAGCGGCCACTTGTCCCTGCACATGGAACCTGAGCCCATTCCTCCATTCGGAACCAAGGGCTTCTCTGACACCTCCAGAGAACATGGATGGTGTGGAATGATGGTGTCAATGTCTGGATGTGGCACCCTGGGTGACAAGGTGAGGATCGGGCACAGGTTGGACTCAGTGGCCCTGGAGGGTTTTCCAGCCTCAGTGATTCTGGGATTCTAGAATTCACTAGCCAGGGCAGGACACGCCAGAGGAAGGAGGATCACAGCATTCCAGGGATCTCATGCTCAAATGAACCTGTTCTAACCCTGGCCTTTCCAGGCAGCACTTGGGGAATAACAGGAACAAGGAAGGACAACACTTAATCAATGTCTGGCACACCAGACCAGGGCAGGGCCCTGAGCTTTAAACAAGGAACATTACTGGGCCATTCTCCTCTGAATACCAGCTCAGCCCCTCCCAGCCAGGCTCTCCAAAGTCCTGAGACAGCCCAAACCTGTGTGCCACCCCACGGGAAGCAGCCCAAGGACTCAGGGCAGCTCCAGGTGTGTTTCAGTTCACAGACTGACGTGACTGTCCTTGCTCCATCCCTGGCAGTGTCCGAGGCCAGGCTGGACAGGACTTGGAGCACCCTGGGACAGTGGAAAGTGTCCCTGCCATGGCAGGGGTAGAAAATTTTGATCTTTAAGGCCCTTCCACCCATTCCTGTGGCCCAGCTGACGATGGCAGCCAGGTTCTTTGCTGTGGCTGACACAACTCTCACATGGCTGAGCACGGGGTGGGGGCTGTGTAGAGACCCCAGAGCTCCTCAGAGCCAACCAGAGCCCCAGACACAGCACAGGGGGGGTCCCATGTATGGATGCTAACTATGAAGCAGGGAGCACAGCGTCTGGAGAAAAGCAGGCCACATAACTTCCCAGTCTCACCTGAGAAAGCGGCCTGGGCAATCATAAGGAGGAATTAAAACATTCCTCAGAGATACAAGAAGACAGCCTTGCAGGTGCTGTTTGTCAGATTCTTGTTTTCTTGCAAGAGAAAGTTGAGGGGTGGTGAACCCCACTGACCAGTGATGGTGATGTGTTAGTTCACTGACCAATAAGAGTTTTACCTTTCTGTACTTTTGTGTATCGGTCTATAAAAGAAGATCTGAGGTAATAAACCTTGGAGGAACTCTCCTGTTAACTCACAAGAGAGTCTGTGTCGTTCTTCTCACCATTCCCAATAGAGACACCCACGTGTCCCCCCAAAGCAGCCCAGCAGCAGAGCTCACCCCCTGCACACAGCACAGAGCACTTGGTCCATGGGGTGTAGTGCCAGGAGAACTGGCTGGAGCCGTCCCTGCCCACGGGAGCGTTGAACTTGTAGCGGATCCCCTGCAGCTCCGTCCGCACCAGCACCTGCGGGAAAGGCACCCCTGGGACATCAGTGCCCACCTGGCTGGCATCCCACAGCCTCTCCAACAGCTGGAACCTTCCCCTGCCCCCTTCCCAGCCCCTCCCAGGGCAGCCACGTGTGGTGACAGCGGTGCTCGATCAGAGATGGAGCTCCCAGGCACTTAAGGGTGGAATCATCCCAAAACATGACAGGTTAGGGTGGGAGACCTGGGAATTAGGGAGGGGGATCTGAGAGTGCCCAGTGGATGAAGCTCTGGCCTCCTAAGGCCTGGCTGTGGGCTCCTGTCCCCTCTGGGGTGACTCTTTCAAGGGCTGGAGCCCTCGGTGCCATGGTCTGGCTGACAAGGCAGTGTCAGCTCACAGGCTGGACTCGATGGTCTCTAAGGGCTTTTCCAACCTAATTAATTCTGTGCTTGATTGTGTGAATTTAGCCCAATTTACCTCTGGCCTCTGTGTCCCTTTACTCCTGCCAGCCACAGCAGGGGCTGATCAGCTCCAGTCCCCACCCAGCCACGGCAAGGACCAGGATGAAGTTACCAACCATGACAAAGAGGGTGACATTGGTGGGTCCCAAAGCCTCCAGGGACTCGGGCTCCTCAGGGGACCTCCTGTAGTGGAAGGTGGTGCCGGCGATGTCGAAGCGCCGGGGGGGATCGATGGAGAGCTTCCCGTTGATGAAATATTCACCACTCTCCCCTCGCAGCGCTGCCAGGACAGGGGAGGGGGCTCAGCACAAAGCCTCGAGCACCTGGGCCCACTTCAGCCAGGTTCTCCTCACCTGCCGGGCTCAGAGCACGGCCAGGACAGGGGAAATGTCCCTGTCCCACAGGAGGGCTCAGGGTCACACGGAGCCACCGGCAGGGTGGCACCAGGGTGCCCACGGTGCTCCTCAGCCTGCCCAGCACCTCCCGGGGCTGCGGGGAGCTCAGCTGGGCGGGGGTCGGGCTCAGAGCCGGCTGTGCGGGATGGCCCGGGGCTCAGAGCCGGCTGTGTGGGCTGGCCCGGGGCTCAGAGCCGGCTGTGGGGGATGGCCCAGGGCTCAGAGCCGGCTGTGCGGGCTGGCCCGGGGCTCAGAGCCGGCTGTGCGGGATGGCCCGGGGCTCAGAGCCGGCTGTGCGGGCTGGCCCGGGGCTCAGAGCCGGCTGTGCGGGCTGGCCCGGGGCTCAGAGCCGGCTGTGCGGGCTGGCCCGGGGCTCAGAGCCGGCTGTGTGGGCTGGCCCGGGGCTCAGAGCCGGGCTGTGAGGGATAGCCCGGGGCTCAGAGCCGGCTGTGAGGGATAGCCCGGGGCTCAGAGCCGGCTGTGCGGGCTGGCCCGGGGCTCAGAGCCGGCTGTGCGGGCTGGCCCGGGGCTCAGAGCCGGCTGTGCGGGATGGCCCGGGGCTCAGAGCCGGCTGTGTGGGCTGGCCCGGGGCTCAGAGCCGGGCTGTGAGGGATAGCCCGGGGCTCAGAGCCGGCTGTGAGGGATGGCCCGGGGCTCAGAGCCGGCTGTGCGGGATGGCCCGGGGCTCAGAGCCGGCTGTGCGGGCTGGCCCGGGGCTCAGAGCCGGCTGTGCGGGATAGCCCGGGGCTCAGAGCCGGCTGTGGGAGATGGCCCGGGGCTCAGAGCCGGCTGTGGGAGATGGCCCGGGGCTCAGAGCCGGCTGTGGGGGATGGCCCGGGGCTCAGAGCCGGCTGTGCGGGATGGCCCGGGGCTCAGAGCCGGCTGTGCGGGATGGCCCGGGGCTCGGAGCCGGCTGTGCGGGATGGCCCGGGGCTCAGAGCCGGCTGTCCGGGCTGGCCCGGGGCTCAGAGCCGGGCTGTGAGGGATGGCCCGGGGCTGCCGGAGCTGCCGGGGCTCAGAGCCGGCTGTGCGGGCTGGCCCGGGGCTCGGAGCCGGCTGTGCGGGATGGCCCGGGGCTCAGAGCCGGGCTGTGCGGGCTGGCCCGGGGCTGCCGGAGCTGCCGGGGCTCAGAGCCGGCTGTGGTTGCCCGGCAGGGTCGCTAGAGGGGGATCGGGCCGCTCGCTCCTTCCCTGCCGCATTCCCGCTGTCCCCAGCTCGGCACCGGGACAGGCTGGAGGATGGAGGATGCTCCCTCCGTCTGGGATGCCAGGGGAGATCCCAAAGGGGCAGAGCGGGATCCTCAGACACGAGGAGCCCCCACGCAGCGGGCAGGGAGGGATGGCAGCACCCCGGACCCCAGCAAAGGGAGCTGGACCGGGGGGATGCTGCCAGGAGAGTCCTGCTGGCTCCTGCACCCTGCCCTGCATCGCTCAGAGGACAGGGAGGAGAAAGGGGAAAGAAAATCCCTGCTGTGAAAGCGGGACTGAGGCTGGAAAACCAAGCCCGAGGAAAATGTGAGTGTTTTTAATCCCCAGGGTGGCAGAGGGGGAATGGCAGGGAGCCACAGGCAGTGCCAGGAACTGTGGGATGTGGGGTTTGTGCAGGGTTGTGATGCCAACACAGGGCAGAGGCACACAGCAACAGTGGGGACACGGGGACACAGCCCACACTGCCCACAAATCCCAGCCTGGGACCCCCCAGCCCGTTCCCAGCTGCAGTGGGAAGTTCTCCTTGCCAGGCCTTTCCCAGACCCTGTTAATCCCAGGGAGAAGCAGGGCCTGGCCGGGATTTCAGCATCCCTGTCTCACCCAGGTAGTTGATGGAGAGGTTCAGCTCCCGGATGTCGATGTGGACGGAACCCTTGGGGATCTGGATCACCTCCTCGTACCCTGTGGGACAGCCAGGTGAGTGGGACTTTCATCCCCCAGTCCCAGAGCCAACCCCTTGTCCATGGGAAATGATGGAGAAAGCATTTTGGGCACCAGAGTGGAGTGGCTTTGCACAGTGGGACTGGCTGGGATCAGAGTGGGCTGGGGAGCAGGGAAGGAGCTTGGAGCTCTGTGTCAGAGATTTGGGGCTGGGGCACGGCTGGGCTGGTGGACAGGAGGGATTTGTTCCCCTCTAGCCTGCTCCTGCCCCTTGGGATGTCGCTCTGGGATTTGTCCCTGCCTGTCCCCAGGGCAGGGTGAGGTTGAGGAGGGATTGGAGGGTGACCAGGTGTTTGTTCCGTACCTCCCTCGGGCAGGGAGTGGTTGAAGATGCCCTCGATGGTCTCGCAGGAGCTGCCGTCTCCCCCGCACACCCGGCACTTGTCCTCCTTGGAGTCGGAGCCCAGCACCCGGTCACAGCCCACGTGCTGCGGGAGGAGCAGCAGGAATGAGCCTGGAGGGGCCCTTCCCTGCCCTTCCCTCCCCTGCAGCACCCCGGGGTCCCCTCACTGCCCTGGGCACCCCCTCAGTGCCACCTCTGCCGCCCCTCTCCTGGGAATCCGGGGATAGGCAGAGCTTGGGATGCCCGTGGAGCTCAAGCCCCGTCCCTGCTGTCCCTGTGTCCTTGTGGCCTCTGTCCCTCTGCCCATGGGGTGGCACAAGGGCCACCGGCAGCTGTGGCTCCCTCGGGGACAATCCCCCTCTGTTCCACAGCCTGTTCAGCCCTGTGGGGACACAGATCCTGGAGATACAGGGAGGGAGACAGACACACGGTCTGTCTGTCTGTCTGTCTGTCTGTCTGTCTGCTGGGGGATGTTGGTCACTCTCACAGTGCTTTCTTATAATTGACTTTTCCAGCTCCCCCCAGATCCCAAGGGAAGCATCAAAGGGCCTGGAGCTGCACAGGCTGGGAGGGCAGAGATCCATCCATGAGACAGGGAATGCCTGCAGAGAGGATGGGCACAAGCCCCGGGTGGGAATGTTCCTGCTCCCAATGGGTGTCCAGGCAGAGAAATCATGGAATTACAGCATGGTTTGGGTTGGAAGGGACCTCAAAGCCCATCCAGTGCCACCCCTGCCATGGCAGGGACACCTTCCACCATCCCAGGCTGCTCCAAGCCCCGTCCAGCCTGGCCTTGGGCACTGCCAGGGATCCAGGGCCAGCCACAGCTGCTCTGGGCACCCTGTGCCAGGGCCTGCCCACCCTCCCAGCCAACAATTCCTTTCCAATATCCCATCCAGCCCTGCCCTCTGGCACTGGGAGCCATTCCCTGTGTCCTGTCCCTCCAGGCCTTGTCCCCAGTCCCTCTCCAGCTCTCCTGGAGCCCCTTTAGGCCCTGCAAGGGGCTCTGAGCTCTCCCTGGAGCCTTCTAGAAGTGAACACCCCCAGCTCTCTTAACCCTCCACCCCTCCCATGTCTGTGTGAGGAGTTTGAGGGCCTCACTCCCCTGTCCAGGGTCTGTCCCTGTCCCCCTGTCCCTGTCCCTGTCCCACCTTGCACTCCCCGTTGACACAGATGTCGTTCGAGTCCTGCCTGCACGGGGTCCCGTCCACCACGGCCGCCGCCCGCTCCGTGTAGAAGTTGAAGCCCTCGGCCAGGCAGTTGAGGGAACAGGCCTTGACACCCCCTGGGGAAGGAGCAGAGCTTCAAACGGGGCCACCAAGCAGGGAAAAGGTGTGGAAAACCAGGAGGATGCCCCTGGAGGAGGGACCCCTGGGGGGACACTGCCAGCCTGAGGATGTGGGTTGGATGTGACAAACAAAGTGATTTCCTCTCATCTGGGTCACTCCTGGCACTTCACGAGTTGTAAAACCCTTCTGCCCACTTTACCAGCAGGGAAACTGAGGCAGCAGCTCCTGAGTTACCTTCCCAAGGTTTTTTCAGCTGCCAGAGCAGAACAACCAAGTTCTGGGCCAGAGAAATCGCTCCTTTCTGTCCGAGGCTGGTGGTACCAAACCCCTCCCAGCAAAGGCCACAGCAGCACGAGGATGGAGGAGAAGGATCTTTAAATTTAAATTTCTGTATTTCCTATATTCTCCAACAACCTTTGCCAAAGCAGCACTGCAGGAATAGCACCTGGATATCTGGATAAAGTGCCTGGGGTCCAGCAGAGCATTCCCTGGCTCCTGCCACTGGATTTTATCTAATCCTGGTCTGGCCTGTGGCGTTTGCTGCCTTTACTGAGCATCCCAGGAGACCCTGAGCTGTGGCAGTTCCCTCCTGGAGGCAGCACCCACAGCCCTGATCCCTGTGCCAGGGCTGGGAAGCACCTTGGATGGGAGGAGTGGGAATGTGCAAAACCTGAAACTCAACCCAGAACATCAAAGGGGCAGAGGGAGGGGAGGGGGGCCCAGCTGTGCCTGGGAGCACCCGAGAGCAGCTGCGGGGAAGAGAGAGCAAAGCTGGGAGAGGGAGGAACAGGAGGAGGCACGAGAGGGGAATTCAGCAGCTTGGAGGCATTTTCTGGAGCAGGATGCCTGGGCAAGCCCCTGGAGAAGCTCTGGGAAGCAGCTGCTGAGCAGGGGGAGCTCAGCAGCCACCCCTGAGAGCAGGGGCTGCCCTTGGGGTCCAGGCAGGGGGCTGGGACCCAGGTCCTGTGGTCACACTGCTCCATGGGGGATGATGCCTTTGGATTTTAGCTTTTATGTTTTTCACACATTTGTAATCCTGTGTATAGCTCTAAACTCCACACAGAGTGTCAGCTACTGTCTTCCCATTTTGGTCAGACACAATTCCTCTCCAGGCCTGGGAATCAGGGACACCTCACTGCCTCAGGCTCCAAAAGTGCAAACAAAAATGAGCTGGGGGAGAGAAAACTTGGGGTAAATGACTTCATTACCTGAAGCTGGAATTGGAAGATTAACCCCCAATATGCAAATGGGCCAAACTTTAAAAAGTGTGAAAACCCCTGACATCCATTTTTGGGTGCAGCCCCTGGGGGATTTCCTCTGCCCTAAATGCACCTGAAGGCCCTTCAATAAATAAAATTGCTTTTTATTCTCTTCACTTTGCCCGGCCTCTGTTTTCAGGTAGCCTGATAAGGCCTCAGGGATGAATCCCTGCTGGCTCTCCCCACTGGACACTTGGGAAAGGCTCCCATGGGGACTCCTGCCCTTCAAAGTCCCGTGGAAGAGGAGCAGGGAGAGGGAGAGTGGAGGAGGCAGAGAGGGGTGACCCTGCATTGGTACCCATGTCCTGACTGCCACTGCTGCACGAGCTGGCTGGGCCACCCGAGCTCTGGAACAGTCCCCACATCCTCCCTGGGCACCATTTCCAGGCAGGATTTGCCCTTGGCAGCCAGGTCACCATTTCCAGAGGAAAGGAGGCTGCAGTCGCTGCCCAGCTGGGAGTGCTTGGCTGGCCAAGGGTGCCCTGGGCATCACCTTGTCCTTGTTCAGGTGGCTCCAGTGACAGCTGTGACCCCAGGACAGCAGCACTGAGCACAGCAAGGGCAAGTCTGGACCACAGAAAGATCCTCTGGAACAGCACGAAGAGCCTTGGAATTCCTGGAGATGGGAGCAACCCATGGAACATCCACAGAACGAGTGGGACATCTGAGCTGGCCCAGGGAATGTTGCTAAGCACAGTTTTGGAATCCCAGAATATCCTGAGCTGGAAAGGACCCTCAGGGATGATCAGTGCAGCCCCTGGCCCTGCCCAGACCCCCCAAGAACCCCACCCTGAGCATCCCTGAGAGCGCTGTCCAAACGCTCCTGGAGCTCTGGCAGCCTTGGGGCCGGGCCCATTCCCTGGGGAGCCTGGGCAGTGCCAGCACCCTCGGGGGGAAGAACCTTGCCCTGAGACCCATCCCAAGGCCTGGCACAGCTCCAGCCCTTCCTGGCCTCCTGTTCCTGGCCCAGAGGGGTGAAAGCCCCAGCCAGGCACCGTCCTGCAGATTCTGACCCCCTCCCTTGGGGTCTGCCGTGGTTTTTCCTTTGCCTGTTTAACAGAGCTGTTAGAACAGAACATTTTCAGCTGGCTGCTGCCTCTGAGGATGTTTTGTTCCTCCCACCTGCTCTCTCCCATGGAGGAATTAAGCCTTATTACAATTTCTGATGAGCAATCTCCTGTTTTCCACAAGCTCCTGCTCCTCCCATCGCTCTCCCCGAGCTCCCACATCGGCCAAGAGCGAAATGAAGAGAGCAGAGAGCAAAGCAAAGCAAACAAACAAACAAAGCCACGTTCAGTGAGGTATCTGCAGGCTGCTGAGCTCAGTGCTCCTCTCTGGGATCGCTGGGAATGAGCACCAGAAGAGCCCCACACACAGCCCAGGGACCGGGATCCAGCTCCAGAGGAATGATGGATTTGTCTTTCCAAAGGAGCTGCTGATAGATGAAAGCAGCACTGAGAGATAACAGAAACAATGGGATGGATTCCACGGATTGATGAATGGAAAAAGATATTTTACCTTTACAAACAAACTGTAAATTTGGTAAATTGCTGGTAAATGAAATTGGATATACCGTAACACCATAAATTCCATAAAAATTAAAAATTAAGAGTTGGGGTTATACATTAGAAGGGAATCTTAGGTGTCAGGCATTCCAGGAAGTCTGTGCCTCTCAAGTACCTCATCCAGTGGGGAAAGAGAGAGGGAAATGTGGTTGGGAAAAGGAGGCTGTGCCCTCCAAAAATCGAGAGTCCCCAGGGGAATGCCTGGTGGCCTCTCCCTTTATTCGAATAAAGTAAAAGCACTCTTCTGTCTCCTTTTTGGACATAAACCTCTGGTGTTTGTGGGTTCATTTTCCTGACAAGCTCTTCCCCAATCCCTTCAGGACTGGTGGGTGCTCCTTGTGTGCAGGGTGGGGGTGCTCTGTGCCCAGGAGATTTCCCAAAGAAAGGTGGGGAGAGGCACCAGCCATGCTTTTGGGAATGTGGGGATGAGCTGGGCAGGGGAAGGGGCTCAGAGGAGGGCTGGGGTGGTGATGAATCTGCCGAGGAGCAGATTCCCTGCCAGCTGGAGCAGGAATGCCCAGGGATGAGGCTGCCAGCAAAGGGGGATCCTGGGGGCTGCTGGTGCCAGGGGGAGGGAGGGAGGGAGGGAGGGAGGGACTGACACCCCCCATGCCCCAGGGCTCTGGCACTGCTGGAAGGACTCAGGAGGAGAGGAGCAGCCCCCAGTGCCACCCCAGTGCCCAGGGCAGGGCAGGAGGGGCCGCTCCCTGGGCTGGGATCTGTGACATGGGGAAGGTGGAGGTGCAAGGGACGTCCCCAGTTCCTCCAGGATGTGCCTCTGACACCCAAAGGCCACCGAGGAGCACAAACCCCCCCAGGCATGTGAGGATGAAGGTCCTTGGGCTGCTGAAATTGTGGAGTCACAGAGGGAGTTGGGTGGGGAGGGACCTCAAAGCCCCTCAGTGCCACCCCTGCCACTGCCAGGGACACCTTCCACCATCCCAGGCTGCTCCAAGCCCCGTCCAGCCTGGCCTTGGGCACTGCCAGGGATCCAGGGGCAGCCACAGCTGCTCTGGGCACCCTGTGCCAGGGCCTGCCCACCCTCCCAGCCAACAATTCCTTCCCAATATCCCATCCAGCCCTGCCCTCTGGCACTGGGAGCCATTCCCTGTGTCCTGTCCCTCCAGGCCTTGCTAAAATTCTCTGTTTTTCTTTCCAGCCCCCTTTAGGTGCTGCACACAAACCAGGTCTCCCCAGTCCTGAGAGAGCCCAGACTTGTGCAAAGAAGTCCCTTGTCCTTCCCTGCTCCATGGTCCCTCCCCAGGGGACAACAGTGACTCCCTCTGACCCTGAATAAACAAAATAAAATTGCTCCTCATGACCATTGCCCACAGCCAAGGTGGGAAGAGGAGATGAAGCTCCCAGATCCCTTCACAACACGGCACTGTCAGCACTGCCAGCCCCCTGAGGGGAGAGCTTTCATCACTTGTTTTATGGCAGAGGAAGCTGAGGCACAGGGAGAGGAAGGGGCTCTTTATGAAAGCCAAAAACCCGTTTCAGGGTGAGGTGACACCTCCAGGGTGACGTTGAGCTGGCCAGCCAAGCCCTGGGCCATGCCTGGGGAGGAGAGAGGTCTGAGCCAGGGCAGCTCCAGCCTGCAGGGTTGTCTTCCACCTTGGCACCCACTGGGGCCTTGGGGTGACTTTCCAGCCTCACAATTTGATTATGTTTTTATTGATCATCCCCTGCAGCCTCAGCACAGCTGCTCCAGCTGCAGGAGCCCTGCTGGGAGCTGGGCTTGTTTACACAGCTGGGAAAGGTTTCCCAGCCCAGTTCATCAACTCCACCAAGGAGACGAGCTGTTCCTCCTCTTTGTGAGGAGATTTCTGCCTCAGAGCCTCCTCCTGCCCCTCTGCAGGACCCAGGGCTGACCTCAGAAAGGGGAAGTGCTGCTCTTTGAAGGATCCACCGGCTCCCATCCCTTCTCCTGCTCAGGAAGCTTTCCCTGCCTGCTCTGTCTCCTCCCCACCAGACTCTCCCTTCTCCTCTCCACCTTCCTCTGCTCCCTCAGCAGCTTGGGATCCAGCCTGGAGGGAAGAACCGCCCCAGAGCTGCTGGGACAGGGGAGGTGACCTGGGATGGGGGCACAGCAGGTTCCTGGAGGGGTGCACTGGCACCAGAGGGGCGGCAGCACATCCCAGGAGCTCAGAGAGGCCAACCTGCGGCACCAGAGCTGCAGAAATCCTGACAAATGTCCCCAGAGCCCTTGGGCCAGCAGCCCCTCACAGCCCCTGGCCCAGACTCACCTCCCCGGTAGGTTTTCCAGGTGTAGTACTTCCCTCGGAAGGGCACATTGTCAAACTCGGCACACTGCAGCTCTCGGAAATCCTGCGAGCCCGGGGGACAGTCCTGTGGTCACACAGCCACCGGTCAGTGAGGCCAGCAGGGCAGGGGCTGCTCCAGGCACGGCCACCAGCCCCTGGGACAGGGCCACCAGCCCCTCTGGGACAGGGCCACCAGCCCCTCTGGGACAGTGCCACCAGCCCCCTGAGACAGGGCCACCAGCCCCTGGGACAGGGCCACCAGCCCCGACACTGGGACAGGGCCACCAGCCCCTGGGACAGGGCCACCAGTCCCGACACTGGGACAGGGCCACCAGCCCCTGGGACAGGGCCACCAGCCCCTCTGGGACAGGGCCACCAGCCCCCTGGGACAGGGCCACCAGCCCTGACACTGGGACAGGGCCACCAGCCCTGACACTGGGACAGGGCCACCAGCCCCTGGGACAGGGCCACCAGTCCCGACACTTGGGACAGGGCCACCAACCCCTGGGACAGGGCCACCAGCCCCGACACTGGGACAGGGCCACCAACCCCTGGGACAGGGCCACCAGCCCCCTGAGACAGGGCCACCAGCCCTGACACTGGGGCACTGCCACCAGCCCCTGGGACAGGGCCACCAGCCCCTGGGACAGGGCCACCAGCCCCCTGAGACAGGGCCACCAGCCCTGACACTGGGACAGGGCCACCAACCCCTGGGACAGGGCCACCAGCCCCTCTGGGACAGGGCCACCAGCCCCTCTGGGACAGTGCCACCAGCCCCTGGGACAGGGCCACCAGCCCTGACACTGGGACAGGGCCACCAGCCCCGACACTGGGACAGGGCCACCAGCCCTGACACTGCTACAAGGTGTCAGGACAGTCCCTCCTGCACAGCCAGACACGATTTGAAGACCAAGAGCACGAGGAGGGGCCCCAGGAGCTCTGACCCCTCCTGATTTTGGGAGCAATCCCTCAAAACCCAGTGCAAAGCCCAGGGAGCAACAGGACCCATCTGTTTCCCTCACCAGCAGCCCGTGGCTGTTAAAGCCACAATTCCCCAGGTCCAAAGCTTCACTGAGCATCCCCTCAGCACAGTTTTTCCCTGTCAATCTTCGAGGTTTACGCCTCAGCTTCCCCTGAGCTGCTCTCACCTGAGCAGCCTGGGGGAGGCAGCGCTGTCCTGGCAGAGCTGGAATCCTCTGGCTCCCCTCCTTTCCCTCCTCATCCTCGGGCCCCTCTGGATCCCCGAGCCCTGCAGGTCCCTGCAGCCCACCCGCCCCTGGAGCTCCCACCTGCCTGGTCCTGCCAGGAATGGGATCGCTGTCAGCACACCCCACCCGACCACACCCCACCCAGCCTCCTCCTCCTCCTCCTCCTCCTCCTCCTCCTCCTCCTCCTCCTCCTCCTCCCACTGCTGCACAGAGCACCCCGCACCTGCGTGGGGAGGGCTCATCCCACCTGGACAGGCTCATTCGACCCGGAGAGGGCTCAACCCGACCCGGACAGGGTTAATCCCAACCAGAGAGGGCTCATCCCACTTGGAGAGGGTTCATCCCATTCGGACAGGGCTCATCCTACAGGGACAGGGCTCATCCCATCCTGAAAGGGCTCATTCAACCCGGGAAGGTTGAATTGTCCCAATCTGGACAGGGATCATTCCAATCATCCCCCTGGACAGGGCTGATCCCCCTGGACAGGGCTGATCCCCCTGGGCCAGGGCTGATCTAACTGGGACAGGGCTGATCCCATTGGGACAGGGCTGATCTCACTGGGACAGGGCTGATCCCACTGGGACAGGGCTGATCTCACTGGGACAGGGCTGATCCCACTGGACAGGGCTGATCCCATTGGACAGGGCTGATCCCATTGGGACAGGGCTGATCCCATTGGACAGGGCTGATCCCACTGGACAGGGCTGATCCCCCTCCTCCATCCCTCCCATCCCAGCACACTCACATCGGTGTTGCAGGAGCGGTAGCGTTTCCTCTCTCCCAGGCAGTATTTCCCTCCGATGGTGGGCCTGCCAAAGAGGGAAGGAGATGCTGAACAGCCCCAGGCACTGTTTGGGGCAGGATTTTACCCCGAGGAGCTTGAGGTGGCTGCCCCAGGTGGCTTTTCCCAACCCTGCTGTGTCACTAACACAGATCCTGCCTGGGCATTTCTGGAGTGCAGCCCCTAAAATCTCCCCCCAAGTGCTCAGTGGGTTTTGCACAGAGGGTCTGGGGCTGTGGTGCAGCCCCAACACCAAGGCAGAGCACAGGGCTGGACAAAGGCATCCAAAACCTGCCAAACTTTCCAGGAGCCATTCCTAAGATGGAAACAGGCCCAGCTTTCTCTGAGTGCAGCTGTCACTGATGCTCAGGTGACACAAAGGGACACAGGGACACACACAGGGCTGGGGTGGCACTGGAGGAGCGGATTATTATCAGGATCTTTGATAGGATGATGTGCCTGCTCTACTGGGAATGGCCTGAGGCTGCTTTTCCTTCTCTTGCTCCCTTTCCTCCCCCCACCACCCTCCCAAAAACGCCTGGCTGGAAGGGGCAGGAATTGCTGGGAGAGCCAATTCTCCAGCTGGGAGGGCTCCTGTGTCCTCAGGCAGTGCCATCTGTGCCAGCTTTGCTCTCCATCCTCTGCTCTCCGCTCCTCACCTCACTGCCAGGGCTCGGGGCAGGGAAGCCTGAAGATGACAAATCTCCTTCCCCACAGCAGCTGGGGCACAGGGACACCTGGCCCTGCCTTTTCCTCTGCCCTGGAGGCTCTGGGGCTCCTCAGGGCCGTGCTGGCAGGGCCCTGAACGTACCTGGGGCTGTCGCAGTGGCGCACGGACGAGGACACGCCGCCGCCGCACGTCCGGCTGCACTCGCCCCACGAGGACCAGGACCCCCAGGCTCCGTCCACGCCCTCCGGCCGTGTCCCGAAGGGCACACACTCCCTCTTGTAGCACCACTGCGGGGACACAGAGCGTGGCACACCCCGGCCACGGCGGCTCCTTCTCCCAGAGCCGCCACCGGACTCGGAGCCAGCGCAAGGCCGGGGAATCTGAGCTTGGAGCTGCACCGGAGCCAAATTCTCCGAGGGAAAGGGCGCTTGTCTCTCCTCTGGGTCAGTGGGACCAGGGCCCCCAGCCCCAGTGGCACCATCCTCGGGGCACTGGTGAGGGGTCACATCCACAGGGTGCCCAGAGCAGCTGTGGCTGCCCCTGGATCCCTGGCAGTGCCCAAGGCCAGGCTGGACGGGGCTTGGAGCAGCCTGGGATGGTGGAAGGTGTCCCTGCCATGGCAGGGGTGGCACTGGATGGGCTTTAAGGTCCCTCCCAACCCAAGCCAGTCTGGGATTCTTCTCTAAAGAGGTCCTGGGGCCCACACCTCACATCTTATAAAAACCCTCGGCAGGGTTCCAGGTGATCTTGGGTTGGAGCTGCTGCTGCTGGGCAGGGCCAGGATCGCTGGGGGACACGGACACAGCCACTGCCAGGACAGAGGGAGTTTTGTGTGTACTGGGAGCTCAGGCTGTGGTTCGTGTGTCCAAAATGTCCTGATCAGTGAAGGGCTCGGGTTCAAATAAAGTTTGAATTTTAATATCAGGGTTGTTGTGTCATTGAGGATCCTTACAGAGTCCCCGTCCTACTGGGAGACAGATGCTCATGGAAATTTGCCTGTGAAATGTTTCCCTCAGGCCTGGCCCGTGTCCCACAGCCCCTGCAGTCCCAGGGATGGGAGGGTGGGACGGTGCCAGCGCCGCTCTCCGGGCACGGTGCCGGACACGGAGCCCCAGGGGCTGAGATAATCCCAGGAAGGAAGAAAGTGCTGTGTGCTCCTTCCAGGGGCTGGGAACCCACCCTGGAGCTGCTGGCACAGCCTCTCCCTGCTCCTCCTGAGCCAACTGTGCATGGGCAGCTGGGAAAAACACACGGTGGCTCCCCAGGAATCCCAGCTCACGATCCCTGGGAGCACCAGCACCTCTGCAAAGGGGGAGCCCATGTGCAGGAGATGCTCTGCAGGCATGGGGACCTCACAATATTCCTGGGAATAGCTCCAGTGAGTCCTGGGGGCCCCTTCCTTCCCTTCCCTTCCCTTCCCTTCCTTCCCTTCCCTTCCCTTCCCTTCCCTTCCCTTCCCTTCCTTCCCTTCCTTCCCTTCCCTTCCCTTCCCTTCCTTCCCTTCCCTTCCCTTCCCTTCCCTTCCCTTCCTTCCCTTCCCTTCCCTTCCCTTCCTTCCCTTCCCTTCCCTTCCTTCCCTTCCCTTCCCTTCCCTTCCCTTCCCTTCCCTTCCTTCCCTTCCCTTCCCTTCCCTTCCCTTCCCTTCCCTTCCTCTTCCCTTCCCCTTCCCTTCCCCTCCCCCCTGGTCACAAAGCTGGGGGAAAGGGACATTTAAAAGTGGGAAAAGCTGGGGAAAAGGAGGAAAAAATGCCTCTGTGGGTTCTAGGGGAAGGACAGGTGAAGCCATGACAGTCACAGATGGATTAATTCAAAAAAAGGAGGATGTGGGAGGAGGAAATCCCAGGGATGTGGGATGTGGGCACAGCAGAGCTTGGCTCAGCCTTCCCCCACACTGGCTGGCAGAGCACAGGAATTTTCTCTCTCCTTTAATATTTCATACTTTAAATTCCTGATCCCTCTGGGCAAAGGAGAAGCCAGGGGAGACCTTGGAGAGCTCCAGCCAAGGGCTGAGGTCTGGGGATCACCCCAGGAGCTCCAGCTGGGGACAGAACTTCACATAAAAGTGCATTTTTTTCCACCCAGGGCCATCAAATCACTTCCAGAGAATGAATGGATCCAAAAGGAAAAGCACAGGAAGGTAACTGGGGGTTCAAAGTGAGCCAGGATCCTCACAGGGAGCAGCTCCCATAAATCCTGGGGGCTGTGACCGCTTCACCTCCCTCCCCTCAAGGCTTTTGAAGAACCCTGGTCAAAAAGCAGTCACAAAGTGGGGGGAAAAGAGATATTTAAAAGTGGGAAAAGCTGGGAAGAGCCATGGAAGGAGGGAAAAGAAGTGCCACAGTTGGTGTGAGTGTGCAGCAGGAGGGATGTGCAGCCCTGGGTGCTCTCTGCTCCTCTCTGCCCCAAATGAGCAAAGATTTGTCAGAGCCATCATCTCCCACTGCACACCAGCTCCTCCAGCTTCCTAAGGGTCTGGAATGTTTCTTGGGAATTACTTTTCTTCTAGTGGAATGGGAAATGTCCCAGCCCCGATTCTCCATTGTCATTCCCCAGTGTGCAAAGGCTCTTTGTTTGAGCAGGAAAATGGGTGTAGGAGGAGCAGGGATCAATCAAGGCAAAATTCATGGTCAGGGAAAATCCTGCCCTCCCTTCCCAGCTGTAAAAAACCCAAGGTTTCATCATAACTGGTTTTACCCAAGTTCCTCTGAAAGCAAAAATCTGATAAAACTGGGAATAAACCATCCCTTTCCTCAGCCAGGAGACGCCAGGAGATCCCAGCAGACCTGAGCACCAGGGTTCATTTAAGGACATGGCACTGCTTGAGGCCACCAGCTGTGCCTCAGGGGTGACACCAAGAATCTCACTGGAGCAGGGATTTCCCATTCCATAGTCCACATTCCATATTCCCACATTCCATATTCTACATTCCACATTCCACACTCCGCATTCCCACATTCCATATTCCATATCCCACATTCCACATTGCACCTTCCACATCCCACATTCCATATTTCACAATCCACATTCCATATTCCACATTCCCACATTCCATATTCCATATTCCACATTCCATATTTCATATTCTATATTCCATATTACATATTCCATATTTCATATTCCACATTTCCACATTTCACATTCATATTCCATATTCCCTATTCCACATTCCACATTCCATATTTCATACTCCACATTTCCACATTTCACATTCATATTCCATATTCCACATTCCACATTCCATATTCCACATTCCACATTCCCTATTCCCTATTCTACATTCCACATTTCCAAATTCCATATTCCACATTCACATTCCACATTTTCACATTCCACATTCCCTATTCCCTATTCCACATTCCACATTTCCAAATTCATTCCACATTCCCTATTCCACATTCCACATTCCCTATTCCACATTCCCTATTCCCCATTCCCTATTCCACATTCCCCATTCCAGCAGTGCCCAGCTGAGCTCAGAGCTGGACTCTGGGGTGATTTCTGGGTTCTTTGGCCCATCCTCCCTCCAGGGCACCTCTGGGCTCGGCTTGGGGCTGGACGGGCTGCTGGGCACTCCTAAATCAACTCCACACCCCCAGGGTGAGCAATAATCCGGTTTTTGCTGGGAAAGGGATCCAAGCCCTCCCTGGCAGCTCCCTGCAGTGCCCAGGCTGCCTTACCCCCCTTGTCGATGGTGTTGGTTTGGCAGATGGTGCCCTCGGCCGCGGGGATGCTGTTGGTGATGCAGCGGTTGCTCTTGCTCAGGCACCACAGCTCGCTGCACACTTCCTGCAGAGAGGGAGATTTGGGGCACACAGGGCAGGGAGGAGGAGAGAGAAACAAAACCCAGATCAGGATTTGCTGTGCCAGGGGCAGCGTCAGGTCCTGGAGGCACCAGCGGGGTGGGACAGGGGACACGGGGACACCGAGTGTCCTCAGCATGTTGGGGACAAGGTCAGCTCAAACCCTGCCAGCTGCACTCACCCCAAGGCCACTGAGAGCTGTCCCCCTCCTCTGGGCTCAGCCTAAGCACTGGGATTCCCTGAGCTCAGCCTAAATACTGGGATTCCCTGAGCTCAGCCTAAGCACTGGGATTCCCTGAGCTCAGCCTAAGCACTGGGATTCCCTGAGCTCAGCCTAAGCACTGGGATTCCCTGAGCTCAGCCTAAGCACTGGGATTCCCTGAGCTCAGCCTAAGCACTGGGATTCCCTGAGCTCAGCCTAAGCACTGGGATTCCCTGAGCTCAGCCTAAGCACTGGGATTCCCTGAGCTCAGCCTAAGCACTGGGATTCCCTGAGCTCAGCCTAAGCACTGGGATTCCCTGAGCTCAGCCTAAGCACTGGGATTCCCTGGGCTCAGCCTAAGCACTGCGATTCCCTGGGCTCAGCCTAAGCACCTCTGGGGCTCCCTGGAGGTTCCCTGTGCCTCAGGGGTCACCTGAGCCAATCCCACTGTCCTTGTCCTCACCCCTCTTCCCAGGGATGTTCCCAGTTCTGCATCAGGCCGAGCCCATTCCTGGCTCCTGCATCCCAAAGCCAGGAGGATCCAGAGCTGCCTCTGGGCTCCCTGTGAGCACCCAGGGCACAGCTGGAATGTCCCTGCTCACAGTGACACACCAGGCTCCTGGCCATCACCAGCCAGCCTAAGAACCCCAAAGATTCCTCTGGAATTTTTAGAGCTATAATATAATATAATAAATATTATAATATTATAGACATATATAATATATATAATAGATACATTATATAATAGATAAAAATATATGTAATATAATATAATATATTAATTATAATAAATATAATAAATATAATGTATATAATATATATAATAAATATAATAAATATATTAAAATAATGCCAGATCCCACAACAGCCCTTACAGAGCTGGGCACCCCTCAGTGTCTGCTCAGTGCAGTTGTGTCCACTGGGTGACTCCAGACCTCTTTCCAGGAGTTTTCCTGGGCCACAGATCCTGAGCTTCAGCCCATCCTGACCTCTCAGAGCTCCAGCAAACAAAAATCTTCCCTTGGCTGTCTCAGGACCCACCCAAAAGTGAAATCAGAAAGTCCAGGCCCTTTCCAGCTCCTGTGGCACTCAATCACCTGTGAACTGCAAAGTGACCCCTAAAATCTCATTCCCTGAGTTTCCTGCCTCATCCCCATGCTGGTCCTGCTCCTACTGAAACAACCCATGGAAATCTCGCTGTTTTTCAGGAGCAGCTTGCCATGACTGGGGTTATCCAAAATGTTAAACAGGTTCAGTGTCAGTGACAGAAACTGTCCTGAGATGGGGAGCAGAGCCTGAGCTGCCACACCTGCTGCCTGTGCCAGAATCATGGAATTCAGCTTGGAAAAGCCCCCTAAGATCAAGTGCAACCATCAACTGCCAGGCCCACCACTAAACCATGTCCACACGTTTTTGGACACTTCCAGGGATGGGGCCTCCACCAATGCCCTGGGCAGCACCTTCCAATGCCTTAATACCCTCTCAGTGAAAAAAAAATCCTGATATCCAATCTAAACCCACCCTTGAGCACATTGAGGCCATTTCCTCGTGTCCCATCATTTGTCACCTCGGACAAGACTGAGCCCCCCGGCTGTCCCCTCCTGGCAGGGAGTTGTGCAGAGCCAGAAGGGCCCCCTGAGCCTCCTTTTCTCCCCTTTCCAGCTCCCTCAGCCCCTCCTGGTGCTCCAGACCCTTCCCAGCTCTGTTCCCTGCTCTGGACACGCTCCAGCCCCTCAAGGTCCTTCTTGTCAGGAGGGTCCCAGAACGGCTCCCAGGATTTGAGATGCCTCAGCAGTCCCTGCCCTGCTGGTCCTGCTGGCCACAGCATTCCCGACACGAGCCAGGACATCCTGGGCATTCCTGGCCCCTGGGCACACTCTGGCTCCCGTTCCTGCCTGGCACAGGCACCATCAGCCTCCTCCTGCCCCGGGGGAGCAGCGGCACAGCGGGCACAGCTCTGGCTGCTGGACCCAGTGAGGTGACAGCCTGGGCTGGATCCAGCCTTCCATCCCTGAATTCCTCACCCCCTGGGCTGGATCCAGCCTTCCATCCCTGAATTCCTCACCCCCTGGGCTGGATCCAGCCTTCCATCCCTAAATTCCTCATCCCCTGGGCTGGATCCAGCCTTCCATCCCCGAATTCCTGCCCCTGGGCTGGATCCAGCCTTCCATCCCTAAATTCCTCATCCCCTGGGCTGGATCCAGCCTTCCATCCCTGAATTCCTCTGCCCCTGGGCTGGATCCAGCCTTCCATCCCCAAATTCCTCATCCCCTGGGCTGGATCCAGCCTTCCATCCCCAAATTCCTCATCCCCTGGGCTGGATCCAGCCTTCCATCCCTAAATTCCTCACCCCCCGGGCTGGATCCAGCCTTCCATCCCCAAATTCCTCATCCCCTGGGCTGGATCCAGCCTTCCATCCCCAAATTCCTCATCCCCTGGGCTGGATCCATCCCCACATTCCTCACCCCCCTGGGCTGGATCCATCCCCTCATTCCTGCCCCCAGAGCAGCGAGGATCCCCCAGGAGCAGCTGACTCAGCGGCTGGGAATCCTCAGTGGCAGGAGGGTGAAGGGATGAGCTGGGGATTGCTCTGATCTCCTGCAGCCCCCGGGGCTGGGAGAGCCGTGTCCCAGGGAGAGCTGGCACAGGGAAGGCGGGGAGGCTCCCCAGGGGCTGTGCATGGCAGCTGCAAAGGGAATTTGGCTCCCATCTCCTGGGGGAAGGAGAGAGTTTTTCCCACCTTCAGGCATCCACCCCTCTGTGATGCCCTGGCAGAGCCAGGGTGACCTGGCTGGGTCCTTCCTGGGAAGCAGGAGCCCCTTCTCCCTGTCACCTTCCTGGTGACTTCCCAGCTTCAATCAGAGAATCACGGGTTGGTTTGGGTTGGAAGGGACCTTAAAGATCACCTTGTTCCAACCCTGGACACCTTCACCAGACGAGGCTGCTCCAAGGCTGGTCCAGCCTGGCCTGGAACCTTCTCCATCCTCATTGCACCCATCAGTCACCCCCTCCCTGGCCTGGAGGAGGGGATGCTCTGGAGTTTGTTTCCAGGGACACAGGGCTCACACATTGCCCACCCAGGTTTTCCTGCACACTGCCCAGCCCTGGCACCCTTTGGGTTTCTCCCAAACCACGGAAAGGCTGGAGGGGTCACCCAGGGACACCTTTTGTGACCCTTGGATATGAACAGGAGTGTCTGCCTGGGCTGAAGATGAACTGGGAGATGGGCAAGCTCCCATTCCCTGCCTCTGGCTCAGCTGAGCAGGGGCACAGACCCCAGTGGGTGACATGGGACACCAGGAGCACATTCTTCGGAGTCAGACTGCTCCTGCTGCACCTGCCTCATGTGTGAGCCCCTGGGCCCTGTTCAAGGCACCAACTTTGCCCTTTTCTCACCAGGATGAGCTGGTGGCACCACCAGGAGCTGGGCAGTGACAGCCTGGCTCACACTGGGGCACTCCCACGGCACAGCTGGGCTGGGCTTTGCACAGAGACAGAGAAACTGAGCCCTGAGCTCACGTGTTTGCTCCTTCACAGCTTCCCAGGACACGGACTGGAGCTGGAAAAGACCTCTGAGATCACTCAGTGCCACTTTTGACTGACCCTCGAATTTTCAGCCAGCCCAGAGTGCCACATCCAGGCACTCCTTGGACAGGTCCAGGGATGGCTCCCCTTCCAATCCCTGTCCATGGAGAGGGGTGCCCCTGCTGCCAGTGCATCCCACTGCTGCCTCCTCCGTTCCCCTGGAAGAGCATGGATGCTTTCAGGAGCTCCAAGCAGCCCCTCCATGCAGATGTTCCCCCAGCAGACCCTTGGCAATGTTCAGGGCAACAGCAAAGTGCCAGGCTCAGATCCAGGAAATCTCTTTTCTCCTGGAACAGCCTTTCCTTTCTCAGTGTTTTCCTGGGTTCAGAACCAGGGGATGGCAGTGAGGTGGCAGGGACGGGGGTTGGGTGGGCAGCAACCTCCAGCCCATCCCTGACCTCACCTGGGACAGAGACTTTTCCCTTCCTGAGTTTGTATGAGCAGCACAATGAATTCAGGTAAGGATTGTGGAAAACACATCCTTGCACAAAGAGAGGGGAGCCTGGATGAGGGAGACCATCAGCCAAGGAAGAGGCAAGAAATCCCCTTTTTCCATGGGGTTAATCAGACCCAAACTGAGCTGGGAGCAGCATCTATGGACAGGACAACCCCTCCCGTGAGCTCTCCCAGGGGAGCTCAGCACGGAGCCCACCGGGAGCTCAGCAGTGCCCTGCTTTGGAGCACGATGTGGGCAGCAGGGACAGCCCCATGGACCTTTCCTTCCCCCCATCCTCCCTCCCCCGGCCCTGGGAACCGATAGTAAAGCAGGAAGGCTCTCTACCCCGTATTTACACTGGCGGGATTTGACTCCGTACTGGAAGCGGCACTGCTCGTCAGCATCGTAGGCCTGGCCCGGGGCCACCGTGGGGTAGATGAAATCCTGCCTGGGAGGAGCGTTGTTCAGGCACAATCCCATCCCGGAGCTGCAACCAGACAGGGAGAATCAGAGCTCAGAAAGGCTGAGGGCAGAGAGAGCACTTGAGGTGGGGGATCAGCAGCTGCCACTCCTGGCTCCGCTGGAGCTGAGCTTGGCTGCCCTGAGGGGACAAATCTGGGTCTGCTCTGAGCAAGAGAAAATGCTCTGAAATCCTTCCAGCTGTGTGCCCTGGGCAGGGAAACACATCCTGGTGCCAAGGGAACTCTGCAAGTGTTGATGAGGGTTCATAGAATCCTGGAATATCCTGAGCTGGATCCCTCAGGGATGATCAGTGCAGCCCCTGGCCCTGCCCAGACCCCCCAAGAACCCCACCCTGAGCATCCCTGAGAGCGCTGTCCAAACGCTCCTGGAGCTCTGGCAGCCTTGGGGCCGGGCCCATTCCCTGGGGAGCCTGGGCAGTGCCAGCACCCTCGGGGGGAAGAACCTTGCCCTGAGATCCATCCCAAGCCCTGGCACAGCTCCAGCTGTTCTGCAGGCTGTTGCCAGTGGCAGAGGGCAGGCAGGGGTGCCCAGAACCCTCAGGTGGGCAGAGGAGCTGCTCCTGCCCCCCAGCCATGAAACCTCAGCTGAAAGCAACCAGAGCCCCTCTCTCCAAGCCCAAGCTCCTCCTTGCCAGAGCTTCGTAGGAGCATCCAAATTCAGCCAGAAACTCCTTTCCCTCCCCTTTCCTGGCTCCTCTCAGAGCTCTCCCTAAATCAAGGCCGCTGTCATCACCCCCAGCCCCAAATCCTGCACACTCCATGTCCCACTGGAGGCTCTGGCGTGGCCAGCACGGAGCACGAGGAGCAGGGATGAACTCTCCATCCTCCTCTAAAGCTGCCAGGAGCTCGGGGTCAGCAGAGGCCGAGGCAGCCTGGCTGTGCCATGAGCCTCGCTGCCTGCACGAGGTCACAGCGTGGGGGACAGGCCCAGCCACAGCTGCCAGCTGTGGGATTTTGTGGGATTTGCTGCTGAGCCACGAGGTTTGGCCAGGCCTGGCAGGACAGAGGGAGCCCCTCGGGGAGGAGCCTGGCTGCTCCTCTCGCTGCGTTCCAGGAGCTGAGCTCTGCTCTCCAGACTCCCTGGGGGCTTCCCCCCACACTGACCCCACACTTGTGCTGCTCCCAGTCTGCCCTCCAGCCCTGCCCAGTCCTTCCTTTAGCAAGTGCTGCTGTCCTACAAAAAACCCCAGGAAAATGGATCCAAATGGATTCCTCTGGGATAGAAACCCAGGGGCTGCCTGAACCCTGCACAAGGGCTAAACTCTGGCATGGTGACAGCCTCGAAACTCTGGGATTTAGGAGCCTGAAGCATGGTTTGGGTTGGGAGGGACCTTAAAGCTCATCTCATCCCACCCCTGCCATGGCAGGGACACCTTCCACCATCCCAGGCTGCTCCAAGCCCCGTCCAGCCTGGCCTTGGGCACTGCCAGGGATCCAGGGGCAGCCACAGCTGCTCTGGGCACCCTGTGCCAGGGCCTGCCCACCCTCACAACAAAGAAATTCCTCCTAATATCCAATCCAAACTGCTCTCTTTTAGTTTGCATCCACGACCCCTTGTCTTGTCCCTTCTCCTGAATCCTAAAGATGCTTTTTTAAAGGAAAAAAACCAAATTTTTTGCCCTGCTTTGCTCATTCACTCTGAAAACTCGTCCTCACTGCCTGGAGAAAGTGTCTGCACCACACAGACCCAACCCTGTCCCAGACCCTCCTTCCCCACCACACCAACCCTTCTCTGCAGTTCCTGGCTGGACTTCAGAACCAGCCAAATTCCCCCAGCAGGAACTGATCTATTTGTGAAGTTTCTGGACATGGGAAACCCAAATAAAGCTCCCCCAGCCACAACATAAATGGGTTTAGACGTTCAACAGGCAGGAAAACCACGGGGAAGGGCTAAAGGAAGGAGAGAATGTGACTCTGGGGACAGGATGAGGTGCTGGGACACAAGACAGGAGGTGCTGAGGGATTTGGGGGCTTTGCTTTGGCTTTCCCCCCTCGTCACAAGAAACTGGGGGAGTCTGGCAGGAGGGCAGGGAGGGGTGTGTTCCTTACTCCAGGAAGCTGGTGATGTAATCCCTGCTGCACGTGGACCACACGAACGGGTTGGTTTTCATGGTGATGTGAGCAGCCATCAGCTTGGCCGTCTCCTGCCCCCGCGAGCCGCAGCTGTTGCCGACCCCGTCGTGGTTCATGCCGAACCTGGAGACCCCCACGGCACAGAGCGGGGATCAGCCGGGCTCTGGCACCCCTGGAGCGCCCAGGGAAGGGATTCCAGGCGCTGGTGGCAGGGAGGAGGCAGCAGGAGCACCAGGGGTGCCGCACTCACGTGTGGCCGATCTCGTGGGCGATGGTGAAGGCCGTGGCCAGCCCGATGTCCTCGTTGATGCTGCAGCTCCGCTCCCGCTCGCACATCCCACCCACGGGGGCCAGGCCTGGAGAGGGGACACAGCTGTCACACAGGGCCACCACAGGGTGGCTGAGGGGACGTGGTGGTGGCTGGGGACAGCCTGAGGTGCTTCAGTAGCACAAGCCAGGTCCTTCTCACCACTGGGCTTTGGGGTGGGCTCGTGGCTCTTACAGGCCATGGCCACTCAGCACTGATGGTAAATTAACACTGACAGGCTCAGAAATGCAAAGAAAGGATCAAAATCCTCTGAATTTCCTATCCAAATGGTGCAGAAGGGAGCAGACCTTGGCACAGCCCTGGTGGGGGAATTTCTGATGGGCTGCACCAGCTCTGGGGCATCCAAACATGGCCAGGGAGAGCTGAGCAAGCCAGGATCCAGCCTTGGCTCTGCCTGGCACCCCCAGGAACCCAGCACAGCTCATCTGGAGGTCTGGATGATGCTGAAATTGCCCCTGAATTTTGACAGCAAATTCCCCCTGCCCACCCCAGCAGCACAAACTGTGCCACTGCCCCGGGCCAGGGCAGGGCCTGGCTGTGCCAGTGGAATGATTTGAGCCATGGCAGCACCTCCAGCCTCCCTGCCAGGCTCCTCAGAGATGCAGCAGCTCCCACCAGGGAGGGGCAGAAATCCCCCCCTGCCTGCTCAGTCTAGAGCTGGGTGAGACAAACGAGGAGCAGCCAGAGAGGGCTGCAGGGTCCGGCTGTGTCTCGCTGTGTCAATAAAAACTCCCTTTACAGCCACCACAAAACAGCTGAATTTCCCCCTGCTCAGCCAGGAATGCTCCAGCAGGCCACAGACAAGCCCTAAATGCGAGTGGTGCTGGATCCTCAGGCTGGAGCCGGCCCAGGGATGGAACTGAGGAGAGTTCTGAGCCCAGCCGACCTCAGGGCTGCTGGTTTTGTGTTCACAGAAGGCACAAGGGGCTGGAAAACACTGGTCTGGTCCTGGCCCTGCTGCTGGTGCTGGGGCAGGACTTCACCTTCACTGGGAAGGGGAATGACACAGGTGGGAAGGATGGAACAGCTCAAAAGGAGGATGGCACAGCTGGAAAAGGATGGAACAGGTGGGAAGGGATGGCACAGCTGGAAAATGGATGACACAGCCCACCCTCATCACATTCCCAAGGTTCTGTGTGCTGCTGGGAGCTGCTGGGGTGAATTCTACTCACCCAGGGTGCCACAGGGCTTGTTCTTGTAGATGCAGATGTCGTACCTGCGAGGGAGAGAAGGCAGCGTTAAGGACACTTCTGATTTTGGGTGTTGTCATTTCATCTGTGTGTTCACATCCAAACCACTCCAAACCAGCCCAGGGAACATTTCTGGTGTGGACAGTACCCGAGGTGACAGGGAGGACAGCACTCACTTTGCCCAGGCTGAGATTCACTCAGGGTTTAATGACATCTCCTGTCCTTTCACTGCGGGGCAGAGCTGAGCCAGGCCAGAGGTTTGGTTTTGATGAAATGTGGTGGTAGAGCATGAGAGGGAAGGGAACAGAGCTGGGAAGGGTCTGGAGCCCCAGGAGGGGCTGAGGGAGCTGGAAAGGGGCTCAGCCTGGAGAAAAGGAGGCTCAGGGGGCCCTTCTGGCTCTGCACAACTCCCTGGCAGGAGGGGACAGCCGGGGGGGTCGGGCTCTGCTCCCAGGGAACAGGGACAGGAGGAGAGGGAACGGCCTCAGGCTGGGCCAGGGGAGGTTTAGATCGGATTTTAGGGAAAATTTCTTCATGGAAAGGATTATCAGGCATCGGAGCAAGGTGCCCAGGGCAGTGGTGGAATCGCCACTCCTGGAGATGTTACAAACATGAGCAGATGTGGCACTTCAGGATGTGGTTTAGTGGGCAAGGGGATTCGGTCAAAGATTGGACTTGATGATCTTGGAGGCCTTTTCCAACATCAATGACTCCATAAATCAGCAGGGACAAGGTTATTCCAGAGCTGGAGTTCTTTGGGTTTGGGTGGGTCCAGCTCTGCTCCCCAGCACTCCCGGGAGGCACCGGGCACAGGGGGAAGAGGACAGGGCCAAGCTCTGCCCTGTAAGCTCAGGCCTCTTGCAGGAAATTGTATCAATCAAACAGAGAAACGCAGAATCCAGCATGGTTTGGGTTGGAAAAGACTTTAAAAATCATCTCATTCCACCCCCTGCTATTCCTTCCACCGTCCCAGGGTGTTCCAAGCCCCATCCAGCCTGGCCTTGGACACAGCCAGGGATGGGGCATATGAAATTCTGATTAAAAACAAAATAAAGATAAAGAAAACATTTCAGTTTGAAAACATGTTCCATTTCAAACCCCACTGTGGCTTCATGAAAACGCTCCAGTGATTTTTTTTTTTTTTTTTTTTTTTTTGTATCTATTTTGTTTTTTTTCAGTTCAGTTCTTTACTGAGAATTTTCCAAATAAATTCAATCTGGGTTGATTCAAGGTGACTCTTCCCTCTGTTCCTGGCCTCGACTTCCAGCCATTGCATGAAGGAATCCACTGTTTGCACGCTGGGAACAAGGAAAGGTGAAACAAGGAGAGCAAAAACCTCCTCCAGATGGAAACGCAGCATCCTCAAAGTGGGGAGAGATGGCAGCTCCAAATGAGACCAGTTTGGGTTAGAGAGGGAATATTCTCATTTCCCTGCAGGGATAACATTTGGGGTTTGCAAATCTGGGCTGAGAGGGGCCAGGCTGAGAGCTGGGAATGCTGGGGTCAGCTGGGGGACTGGGGCAGCCAGGCTGGGCCACCCCAGAACCAGGTTGGGGTGCACCAAGGATTGTGACCTCAGAGCGGGTCTGGGGACACCCATGGGGTGAGGACTGAGGATTGTGACCCTATGGGGTGAGGATTGTGACCCCAGAGCAGGTTTGGGGACACCCATGGGGTGAGGATTGTGACCTCAGAGCGGGTCTGGGGACACCCATGGGGTGAGGACTGAGGATTGTGACCCTATGGGGTGAGGATTGTGACCCCAGAGTGGGTCTGGGGACACCCATGGGGTGAGGACTGAGGATTGTGACCCTATGGGGTGAGGATTGTGACCCCAGAGTGGGTTTGGGGACACCCATGGGGTGAGGACTGAGGACTGTGACCCCAGAGCAGGTTTGGGGACACCCATGGGGTGAGGATTGAGGATTGTGACCCCAGAGTGAATTTGGGGACACCAGACAGGACCATCCAGCACCACTCCCCCCACTGACCCCTCGGGGATGAGGATGGGGGTGAGAAGTGGCAGCACACGAGGGGTTAAAGCGCGGCACATTCCCGGGGACGGCTCCTGCCCCTTTGGTCCCTGGCACTCCCTGAAGTGCCCAAAGCTCTCCCCTCCTCTCGGCAGGAAACCGAGGAGTGCAAAACATTTGTTGCTTTGTTTTGAGCGAATGCCTTTAAAGCCTTCGGAGGCTCTGCTCCGACACGTCCCGGCAGGAGAAAAAAGCCCCGAGCTCAGCAAGATCTTATCGGGACACCGGGAATTTCTCGGGGCCGGATGCTCCGGGCGCTGTCCAGGATCAGCGAGCGGCCCCGGGCTGGATCCAACATCTGGAGGGAGGAGGAGAGCTCGGAGCCGGGGTTCGCATCCCACACGTGTGGAGGGAGGGCAGGAAAGAGCTGCAGCCCCCTCGGGAGTGGGAAAAGCTGGGGCTGAGTGGCCCTTTTGTCGCTCCTCTGAGGGGTCTCGCCCATGGGATGTCCCCGGCTCCTGCTGGAACTGGAGCAGGAGAGCAGCACATGGATAAAGGAAACAGCTCCCACTTGGAGGCTCTGCTCTCCAGAGCTTTCATTTCCTGACTTCTTCTGCAGGACAGGGGGCAAAGGCACAAAATAATGTTGGGTTTGGCCTCTCCCAGGATGTTTGGCCTCTGCCCAAGCAGGGGTTTGTGGGCACTGGAGGGACAATCCTGGACACAGCCGGCAGCACTTGGGGAGCTCAGCACTCCCGGTGTCCTCCATCCCTCCGGCATCCTGTGGCCTGCCATTCCTTCCACTGTCCCTGTCATCCTCTCTGTGTCCTCCTTCCATCCATCCATCCATCATCCATCCATCCATCCATCCATCCATCATCCATCATCCATCCATCATCCATCATCCATCATCCATCTATCATCCATCCATCATCCATCCATCATCCATCCATCCATCCATCCATCCATCAATCCATCATCCATCATCCATCCATCCATCCATCATCCATCATCCATCCATCATCCATCATCCATCCATCCATCCATCCATCACCCATCCTTCATCCATCCATCATCCATCCATCATCCATCCATCATCCATCATCCATCCATCCATCCATCCATCCATCCATCCATCCATCCATCCATCATCCATCATCCATCCATCCATCATCCATCCATCCATCATCCATCCATCATCCATCATCCATCCATCCATCCATCCATCCATCCATCCATCCATCCATCCATCCATCATCCATCCATCCATCCATCCATCATCCATCCATCCATCCATCCATCATCCATCCATCATCCATCCATCCATCCATCCATCCATCATCCATCCATCCATCCATCCATCCATCCATCATCCATCATCCATCCATCATCCATCCATCATCCATCATCCATCCATCCATCATCCATCCATCCATCATCCATCCATCCATCATCCATCCATCCATCCATCCATCCTTCCATCATCCATCCATCCATCACCCATCCATCATCCATCATCCATCCATCCATCCATCATCCATCCATCATCCATCCATCCATCCATCATCCATCCATCCATCCATCCATCATCCATCCATCCATCCATCATCCATCCATCCATCCATCCATCATCCATCCATCCATCCATCCATCCATCATCCATCCATCATCCATCCATCCATCCATCATCCATCCATCCATCCATCCATCATCCATCCATCCATCCATCATCCATCCATCCATCATCCATCCATCCATCCATCCATCCATCCATCCATCCATCCATCCATCCATCATCCATCCATCATCCATCCATCATCCATCCATCATCCATCCATCCCACACCTCTGCTGCCCCAGGCTCAAGCCTCATCAGTTCTGATGGTTTTTTGTCCTGCACGTGGCAGCTCAGAGCCCTTCACACAGATCTTGGGGTCTGAGCCAGCGTCCAGGTCCTCTGCTGACCTCCCCGGCTGTGACAGGAGCCCAGGGACAGGACAGGGGTATTCCAAGGAGAGAGCTCATCCCAACATGGAGGCACCTAAAATGTGCTGAGCCACATCCCGAGCTGCCTGGAGCCGGTCCTGTCCTGAGATCCTGCTGGAATCCTCTTCCCCTTTCAGAGCAGAGCCTGACAGGGCTCTTCACCCCAGCAGGAAGCTCCAGGATTCCAGGCTGGGCTCCCACATGTGCCCAACGTTGCCCTTTGGGGCAGAAACGCCCCGTGGTTGCAAACTGAGCTCCAAGAGCCCAGCAAAGACCCAGGGAAGACTGGAGAGTGCCAACAAACACAACTGGAGGGTGCCAATCATCTGAACTGCAATAATCTGCATCCACTGAGAGTCAGGAAGCCTTGGATGAGCCTGGGGACAGAGGCTGGGCACAGCTGCCACCCCGCAGGGGACACAGCTCACCTGGTGATCAGCACGGCGGTGTCGTGGTTGGCGATGCCGTTCTCCGGGATGGCGTTCCCGTTGCCGTTCCTGTTCACGATGGATTTCTGCCACTTGCAGAAGCTGTCCAGGGATTTCCCGGCGTGGTGGTTGATCTCCAGAGTGGGCTGGAATGGAAGCAATGGGAGAGTGCGTTCCCAGGAATGCTCTGGTGGGAAGGTGCTGCCCATTCCGTGCCAGCAGAGTACTGACACTGCTCCAGACAACCCCAATTCCTCATGGAGGCCGTGGAAAGCAACAAAAGTGGGACTTTATGAGAACTAAAGCTGTTTAAACCTCCCTAAAGTCACCTTATCATGGACAAGATTCCCAGAGGTCTCCTCAGCCCAGTCCTTCAGGGGGCATTGGGAGGATGCAGAGCAGGGGGGATTTCTGGGAGTGACATCCAGGGAGGACACAGCTCCTGAAGGGAAGTGCAGACACAGGACAGGCTCAGCAAAGCCCAGCTTACCTGATCCTCGGTGAGCAGGATCAGCCGTGTCACCAGGATATTGACAATATTGCCCAGACTCGAGTCCTGGAAAAGTTTGGCAACCTGACCTCCAAGAAACAAAAAAAGAGGAGTCTTAAAAATGAGCTCTGTGGCTGGGTGAGCTGGGCAGGGCTGGGCACTGCAGGGAATCGGGGCTGGGCTCTGAACACAACATTTTTGGGAAGCAGGGATGGGAACGGGACTCCACACCTCCACTTGAGTAGCAGAATCCCCTAATCCACGGTCAGAGCTCACTGTCTCAGGGCAGTGAATCCAAAATCCCGCAGCAGCTGCTCCTTGCCCTGAGCCCAGGCGGGGCAGCCCCCACTCCTGGCATTTTGTGCAGCCCCGGGGATGGAGATTTGCTGGGGAGGGGGCACAGCATCCCTTGGGATCCGGGAGGCCACAGCATCCCTTGGGACCACAGCATCCCTCGAGAGCACAGCATCCCTCAGGATCTGGAGGCCACAGCATCCTTTGGGACCACAGCATCCCTCGGGATCACAGATTCCTCGGGACCACAGCATCCCTCGAGAGCACAACATCCCTCAGGACCACAGCAACCCTCGGGATCTGGGAGGCCACAGCATCCCTTGGGACCACAGATTCCTCGGGATCACAGCATCCCTCGAGATCACAGCATCCCTTGGGATCACAGCATCCCTCGGGATCACAGCATCCCTCGAGATCACAGCATCCCTCGGGATCACAGCATCCCTCGGGACTGGGGAGGCCACAGATCCCTCGGGAATGTGCCGATGTGTTTCGGTGCAGCTCGAACCGGGATTGTTTGAAAATCTGGCGTCGGCTTTAGAAATGCAAAGCACGAGAAGCGATCCTGCGGAGGACGGGACAAAGAGCCGTCACAGAGGCCTTTCAGAGGGTTGATGGATAACTTCCAAACCCATCTCACCTCACAGGAGGATCCAGCGCGGCCAATTCAGGCTGTTCAGGCATCCAGCCTGGTACCCTGCTGCCAGCAGTGCCCCGAACCAGAACCACAGCTCGGGGGGATTTCTGCAGCCCCTCGCCCTGCTCAGCCCCCAAGCGTGAGAGCTCCCTGTCCTTATGCTTTCCCATGTGTTTCTCAGCTTGCCTGGCCGCATTTGCAATGCTAATTTGAGCTGAGAGATGCTGTTCAAAGAAAGGCTTTTGTTCTCACAGCCCGGGGTCAGACAGGCCAGAGTTTACCTCTCCAGGCTCCGGGGTCCCAGCAGCCTCAGCCTGGCAGGATTTTTGACCCCAAAGCCTTGCTCCGAGCCTGAGGAGAAGCCACCACCAGCCTGGAGCGGATCCAATTCCCCCCCTGCATCCCCATCTCGCTTCGTGCGGTAAAATCTCCTTTTCCCAACAGGGACTTTCGGGGTGATGAGCAGGAGTGTTCCCCCAGCCCGCCAGGCTCCTGGTGCGGGTATAACACTTACAATATTCATGATGGCCAGGATGTACTGCTCGATGTCCCTGCGGCCGTGGTAGCCCACCATCATCTTGTCAGCCACCACCAGGGTCTCCACGTAGCGCTCGGTGCTCACCGACCTCTTGAGGGGCAGCTGCCCCCGCTGGCTGTGGTTGCCCGATGGCTTCAGAGGGGAGGGTTTCAGTGTCCTCAGCCACCAGTGCCTCCCCTTCCAGGGCTTCTCGTCTGAGGAGGGAACGGGATGGTTCTGATGCCCTGGGGCAGGAGCTCCGGGCTCACAGGGGTGAGGAGTGGGGTTTGAGGGGAGGAAGGGCCGTGGAGGAGCTCTGAAGCTGCAGCAGGGGAAGTTCAGGCTAAATGTCAGAAAAAAATTCCTCACGGAGCGATTGGGCAATGGAATCGTCTGCCCAGGGAGGTGGGGGAGTCCTGGAAGTGTTTAAAAGAAGCCTGGATGTGGCTCTCAGTGCCAGGGTTTTGCTGATGAGGAGGTGTTAGGTCACAGGTTGGACTAGAGAATCTTAAAAGTCTTTTCCAACCGACTTCATTCTGTGATTCTGTGATTTGTGCACAACGTGTGGACCCAGAAAATGTCCCAAAGGCAGTCCAGGGCTGTCCCCAGGCTCCTGCCAGCCCTGCTGGCACCTCCCCTGCCCTCCTGTCCCCTCCTGCCAGCAGATCTGTGCCCACCACAGCCCCAAACCCCTCCAGGCTGCACAGCCCTGCCCTCACCTCTGCCCAGGGTGGCTTTAGAGATCACACAGCCAGAACCTGAAAATGAAACCCTTGCAGGCCCTTTCCTCTTTTCCTTTTCCTGCCAGGACCTGGCTTTAGGACTTGTCTTTTCCAGCACAGGAAGGGCTGCAGCCTGAGCAGTTGAGCAGCTTTGTGGGACTTTGCTTCAAGTGTTGCTGGAGCACCCCCGAGCCTGGGGATGTCCCCAGCAGCTCCAAATTCCCCACCTGGAGAACTCCAGAGGATGAGGAGGTGACTGGGAGACTCCAGCCCTGCTCCTGCCCTGCCAGCAGACCCAGCTGGATCCTTTCCCCTGCTCTGAGGCTGGATCATCACATCCAGTGATGCTGGGAACGTGGGCAGACCTCAGGCAGCCCCAAAAGCTCCCAGCTCCGGCTCCTCCAGCGATCCAGGGGAGCTCCTGGGGGGGTTCAGGGGTGCTGGGCAGGACAGGACAGGGTGGGGGACGGGGTGGCCTTGCTGGGGCCATTGCACCGTGGTTGTTCCAAGCTCCCTTTGGCCTGTGGCTCCCACTGCACATCTCTGCTTTCCAAGAAGCAATCAGGAGAGGGCTAAATTATTTCTGGAAGCTGGGGAATGTGGCAAAGAGTCAGCAGGAGGGGAGGCTGCTGGAGCTTCACCCCGTGTGCCTCGGGGGGCTGGGCTGGGCGGAGGTCAGGGGAGCACAGGGTGGCTCCAGAGATGCTGGTGGGTCTGGGGACACTCAGAGAAGGTGACAGACTCCTCCTCTGGCCAAGTGTCACTGCTGGGGCAGTGGATGGACACCCTGCAGTGACACCCGAGCAGGAGCAGTCAGAGCTCTGCTCTGTTCCCACAGACTGATCCAGGAGAAGCCCCCAGACCCTGCAGGGATGGCAGCTCCCCTCCCTCAGCCTCTCTGAACTGAGGGAGGGGCATCCTCTGGGCCTAAAACCTTTTGGGTAGATGGTGAAACTCTGCCTGTTGACAAGGAGCAGGGATTCCAGCCAGCTCTGGGATGGACTGGAGGGAAGGGCAAGGGCCAGAGGGGCACATGGGGAGAGGCCAGGGCAGATGATTGTGGGTCCTTTGGGAGGTCAGAAGGTGCAGAAATGGGGTTGATGTGCTGTCACCATTCTCCCTAAACATCCCCCAGAGCCCCCTGTGATGGGCCAGGCCCCACATCCCACCCTGCAAGGGCCTTTTCCACCTGGTCCCCATCAGCAGCAGAACCATCCCAGCACCGACACGACCTGCAGTGACCAAACCCCGAGGCCAAGGCTGTGCTGAGCACACGTGAGCTGTGATTTCCCAATACTCTGCAAACTGGCCAAATCTGGGAGGATTCTTCTGAAGAAAAACAAGAGGTGTTTTTTTCTCTTCTATTCCAAGCTCTGTTTACAGATTTTAAAGCCCTGCTGTGAGGAGGAGAGGACGGCAGCTTCCCAAAGCCAAGGCCACCAGAAGTGGGTAAAAGCAAACACAGAAAAATCCCAAATTCAGGAGATAAGTTTGGTTCTTTGCCACGTGGAGCAGAGTGGACCTGTTGTGGCAGGATTTTCCCAGCCTGTTTGGGGCTGGATTGAGGAGGAGGAGGTGGGGGCACCTACCCATCACTCCGCAGGCCGCGTCCATGTGAGGGTACTGCAGGGACGAGCGCTTGTACACCACGTGGGGGCTGCCCTTGCCCTCACCCCCCGCGCTGACGTTGGCTCCAGGGCTCAGGGGCTCGATGAAATATTCCTCCTCATCCGCCACGATCACCCCGTGCTGCAGGAGGGAACAGAGGGGAGGCAGTGACCGAGGTGCTCGGAGAACTGGGGGATGTTCTGGTGGCGGCTCGTGGGGAGGTTTTGGCTGATTATCCCCGAATTTCTGGGGAACTGACAAAAGCTGTGGAGGAATCCTGCACAAACACTGAACCACAGGAACCCACGGAGCAGAGGAAAGCCAGACAGATGGTGGTGGATGCCTTGGGACATCTGTGTTCACTAAAGTCCTCTGGAAATCACAGCCTTGCCTTGCTGAGTTATGAATGAGTTGTTTCCTATTCCACCCACTCGGTCTCAGTGGGATCCCTGTGGGATCCCAAAAACCCCTTCAGACACTGCAGCACTCAGCTCTGAGCTCGGCCACCCCAAAAAACCTTCCCAAGCAGCTCAGGGCCATCCCCAGCAGCCATGAACTTGGAGCTGCAGAGAGGGGTAAATACCCAGAGGCTTTGGGAAACTCCCCAAATGTTTAAAATCTGAAGGCTGATTAAGCAGAGGCCACCAGCAGAGCCAAACCCCTTCTCTGGAGCCTGGATGGGGCATTCCAGCCCCTTGTGCACCTCATATTGGCCATTCAGTGAGATCAGCTCGGGTTTGCACCCTTGTTTGTTTTAGTTTGTTATTCTTTGGCTGAGTCTCAGGCTTTGCTGTCTGAGTGGATCCAGTGACAGCCAGGAGGAGCAGATCCCAGTGGGGTGATCACCAAACCCACCACGCTCTTGAGGGTCCCTCCTCTCCACCCTCACAGCAACATTCCCTCTGCCTGAAAGGTCTGAGCAGCACCACGAGTTTCTGGGAGCCCAACAGGAGCTCCATCCCAATTGCTGGCACTGAGCTTCTCCAAGGAATGTGGTGTCCCATCACCAACAAGCCAGCGAGGCACAGAAATGTGCCTGACATGGCTCAAACACGATCCCAAAAGCCCAGGAGTGAAAATTGCCAGCTGCCACCCCTGCCCTGCCACCAGCGGTGTCCCTTGGATGTGACAGCGCTCTTCCAGCTCCCTCTGTGCCCGAGGGACAGGAGCCACGCTCTGCCAGGATGAGGAGTAGGAATTCTGTCCCTGTGGGACATCCCGAGGCCCCTCCATGGAAGAACCAGCTGGCCCAGCTGCTCTGGGGGGTGTGGGTGGGGAGAGGCTCTCCGGGGGGACAGGTGGGGCTGTCCCTGTCCCCTCCCGGTGTGGAGCTCAATCGGGGCAGTGTGTGAGCAGTGAATTCCCAGCCCTGAGTGCTGGGGGATTTCCTCCTGCCCCGGGCTCTGCTGCTCTTGGCTCGGCTCCACCTCCTCAAACACAAGCGAGGAACTGTGAGGTTACCCTGGCCCGGCTCCTGCGGGGAGCTGAGTGCCAGCAGAGCCAGCTGGGAGGGGTGGGAAGGATGGGAAGGATGGGAAGGATGGAAAGGATGGGAAGGATGGAAAGGATGGAAAGGATGGAAAGGATGGAAAGGATGGAAAGGATGGGAAGGATGGGAAGGATGGAAAGATGGGAAGGATGGGAAGGATGGGAAGGATGGGAAGGATGGGAAGGATGGGAAGGATGGAAAGATGGGAAGGATGGGAAGGATGGAAAGGATGGAAAGGATGGGAAGGATGGGAAGGATGGAAAGGATGGAAAGGATGGAAAGGATGGGAAGGATGGGAAGGATGGGAAGGATGGGAAGGATGGGAAGGATGGGAAGATGGGAAGGATGATGGGAAGGATGGGAAGGATGGGAAGGATGGGAAGGATGGGAAGGATGGGAAGGATGGGAAGGATGGGAAGGATGGGAAGATGGGAAGGATGGGAAGGATGGGAAGGATGGGAAGATGGGAAGGATGGGAAGGATGGGAAGGATGGAAAGGATGGAAAGGATGGGAAGGATGGAAAGGATGGAAAGGATGGGAAGGATGGGAAGGATGGAAAGGCTGCTGGCTTTGTAGGATGGGGGGAAGGAGGTCACCCCCAGCCTGGGCACCTGGGGGAGAGCGTGTCCTGCCCCAAATCCATCCCGCTGCAGAAGGGATGTTCTCACCCCAGCCTCTGCAGAGGCTCCACGCCTGCCTGGCACCTTCCAGCAGCAAGGCTTGGATGTCACAGGAGTCTGGAAATTGTCCCATGGCTGACCCCAGGGGCTGAGCTCTGAGGGCAGGGCGCTGGACGTCACACTGGGCTGGTAAAGGGGGCGGTGAGAGGTCCTGGGAGAGCTCTGTGGTTTGTGGGGGAGCTGGACTGGATATCCTGTGCATGATTCACTCAGGTCAGCTGCAGAGCAAGGAGGATTTGCACTGTCAGCTCACAGCACACTTGGGAAAGGCACAGCCACGGCCTGGGGCCGGCTCTCGCAGCTCCTGGAGGTGTGACAGCAGCGCCTTCTGGCTCCATCCCTCCTCATCTGGGTCCCTCCAGGCACTCCTGTTCATGCTGGGCTCAGGGGGCTCCCCAGGAAAGCTGCCTCTGGATCCCTGGAAGTGTCCAAGGCCATGTTGGACAGGGTTTGGAGCTACGTGGGAGAGAAGAAGGTGTCCCTGCCCTTGTCAGGGGGTGGGATGAGATGAATTTTAAGGTCCATCCCAACCCAAACCATTCTCTGATGAAGACCTGGCCTTTTGGCTGTTCCTCTGACACAAGAGGGAAAAGAAAGGCACTTCTCTGCTCGCTGTTTTCTCCTGGCTGTGATTTTTTGATGGTTGGACATGATGGATCCTTGGGATTTCTCGCAGCTCAAGGGATGAAATGCAGGGATTCCAGCAGGGATTCCAGCAGGGATTCCAGCAGGGATTCCAGCAGGGATTCCAGCAGGGATTCCAGCTCCTGGCTGAGGC
The DNA here is from genome assembly GCF_030490865.1 of Poecile atricapillus. NCBI lineage: Eukaryota > Metazoa > Chordata > Aves > Passeriformes > Paridae > Poecile > Poecile atricapillus. Next base: position 3,968,136 of record NC_081276.1, read on the forward strand.
AAAGCTGCCTGGGCTGCTCCCTGGAGCCTTCCAGCTGCTTGGCCCTTCTGGTAGCTCAAGATGTGGAATATTTTTGAAAATGGACCAAGTCACCCTTTGCTTCCAGCAAATGCCATGAGGTGGGACTGGGGCTGTCCTGTGCAGGACCAGGATGGACTTTGAGATCTCTGTGGGTCCTTTCCAGCTCAGGATATTCCGTGATTCTGTGACTCTGGGAACTGGGAGACTTTCCCCTGGCTGAGCCTGAAGCCCGGCAGGGTGTGGGGGATGAGTGGGGTGAGCTCTGCACCCTGCAGACCCTCAGGCCAGGGTGACAGTGCCTGTGGCTGGGAAGAGGAGTCAGTGGGAGAGTGTCTGGAACATCCAGGTGTTGGGAAGAGGAGTCAGTGGGAGTGTCTGGAACATCCAGGTGTTGGGAAGAGGAGTCAGTGGGAGAGTGTCTGGAACATCCAGGTGTTGGGAAGAGGAGTCAGTGGGAGAGTGTCCAGCTGCTGGCATCCAAAGCTGATGTGGTGAGAGCTGTGCTGGGGATGTTCAAAATGCTTCAAAACCAAACCTTGCAGGCAGGGGAATTCCTGAGGGATGTGGGAGCTGGAGGACAGGAGGGTGGCCTGGAGCTCATTGCTGTGTTCACAATCTTCCCTTTCCCTCCTCCTCGTGCTCAGCTCACCCCGTAACCAGCCCAGGTCCCGTTTGTGCCCAATGCAGCATCACCTGCAAAGGTGGGGCAGTGCAGTGCCCCCCCAGCAGGAACCAGCCCCTGGGGACCCTCCTGTGTCCCTTCCAGGATGGGTGACACCCTCCTGGAGCCGAGCCTGCTGGGGATGAGGGGTGGCACGAGTGGATCAGCTGTTAGCGGCCACCCAGAGCGCTCAAAACATCTCCCATGGCACATCCAGCCCCATCTCCAGCAGCTACAAACATTCCAGCCTCCTCCTGCCTGAATCCCCAACCCCATTGTCCTCACTGACCCCAAGGCCCTCGTCCCCCATCCTCGCTGTGTCACAGCCCTGGAGGGCAGAAGGACGGAGTTCAGGAGAGGAGAGCTCCTTGGATGACCCTGAGGAGAGCTCCTTGGATGACCCTGAGGAGAGCTCCTTGGATGACCCTGAGGAGAGCTCCTTGGATGACCCCCGTCCCTCTCTGTGCCTGGCTGCATTTTCCTCCAGGCAGCCTTTGGTGCCTCTCCAGAGCTAAACACGGCCTGGGGATGGAATTCTCCCAGTTCCAAGTGCTTGCCCCGAGGAGTGGGAGGGCAGGGGGATGCCAGATTCCTCCAGAGCCAGCAGCTCCCAGCTGACCCTTTGTGAGCACCACAAAATCCAGAGCAGAGTTCCCGTGTCGGAACAAAGGGCTCGGGAACCAGGAGTTTGTGCAGCTCAGATTGTTGGCTGTGAGCTGGAAACTTTAGACTCTGATATAATGAGTCAGATTCTCATTTCTGTTAATAACCCACAGCACTGTTCTGGCAGGGTCACCCAGCAGTAAATCAAACGGGAATTCATTCCCTTTTGGAAGCTCTTCCACGCTGCCAGAATGCTGCAAGGAGCAGAAATATGAACCTGGCCTAGGGAGTCTTTTTCTACCCCTCCAAGGGAGCCATCAGCCTTGGGATCCACTCATGGGATATGTTTGCTCCATCCCTCCATCTGGCAGATCAGGAAATGTGCTGTGCAAGCCAGAAACATCACACAATCACAGAAAAATAGGGATGGAAATCCTCAGTCTATTCCCAGGGCTGGGAGAGCCAATGAATCATACCTGGAGGGGTTCTGAGAGCCTTTTGTCTGGCCTGCTCCTAAAGATCTCCCCAGATCTCTCCCTCTCCAAGCAACCTAGTCCAGAGCTCAGCTGTTCTTACACTGATGTCCACCCTTGCTGATATTTAGGACTGGGGTGTTCAGTTTGAGCTGCCAGGACTTGGAAAATCAACCATTCCCACCCTCCTTCCTGCAGCCTTGCTGGTTTTGAGGGAATGCCACCCTGCCCCCTTCTTGATGTTCACTTTTTCATATTGAAAAACTGATTATTTCAGATTGAAAAACTGATTATTTCAGGTCTTTTCCCCTCACAAGTGACATTTTTTTAGCTCCTGAAAAATGAACAGAAGCGACTGGGATCCCCAGGAGTGCATCTGCAGTTGGAAGGATCTGGATGCACTCGTGACATTCCAGCAGTGCTGTGAAATCCCTGCACTTCTTCCTTACCAGCACACGCAAAACATTCTTTGCTGTTGGAAGAACTTGGTGAGAGCCAGGTCTGGGTATCCAGGATTATCCCATTCCAATCAAAATCAATGGGAAAATGCCCAGAAGCTGGACTGGAAGTGACACACAGATCAGGAACCCCGTGGATGTGACCAGGGATGACCTCACCCTCCGCAGATCGTGTGGATTCCAGCGTGGAATATCCCCGCTCGCCACCAACCCCAAGCTTTTCCCACCACGTGGATCCACCTGCTGGAGGATCAAAGCTGTTGGCACCACCCCAGGCCGGCCAAACCAGACTCACCAGCCCGTTGCAGTTGCTGATGGCCACCTTGGAGCTGAGGTACTGGTCCTGCAGGTGGCCGGCGTAGTGGCAGTCCTCGTGGAAGTCGTGCTGCCAGTCCATGCCATCCCGCTTCCAGTACTCCACGGTGAAGTGCTCAGCCAGCAGGTTGGAGTGCAGGGTCAGGTTGAGCAGGAACTGGGTGTGGTGGGCAGAGACTTTGTAGAAGACCTGCTGCTCCGAGGGCTCGTAGGGCAGGGAGCGCCGGGGCCGCGGCTTCAGCTGCCGGCGCATGTCGAAGGTGAGGAACTCCCCGTTCTGGTCCACTTGGATGGGGAAGGCGATCTCATAGTGATCCAAGCTGGAGAGGAATTCCTCTGGGGAGGGAAGGACACGCATGGGAATGGCACACGTGGGAATGGCAGCCTGCAGAGGGAGCAGGACAGCCGGCAACGCCAGCCCCAGCACAGCCACAGCCAGTGCAGGTCAGCGGCCAAAAATTGCAATCCCAAGGCTCTGCCCAGCCTGTGGGAGCCTTGGGAAGTTCCCCAAACACTGCAGCCTGCAGAGCCTTGGAATGCTGCTTTTTCCTCTGCTGGTGATGGGGGGAAACAGCCTGGCCCAAAGGGCCCTTCAGGACACCCTGATTGTGGCTCTGGACCTGGAGTGTCCCAAATCCTTTCATCTCCACCAGGCAGAGGGAATTCAAGTACTGCAGAGTCCAGCTCTGAGCTTTGGAGGGTTATTTTAACCTGGATCCTTCCAGGAACAGACCCAGCAATGAGGTCTGTTCAAAAGGAGGCAGAAGGAGCTTGGGGTGACAGTGGCTCAGGAGAAAAGTCTCCCTGAGCTCCTCAGGACCTCTGCAGCTGCCACAGGGAGCTGCTGGCTCTGAGAACACAAAACAACAGCACCACCCCAACCTCCCCAGTCAGGGCTGCATGGACAGAGTCCTTGAAATGCCAGTCTTGATATCAAAATAAGACAGGGCAACCAGAACTCCTCCAGTGGTGCTGAAAATGAGCAGGAGAAGATGTCAGACATCCCAATTCCCCAGCCAGGTCTCTGTCTGGGGTCACAGAGCCTGGCCTATCACCTCAGCCTGGCTTAGCAGCTCCTCCTGGGGCCCTTGAGCTGGGCCTGTGTGGTGCCAGCCAGGCTGTGCTGTGACAAGGCCACTGTCCCCAGACCCTGTGCTCGCACAGCAGCTCAGCTCTGCAGGCTGTCAAACAAACTGGCACCCTGCAACTGGGGCAGAACCTCCTCCCTTCCAAAGGAAAACGTGCCAGGAACTGCCAGATGGGATCTGAGCAGGGATCTGGCTCTGTCTGACAGCCCCAGAGGCTTGGGCTGAGGATGGGGAATATCCGTGTGCTGGACCAGGACAGCTCCTCCTCACTGAGTGTCTGCTCATTCCTGGAGGGTCTGAGCCTCCTGAGCCCTCATGGGAAGGGATTTTCCCTCTGTTCCCTCTGGAAAAGTTTTCCTTTCTGCATCCCCTTTGTTTCCTAAGCCAACAGGAGGGGCCTGGCAGCTTTGGGGTGCTCAGGGTGGCTGAATTTTGCCTGGCTCCACAACCTCCTCCTTCAGAGCTCCAAACTGCACCCTCACCACAGGGCAGCACCGGGAAATTTCCTTTTCCTGTTTCCCAGAGTGGTTTCCTTGGCCACCAGGAACGGGACAGCCCTTCCCTAAACCCTCTGGGATTAGGGGTGAGCTCCCATCTTTCCTGACCACAGACACTGCTGGCACCTCTGCCAGAATTGATGATAAGGTTTGTAACTTCCCGTGCTCCAGCTTTTCCTGTGTCCCTGTGATGGGGCTGGGCAAACAAGGGTGACTTTTTGCACTTAGAAATGACTTCAGGCTTGGAAATATTTTCTGTCAGAAGTGTTTTGTTTTCCTTTTTGCCTCTTTGCTGTCCACGTGGGCTTGGAAAAGAGTGAATCAGAGGGTGGTTTGTGCTGGCTGTGGCTACAAAGCACCTGGGACTCGGGGCTGGAGACTCTGATCCTGACCTGGAAGACACTTCCAGGAGGAAAAACCTGTCCAGAGCCTGAGGCTGAGGTGGTGTGTGAGACCCTGGTGGTGCTGGGGGCTGGACACTGCCAGGGATCTCCTCAGGGATGTCACTCTGGACACTGAGGCACGGGGAGAGCCCAGGAGCAGGGCTGTGCACCACAGGAACAGACTGGGCAGTGATGCTTTAGAGGGGGAATGCCTCAAATGGAAAAAATAATCATGGAATAGAATCATGGAATGGTTTGGGTTGGAAGGGACCTTAAAGCTCATCCAGTCCCATCCAGGGACACCTTCACTACCTCAGGGTGTTTCAAACCCTGTCCAGCCTGACCCTGGACACTTCCAGGGATCCAGGGGCAGCCACAGCTGCTCTGGGAATTCCCTCAACCTTCACAAGGAAGAATTCCTCCCCAATATTCCACTTCCATCTGACATTCCCAGTATCCAATGCCACCCATGTGACAGCTCAGAACACAGGAGTCACTGTCCTTGTCCAGTGTCGCAGCTGCCTCCTCTGCCCTGCGGTGGAAAGGATTAGCTCAGCCTGAGAGATTTGGATCTCTCCCTCCCCTAACCCTGTGTCATCCTCCCAGCATCACACAAATTCCCAATCCCTGCATTTCCTCCCCCTGCCTTGCTCCTGCTCCCCATATTCCAGCCCACAGCCTCTCCCTCCTGTCCCTCTGAGCATCCCAGGCTGTGCCCTGCAGGCTCTGAGCCTTTCCCCAGGACAGGACAGGGCACCCCCGAGGGGCACAGGGGGACAGCAAAGGGGAAAGCTGGCAGGGAGGAGGGGAGGGCTGGGGGGAGGCACCTCGTGGGGTCCCTGTTCTGGTGGAGATGGAGCAGGGATGGCCCAGGAAGGGAAAGGGCACAGGGGGGGCTGAGCAGGAAGGAGAGAGAGGAGGGGAGATGGGGGAGGGAGGGTTTTGTTCTCCCTTCACGGGTTCCTTCCAGCACGGAGAGGAAGCAGATGTTTGCTGTGGTGCAAAGGGGAGCCCCAGCTGCAGCCCAGCCACGATTCCCAAGGGATGGCTGTGCAGGATGCTCTGGAATCCCGTGCTTCAGGCTGCCCTGGCACTGTGGCAGCCTCACTGCACCCTCCAAGGGCCCTGATGAGCCCCACTGAATGTTCTGTAAAATGGGAATGTCTGATCTGGCCCCACAATTAAACAAAGCTCCTGGCAGGAATTCTCTTTGCATTAAAACCCATCCAGCACTGTGAGCATGAGCTGAATCCTCTCACAACTCCCAGAATCCTGGGATGGTTTCAGTGGGAATGGACCTTAAAGCCCATCCAGTGCCACCCCTGCCATGGCAGGGACACCTTCCACCATCCCAGGCTGCTCCAAGCCCCGTCCAGCCTGGCCTTGGGCACTGCCAGGGATCCAGGGGCAGCCACAGCTGCTCTGGGAGTTGTTCCAAGCATTCCAGCTGTTCCCTGGGCTGTTACAAACTGCACCCTGAGTGTCCAGGCCACATCTGAACCTCTCTGCTGCCTCGGGGATCCCTTCAGTGCCAGGCTGCTCCTCCCCATGAAGATTAAAATTAGAGCTCATGGCTGATACCTTAATCTTTCTCCTGCATAAAGCAAATACCCTGATCTGGAGTGGGGCACGTGGGGCACGAGGGCTCTGCTCCAGAGCTGCCTGCAGCGAGTGCCTGGGGCCAGGGGCTGGTGATAACCCTGCCCTTCACCCTGCAGCTGCTCCAGGAGATAACAGAGCCTCACCCTCTCCAGGGGGTGTTGTGGGGATTAGGAACTGTCTCAGCAGCCTGGGGAGGTGTTGGGTGACAGCCTGACAACAAAAACAGAGCTCTGACAGCACGAGGGGCCCCTGGGGCAGCAGGGACTGGGCAGGGGACAGGGACTGGGCAGGGGACACGGACTGGGCAGGGGACAGGGACAGAGCAGGGGACACAGACTGGGCAGGGGACACAGACTGGGCAGGGGACACGGACTGGGCAGGGGACACAGACTGGGCAGGGGACACAGACTGGGCAGGGGACAGGGACTGGGCAGGGGACAGGGACTGAGCAGGGGACAGGGACTGAGCAGGGGACAGGGACTGGGCAGGGGACAGGGACTGGGCAGGGGACACAGACTGGGCAGGGGACACAGACTGGGCAGGGGACACGGACTGGGCAGGGGACACAGACTGGGCAGGGGACACAGACTGGGCAGGGGACAGGGACTGGGCAGGGGACACGGACAGAGCAGGGGACACAGACTGGGCAGGGGACAAGCTGCAGTCCTGGCGTGGTGCTCCCAACACACCACATCCACCCCATGGCACCACATCCCAGAACCATCAGGGGCTGGGAGCCGCCCCCAGAGCTGCTCAGGGCCTGGCCTGGGGGAGCACAGGCGTTAATTCTGGGTTGGATGGAGCTGTGTTAGCCCATGGGGGATCCCAGCGCTGTGAGCTGGGATGGGGCTGATCCCACAGCGGGGCTGCAGGTGGAGCAGGGTGTGAACATGCCCAGAGCAGCCCCCAGGCACTGCCAGAGCCTGTGGAGAGCAGCAGCAGGAGTTGGGTGCTCCTGGGATCCCCATCTGCCTGGAGAACGTGCCCAGCTCCCAGCTGGGGCTGCCCTCCTGCCTGTCCTGTGCCCAGCCCGGGACACTGAGGGTCTCTGCCTGCTCCTGTCCCTCCTCCAGCTCTGCTGCTCCAGCCACCTCACGGTGCTGTCACCACAGGCTGCTCTGCTCAGCAGCCCTGGAACGCGGCTGTGGCCCTGCCACGGCTGATCTGGGCACACGAGGGGTGCGGGGTTTTGGCTGTGTGAGTGACACTGCCAGGGTTTGAGCACCTGGCACAGTAAAGGTGCTACTCCTCTCACCTCTGGTGGCACTGTTCACCTGGCTTTTTAAGGAATAATCCTAAAAATGTTACCATTAACCAGTTTAACTCCCCTTTGTTGTCTGTGCTCCAGGCTGGGCTCAAGGCCCATTTTCCAGTCCCTTCACTCCTAACCTGGAATAAATTCAGGTACAAAAGCACAAACTATGGGCAAGAGCCCCACATTCCCCTTTCCCTGCAGTCCCTGAGTGTGACCCTGTTCAAACACGAGTCCTTCAGACACCGACACACCAGATGGGCACAAAAACACTTCCAAAATGTGTGTGCAAACCAGCCCTGCTCCTCCAGCAGCACAGTCCTGTCCCAGCTCAGCTGGGCAGAGGGTCTGGGTGTCCCAGCACTGCCCTCCACCCCTGGGCACGCCAAGGACCACGCACACACAACGCTCCTGCCAACAAAGCCTCTGCTCAGCCGAGGATGAGCTGCTCCCTGCAAGGGAAGCAGCCCCTGCTGCCACCACACCTCCTTCCTTTCCCAGCCTCTCATGGCTCTGGCCTGGGCTGACCCAGCTGCTCTGAATTCTGCCAAAAGTCACCGAGAGCAGAACACCTCCAGCCCTTGGAGACTGATGGAAATCCCCAGCCAGGGGGGTGGGAGGAGCTGGGCAGGAGCAGAGCTGGAGGTGTCTCCACCTGTGCCCCCAGTCCCTCCCCAGGCCAGCATGAGGGCTCTGCCAGCAGCAGTGGGGTGGATCCATCTCCTCTCCCCACAAGCAGATCCAGCTCCCTTTCCCATGGATGGATCCAGCTCCTCTCCCCACAGGTGAACCCTGCTCCTCTCCCCATGGGTGGATCCAGCAGGGGTGAATCCAGATCCCAGAAGGGAATCCAGCTCCATTTCCACCGGTGAATTGAGATCCCTTTCCCCATGGCTGGATCCAGCTCCTCATCCCATCCCATGGAACCCATCCCATGGATCCCATCCCATCCCATGGGTCCCGTCCCAAGGATCCCATCCCATGGATCCCATCCCATCCAATGGATCCCATGGATCCCATGGATCCCATGGATCCCATCCCACGGATCCCATCCCATGGATCTCATCCCATGCCTCCCATCCCATGGATCCCCTCCTATGGATCCCATCCCATGGCTCCCATCCCATGGATCCCATTCCATCCAATGGATCCCATCCCATGGGTCCCGTCCCATGGATCCCATCCCATCCCATGGATCCCATCCCATGGTTCCCATCCCATGGATCCCATCCCATGGTTCCCATCCCATGGATCCCATCCCATGGATCCCATCCCATCCAATGGATCCCATGGATCCCATGGATCCCATGGATCCCATCCAATGGATCCCATCCCATGGATCCCATCCCATCCCATGGATCCCATCCCATGGATCCCATCCCATCCCATGGTTCCCATCCCATGGATCCCATCCCATCCGATGGTTCCCATCCCATGCCTCCCATCCCATGGATCCCATCCCATGGATCCCATCCAATGGATCCCATCCCATGGATCCCATCCCATGGATCCCATCCCATCCCACGGATCCCATCCCACGGATCCCATCCCACAGATCCCACCCCACGGATCCCACCCCCCGGTTCCCATCCCTACCCTGTGACTGGAAGCTGTAGCCGGGGAAGGCGCTGCCGGCCAGGCCGAGGGTGACGGTCCAGGTGAGGAGCCTCCAAGCTGTGGCCATGGTCAGCGCCGCTCGTGTCGGAGCAGGGAGATCTGTGCCGGCTGGGAGGGCGCTGTCCCCACATGTCTCTCCCTCGGCCACCCCTTATGTCCAGAGAGGAGTCCCGGGTCCCTCCGCAGGCATCCTCGGCCGCTCCGAGCTGTCCCGAGCGGGGCGGGCAGTGCCAGGCCAGGGGTCAGCACCGGCCCATCCCCAGCGCCCGCATCGCCCCTGCGGGGAGAGGTGAGGGTGAGCCGGGGGATGGAGGAGGACACGGGGGAACGGGGAAAGGGGGTCCTGGAGAAGGCAGGAGTGGGATGGAAGGAAGGGAAAAGAGGAGAAAGGATGGGAAGTGTTTGAGGATGAATGAATCCCATCAGATCCTGCTCCTCCTCCCGGGGGTCCTCCCAGCTGGGATTTATCCGGTACCTGCGGAAAGGAGCTCGGGATCAGTGGGAATCCTTTACCCTGTGGCAGTCGGGGAAGAGCAGCCCCGAGAGTGCCCTGGGTCACCTGATCCCTTCAAGAGAGCAGGAAATAACAGCACTGGCAGGGGGTGGTGAGCAGCAGCCCAGAAATCCTCTCCAGGGTTTCCTGGATTTCAAACACACTTCAAGGACTGTCACCGCACTGAGGGAAGAGCACTTGCTCTCAGAGTGTACTGGCTGAGCCTAAAAAAGTGATGGAAAACAAAGAACCCATTCAGGGAACTCACCCTCAACCCTATCCACAAATGGATCCCGAGATTCCAATCGCATTTGTTCTTTAAAATGCTCTGCTAATTGCTCCGGTGAAAGATTCCTGGCTCGAAGAGAATTTCCACTCAGTCTGAGGCGATGACACCAAACTCGAATCGTGCTGGGGACTTGCACAAAGCCTGCGGGGTTTTATTCTTGTTTCCCCATTGAATGAGTGTAGGATGAGTGCCGCACATCCCTCACCTCCCAGAGAATCCCAAATATCCCAGCGGTGACGCTGCCAGCCCCAAACCTCCCTGCAGAGGCGGCAGATAAAGTTCTGCAGTGGTGGTGCAGATCCCACGTGCTGCAGCAGGGCTGGGAAAGGCAGGACAAACATCCAGGGAAAGGCAGGACAAACATCCAGGGAAGGGCAGGACAAACATCCAGGGAAAGGCAGGATAAACATCCAGGGAAAGGCAGGATAAACATCCAGGGAAAGGCAGGATAAATTCCCCAGGAAAAGCAGGATAAACTCCTTGGAAAAGGCAGGATAAACTCCCAGGGAAAGGCAGGATGAGTTCCTGGGAAAGGCAGGACAAGTTCCTGGGAAAGGCAGGATAAACTCCCCAGGAAAGGCAGGATAAACTCCCTGGAAAAGGCAGGATAAACTTCCAGGGAAAGGCAGGACAAGCTCCGAGCATGGGAAGAGGCTGGAGATGGGAGGAGGGTGCTCTCTGCAAAGGTGTCAGCAGCCAGGGCCTGTGTGTGGTCCTCACCCCAGTAAGGAAAGCTTTAACCCCTGCTCTGGGCTGCTTTAAACAGGCCAGAGCTCAGGGCAGGGGAGCTGGGTGTTCCAGGGATCTGCCGTGCTCCCCTTCATGTCCTTATGGGAATCTGAATCCCTGGAAGTGAATTTCTACTCCTGTGTTCCCATCTTCACTGTGCCATGAATGGTATTGGTGCTGCAGGACACCCAGCACAGCCCAGGGGAGGTACAGGGGGAAATCCAGGAGATGATTCTGCTCCAAATTTATCATGGAAGTCACAGAATAGTTTGGGTTGGGAAGGACCTTAAAGCTCATCTCATTCCACAGGGGCAGGGACATCTTCCACTGTCCCAGGCTGCTCCAAGCCCCATCCAGCCTGGCCTGGGACACTGCCAGGGATCCAGGGGCAGCCACAGCTGCTCTGGGAAACCTCACAGGGAAGGATTTCTTCCTAAAATCTCATTTAAACCTCCCCTCCTTCAGCTTAAAACCATTAACCTAAATTAATGCTTTTTCCCCCTGCTAGGCAGAAACGGTGGGAGATGAAACACGCAGCTTTGAGCACAGTTTGGAGTTGCATAATTTAAAGATTAAAATTTTTTCACTGCTTATTTACAGTTAAGAATGGCCAAAGATCCTCGGTGAGGCCAGTCCCATCTGGGGCCAGGTTTTCCTCTGCAAAACCCAGACACGACACGATGGTGGCCTCCAAAATTGTGAATCCTGAGAATAAAGTGCCTGAGAGGGGGAAACTCTCACCTCGGGCTGCTCCTTTTCCCTGGGAGGAATCAGGGAGCGGGGGGAAGAGGATTGGGGCAGGAATTGTGCCCCATCCCACCCCTGGAGGAGGATGCTGAGGAGCAGTGACAGCATCACCTGCGGTGCCACCCCCGGGTAAGGCACCTGGGGGCCGCTCCGTGCCCGCTCCCGGCTGCGGGAATTGGGCTGGAAAAGGGAGAAGCTGAAAGCAAAGCCCTCTCCTAAGTCAGCATTTTCCAGCATCTCCCAAAGCTCGAGATTCCAGCTTTAAAATCCTGTCACGGCTCCAAAGCCCACGGAGCCCAGCTAAAGCGCATTTTCTCCTGGGCTTCACACGACCGATTTTCCCTGTTTTCCAGCTGTTGAACCCTTTTCCTCCAGGCTTCCCGTCCTCCCCCCGCCTCTCGGTGACCCTGTGGGGTGCCCCCGTGTCCCCCTGCCCTTCCCCTGCTCAGCATCCCCCGGAACAGCGGCCGGGAAGGAGCCGCCGGCGCCAGGAGCCCGCAGCCTTGACCTTGGGGGAAGGAGGCGCGTTGGGAGCAGCACAAGGCAGGAATTCCAGCTGCAAAATTCCTGCGGGCCGAGCTGGGGGAAGGGCCCGGCTGCGATCCCTCCCTGCAGGCAGCGGGGAAAACACGGCCCCTTCCCGGCGGGGCTTCATTCCCAAAGCCCGAGGAGCAGGAGGAGCAGCCGGAGGAAGGAGCGGAGAGCCGGAGCAGCGCTGGTGCTTCCATCCCTACCGAGTTTTCCATAACCTCACTTCGGCCGGACAAATCCCCGGGACCGCGGAGCCCCGGGGGGCTGGGGGAGCTCGGGGACAGCTCGGGGACAGCTCGGGGACACGGGGTGACCTCTCCGCTCCCGTGCCTCCCTCTCTTGGGCCGCTTCCGATTTGCTCCTTCCCAAGGAATTCGCTGTCCTTGGCAGCCTCGGCTCGGGCTCCCGGCTCCGGTGCCAAGGGCGGCTCTGGCCGCGACCCCGAGCGCCACCGGGGCCACCTCGGGCCACCCCCAAAACCCCCGGGAAGGAAAGGGCTGGCGAGGGGAGGGTGAAATTCCAGCTGGAATGAAGCGAGAAGAGGAGAAGGAGCGAGGAGGATGACAACTGTTCCCAATTTGGGCGCTGCAGACAGAATTCCCTGGAAGCCCGGCTGCGCGGCCGGCCCCGGGCAGCGCCAGGGAAGGGTAATAGGAAGCAGATGGGCGCTGCTCGGGGCCAAGAGGAAGGTTCAAGGTGCCTCCTAGTGCAGGGAAGAGGAATTTAACTGCTTTTAAAGATGCAGGGCTCAGGCGGCTTCCAGGTTTCTCGTCCAACTTTTGCAAATTATGAGCTCAGGTGTCCTTTTCCCTTTTTTTTTATTTTTTAATTATTTTTTTTTTCCTGAGGGAGAAATAAATACAAACACAGATTTCTGCTTCCGGCTTGCCCCGGGGGGAGGAAATATTTTTAGTGCACCCCCTGCCAGGCCTTCCAGTGACATATTCCAGACCTGGGAGAACTGGGAGCACTGGAGAGCAATGGAGAGCAGTGAGAAGTGAGAGCAGCACCCCAGTGGGAGCACTGGAAACAGTGGGAGTAGGACCTCACCATTGCACCACCCCAACAGCATTTCTGAGCTGTTATTTTAAGGGATTAAAGCCTCCAGGTCATTTTATTTTTCTGTAAAATGGGGAATTGACAGCACCCCATAACTGCACTGGGGCTATCGTGCCACGTCCTGCAGCTTGGTCCCTTTTTGTTGCCCCCTGACCCTCCCAAGGGGCTGAGCAGCACCTCAGCCCCACAGCAGCCCTGGCAGCCCCTACAAACAGCACCGCAGGGGTTTCTGCTCCTCCAGCTGCTCCAGCCTGGGGCTTGTTCCACCAGGCCAAAGTTCATCTCTGGGGGGAAGAGCTGAGAGCCCTGGACTGGCTCCATGGCCTCGTGTTCTATGGAACACAAGTTAAATACAGCAGGGACTGCAGGGCACTGGGATTTGTGGCTCAGGGGCTGTGCCAGTGCAGCATCACCAGATTTTTCAGGCTTTCCCAGCCACACGGGTCCCCTGCTGCCCACAAGGGACTCTTCTCTACTGCTGGGGTCCCAGCCGCCCTCCAGGACACACAACAACCCCTTAGTGCCTGTAGCTCCTGGATACTGATCCCAAAGTCACCTGAAAACAGTCCCTGTCACCTGCCATCGCTGCTTCATGGAGGGACACAGGTTTGGCTGTAAAGCCTCAGCCAGAATCGATTTTCACCCTTCCAGTGAAGAAATTTTTCCTCATATCCAATCTGAACATCTCCTGAGGCAATTTGAGGCTGTGTCCTCTATTCCCATTGCTTGTTCCCTGGAGCAGAGCCCGACCCCCCCGGCTGTCCCCTCCTGGCAGGGAGTTGTGCAGAGCCACAAGGGCCCCCTGAGCCTCCTTTTCTCCAGGCTGAGCCCCTTTCCAGCTCCCTCAGCCCCTCCTGGGGCTCCAGAATCACCAAATCAAAGATTTGTGCTTAGAACCATGGAGTATCCTGAGCTGGATCCCTCAGGGATCATCAGAGCAGCCCCTGGCCCTGCCCAGACCCCCCAAGAACCCCACCCTGAGCATCCCTGAGAGCGCTGTCCAAACGCTCCTGGAGCTCTGGCAGCCTTGGGGCCGGGCCCATTCCCTGGGGAGCCTGGGCAGTGCCAGCACCCTCGGGGGGAAGAACCTTGCCCTGAGATCCATCCCAAGGCCTGGCACAGCTCCAGCCCTTCCTGGGCTCCTGTCCCTGGCCCAGAGCAGAGCTCAGCCCCTGCCCCTCCGCCTCCCCTCGGGAGGAGCTGCAGCCCCCGAGGAGCCTCCCCTCAGTCTCCTCTGCTCCAGCTGAACGAGCCCAGTGCCCTCAGCTGCTCCTCAGAGCCTTCCCCAGCTCCGTGTCCCTCCTCTGGACACTCCAACAGCTTTGGATCCTCCTGATCTTGTGGTGCCCCAAGTGCCCCCAGCACTGGAGGTGAGGCTGCCCCAGTGCAGAGCAGAGCGGGACAATCCCTCCCTGGCCCAGCCAGTGATGTCTGAACCCTTCTCATCTCTCCATCCCTCTGGACTCTGCACATCCCAGGCCTGGAAGGTCCCTCACAGCTGCTGCTGCTGCGTTTCTGTCTTTGCTGCTGCCTGGGGGGGTCTCACCCACTGCACTCCCCGGGGCTGTGGGTGTTCTGTGTGTGCTCAGCCACCTCCCAGCTCCCAGTTCCCAGCTCCCAGTTCCCAGCTCCCAGTTCCCAGCTCCCGGTTCCCAGCTCCCAGCTCCCAGTTCCCAGTTCCCAGTTCCCAGTTCCCAGCTCCCAGTTCCCAGTTCCCAGTTCCCAGCTCCCAGTTCCCAGCTCCCAGCTCCCAGTTCCCAGCTCCCAGCTCCCAGTTCCCAGCTCCCAGTTCCCAGTTCCCAGCTCCCAGTTCCCAGTTCCCAGTTCCCAGCTCCCAGCTCCCAGCTCCCAGTTCCCAGTTCCCAGTTCCCAGTTCCCAGTTCCCAGTTCCCAGTTCCCAGTTCCCAGTTCCCAGCTCCCAGTTCCCAGTTCCCAGTTCCCAGTTCCCAGTTCCCAGCTCCCAGTTCCCAGTTCCCAGCTCCCAGCTCCCAGTTCCCAGCTCCCAGTTCCCAGCTCCTGGCAGGTCCCTGCACGTTCCTGAGGATGGAACAAACATCCCCGCTCCCCACACCAGGCTGCTCCTCCCGAGGCACGGGGTGAGCACGTGGGGGATGCGAAGCTGTCCCAGAGACCTCCCTGGCCTCCAGCAGGAGGACGTCCTGATATTCCCCAGGAAATATTTGGCTGGGCTGCCAAGTGGAAAACACGCTGAGCTGCGGATGGCAGAAGCCTCCCTGCAGTCATCTTGCCAGCACGGCAGGACTTCCACTGGGAAGTAATTTCTGAGCTCTAGGGCAGCACTAGGGGTTAAACCCACAGAAATCGGCATTTTTACTGCCACGAGCATCTGCAAACTGCCAGAAAGGGGTTAAAGTCACAGGTCTGCAGAACACAAAATAACAACTGGAGCCATAATCTGCTTTGCTGCTCCAAGCGTGGCCTCTCTGGGGCCACGGCGAGTGAAGAATTAGAAACACGGAGTTATCCCTGTTCCCAGAACACTGCAGCCTCCGGGCCTGGGATGGCTCCTGCCTGCACAGCCACCCTCTGGCTGCCCTGCAGCCCCTCTGCTCGCCCCTGTCACCAATCCCAGCTGGTGCAATGCCACCTCTGCCTGTCCCTTCCCTGCTGAGCCCCTCGGGGCTGGGAGGGGGCTCAGGATGCTCAGTGCAGCCCCCCCGGTTTGGGAGAGCTGCCTCACCTCACCCCAAGAGCTGTTCTTTGCACTCCCCACTGGCTGCGGGTCCCTTTTCAGCTCCCCAGGAGGGGACGTGCACTTTCACACCGATAAAATCACATCCAACCCCATCCAAAGGCGCTCCCCAGCGATGTGGGAAATGCACACTGACACTGCCAGCGTGACCCTGAGAGCTGAGGGGTCTGAGCCGGGGTCTCTGTCCCCCTGCCAGCACCCCGGTGCCAGCCTGGGTGCCAGGGGCACACCCTCCTGCCTTTGGAGCCCCAGCTCCCTGTTCCAGGCTGTCCTGGTGCTCCACAGCCGGCCCTGCTGCGCTCTGGCCGGGCACACCCTGCATCCCTTTGTACAGCGGCTTCACGGGGCTTTGGGCTCACTCCAGCGCTGTGTGGGAGGAGGGGATTTTGGTGTCTTTTTTTTCAAAAACACGAGAGTTATTTTACAGTCAAATCTATTCAGTGAGATCTTGGTGAGGAAAGCACTGAATCCTCTCCCCGCTCCTCCCCAAAATCTTTAATTTTGCCAGCAAAGGGGCAAAGGAAGGCTGTGCCAAAGGCAGGGCAGTGAGGGGAGAGCTGCGAGCAGCGACCTCGCTCTGACACCGCCTGCTTGGCTCTCTGGAAATCCTATCCCTGAGTTACATAAGGATCTGGCCCTATCTGGAACGCCGGGGTCATTGCACTTCTCCAAGTGTGGTAAAATGCTCGGAGGTCCTCAGCAGGAGAGCGGGAGGGCAGCGGCAGCTCGGATCCTCCCCGGGATGGGGAGCTGGGTCCAGGGCAGGGCTGAGCTGCTGGAGCTGCCCCAGCAGCACCAAATCCCAGCCCCAAGGAAGGTGGGCACTGAGATCCCCAGCGCTCCCATCCTGCCGCTCCTCCTGCTTTCGGGAGAGGACTCCACCAAGCAGGTCCACTCTCAGACAGGACTTATGCAATAGTTTGGAGCCTCTCCATGTGACCCAGACTTGCTGGCGCTCTGCCATCGCTCTCCTCGCTGGCTGCAGCCAGGCACGGAGCGGCGGGATTAGAGAGAGACCGGGCAGTCATTAACGGGGTGCCAGTCATTAACGGGGTGCCAGTCATTAACGGGGTGCCAGTCATTAACGGGGTGCCAGTCATTAACAGAGTGCAGCCCCCACCCCACAGGGCCACACGTGTCACCCACATGCACCCAGGGCACAGCTGCAGCTGCCTGTGTGCGTGGGGATGGGGACGGTGGGGTTTGTGTGGATGGGATGCTGTTTGCACATGGATTATCTGCACGGGACACACTCTGTCTGCGTGGGGACAGATGTTATCTGCACATGGAGAACACCTTATCGGCACGGGTCTGATGCTCACACCCCCTGCAGATATTCCATGCACAAATGCTGGTTTTATACCCGGCTGGTCACCACTGCCTCCAAGAAATGCTCCCTCTCTGTGGGGCTCAGCACAGCCAGGAGAGGATTCACTGCTGGGCCTGTGGCAGCTCTCCCCGTGCTCCTGCTGCTCCTCCCAGCACCGAGCAGCACCAGAGCTCTGCCAGGAAAGCGCCCTGGGCTCTGGGAATGGCCGGGAGTGCTCGCACCTCGGAGGGAAACAGATGCAGACCGAGCCCTCTCCATCCCGGCAGGGCTGGCTCCTCTCCATCCCGGCAGGGCTGGCTCCTCTCTCTCCATCCTGGCAAGGCTGGCTCCTCTCTCTCCATCCTGGCAGGGCTGGCTCCTCTCCATCCTGGCAGGGCTGGCTCCTCTCTCTCCATCCTGGCAGGGCTGGCTCCTCTCTCCATCCCGGCAGGGCTGGCTCCTCTCCATCCTGGCAGGGCTGGCTCCTCTCTCCATCCCGGCAGGGCTGGCTCCTCTCTCTCCATCCCGGCAGGGCTGGCTCCTCTCTCTCCATCCCGGCAGGGCTGGCTCCTCTCTCCATCCCGGCAGGGCTGGCTCCTCTCTCCATCCTGGCAGGGCTGGCTCCTCTCCATCCTGGCAGGGCTGGCTGTTCTCCATCCTGGCAGGGCTGGCTTCTCTCCATCCCGGCAGGGCTGGCTCCTCTCCATCCTGGCATGGCTGGCTCCTCTCTCTCCATCCCGGCAGGGCTGGCTCCTCTCTCTCCATCCTGGCAGGGCTGGCTCCTCTCTCTCCATCCTGGCAGGGCTGGCTCCTCTCTCTCTATCCTGGCAGGGCTGGCTCCTCTCTCTCCATCCCGGCAGGGCTGGCTCTTCCAGGGCTGGCTCCTCTCTCTCCATCCCGGCAGGGCTGGCTCCTCTCTCCATCCTGGCAGGGCTGGCTCCTCTCTCCATCCCTCCAGCAGTCTCGGTGCTTACACAACGCAGCCCCTCAGGGCACCAAGCCCTGGCTTGCACACAGACAAACAGCCTCGTGTGCCAGCACCGAGCTGTGCTCACCTGCGGAACCAGCCCGGCCCTCTCCAGCCGGGAGCTGCTCCGTGCTGAGTCCCAGCTGAGGCAGGAGCGTGGTTTGTGTGGTTTGTGCAGTGCCAGCTCACAAGCAGCTGTCACAGCTCTCCCACACTGAGTGTCACACCCGAAATTTGGCTCTTCATCGGCCAGGCTGTACCCCAACCACAGAATGGTTTGGGTGAGAAGGGATCCTAAAGCTCATTTAGTTCCATTCCCCTGCCATGGCAAGGACACTTCCACCATCCCAGGCTGCTCCAAGCCCTGTCCAGCCTGGCCTTGGACACTTCCAGGGATCCAGGGGCAGCCACAGCTGCTCTGGGCACCCTGTGCCAGGGCCTGCCCACCCTCCCAGTTGACAAAGACGTGTCTGGTTATCAGGCTGGACGTGCTCCAGGGGAGGGCACAGTGGCCCTACAGCCCTGTCACAGGTGCCACACCTTGTGCAGCCACAGCCTCAGGCTGGAGTTGGAGGGACAGGAGAGCTCCACTGAGCTTCCCAAGAAAAGCCTCTGAGGTGACTCCACCCAGCAGAGCTGTGGGAGGGGACCTGCAGGGAGCCCAGGGCTCAGCAGCTCCTTCTGTCACTGTCACAGCACAGCCTCATCCTCACTGCCCAGTCCCGGCCAGGGGGACCCATCCACAGCATGGCCCAGCTCCAGCTCCCCTCGGGCTGAGCTGAATTAAAGAATGAGGGAGGTTGGAAGGGACACGAGGGGATCTCTGGTGCCATCCCACTCCAGAACTGGGTTAGCTTTGATATTAAATCAGGACTACACAGCCCAGGCTGTCCCAGAGGGTCACAGGGGTGGCTGGGTGGAAATGCAGGGAGATGTGGAGTGGGACCCTAAAGCAGCAAAGCCGATTTGGACCTCCCTGTCCTCACAGGAAACCAGAACCAGTCAGAGAAGTGACGCTGTGGTGACACAGAGCAAGTGTTCCTTCCCCAGCAGGACACACCACAGAGAGATTTGGTGACAGCCAAGGTGACGGTGCAAGGCCATGGGATCACCCCTGGCAGTGACCTCAGGTCCCCTCGGTGCAGGGTGTGAGCCACCCACAGCCCCCAGGGCTGCTCAGCCCATGCCAGGGGAGCCCTGCAGGGACAGGGATGCCTCCTGAGGGATGCAGCCTTGCAGAACACTTCAGCTGTGGCATCCCTCCAGCCCTTACAGAGCTGCTGATCATGTCCACATCAGCTGGGCTGTGGTTTTGGGCCCTCTTCCCCTTCCTGTGGGTTCTTTACTCAGGGAAATGTGGCCCAGGTGGTGTGACCCTGATGCAGCTCCTTCCTCCATGGCCAGGGAATGAGGAGTCCCTAACCCTGATCAGACTGAACTCACCCTTTGCACTTTCATTGTGGTCAAAGCCACCTCCCAAAGAGCTCACAAATCCCACAGGAGGAGGCCAGGACTTCACCTGCCAGTTTAGCTCATTTGGGACCAACATTTAGGAGTGTTTGAGTTCAAAAAGATTTGCAGGACTGCACAGTAATAGACTCATTTAAAGTCATTTTTCCTTTTGAATTAAACTACGATGTAAGAGTAGGAAACACAACATTGATAATGGGTGATAAAGAGAAGTGTAAAGCTGTGGATTTTCCATCCTTGGAAATGTCCAGGGCCAGGCTGGACAGGGCTCGGAGCAATCTGGGATGGTGGAAGGTGTCCCTGCCCAAGGCAGGGGTGGGATTGGATGAGCTTTAAGGTTCCTTCCAACCCAAACCATTCCATGATTCCATGAAAGATGCTGAATAGTCAGACATGGAATATCCCAAGCATTTCCCAGCCTGGGAGGATGCAGGAGGTGAGAGAGGAGCAGCAATGGAGCAGTTGGATGGAGACCCTGCACTTCCCATGTGCACTGATGTTGCTCCACTGGAGTGAGATGGAGCTGAAATATTCCAGTGGTTTCCCAGTGGAGACTCTCCCAATCCTTCAGCTGGCTGCAGAATTCATTGAAGGCCCTCACAGTACCCAAGATGGGAAAATTGGCTTGGAAGGTGTTCCTTTAAACCCCCCTCAGTGCTGGAAAACAAGGCTGTGTCCAGGCTGGTGGTTTTCCATGTGTCTCTCTCCAGCCGCTGCGTGAGATCCGACCTGCTCACAGATTCCTGGGAAATGTTTGTAACTCCTCGCCCTGCAAACATTTCCTCCAGTGCTGGGGTCAAGCGAAGACCTCCCTGCCTCGTGTGTCTTCAGCACATCTGCCCAGCCAACTGTTTCTGGAAACGTGACAGATTTGGTCCCAATTCTGTTTGTTTTAAGCTCATTTTGTGTTAACCCAAGATCGAGGCAGGACAGGACATGACAAACACATCCTGCGGTGCTCCCAGCTCAGGAGGAATTAATTGCTGGAAACTTGGCAAGAAAAGTGGGGTTTGGAGTCGGGGGTTTCAGATAAGCTGGAGATAAGGGTTTGCATCGTGGAATCATCCCTGGGTGCATCCTGAGCTGAGGGATCTCCATGGAGCTGCTCCTTTGGGAAGAGGAGCCCAGGCTGTCCCTGGACCAGGATTTCATGGAAAGATGAGAACAGCAGCTCCTCCCCAGCAGCCCCTGGGTGGCCTGGAGCCATGGGTGATAAGAGAGCCTCTCATATTTCAGGTTTGTGGAACAGACACTGTTTATGTTGAGCAGCACCACCTTCCTCCCCTCAGGGCTCCTCTTCAGCCTCTCGGCGGCTGCTCAGGCCCGGCTTATCGGGGCCTCCCGGTGCCAAAGGAAACAGCTCAGCCCCCCCAGCCTTATCCGGGCAGAGCTGATTTGCAGGAGATGACAGCACCTTTCCCATCCCAGCCTGGGAGCAGCCGCCTGGGGAATGCGGCTGGAGCCGCCCCAGGAGGTTTCTGGGGTCTCTGCAGGAAGGGGGAGCAGAGGATGCTGCTCTGGGGAGAGCAGGGACAGCGGGAGGCTGAGGATGGAGCAACTGGAGCACTCAGCACGTTCCATATATGGAGAAACTTTGGGAACAACCTCGCAGGGACTGCAGGAAGCCTCACTGATGGAGGCATTTGGGACAAGGCTCTTCCCAACTCAAGGAACATCCCGGGGCCGGGAATCACCTGAGTGTCCCATGGGGCATTTCCCCTTCCAGCCTGGGCAGAGAGGGGAACAAAATCTCCCCAGAACCCTCCCTGCCCTGCCCAGCTGTGCCCTGCATCCCAGCCTGGCACCGCTGGGTGCTGCTAACGAGAATAAAACCGAGCAGGATCGGAACCGGAGCTCTGCTGGGGCAGAGCCGTCTCCAGAGCCGGGGATTTTGCCAGGGATTGCAGCAGGAACACAAACGCTCCTCGGGGTTCACATCTTGACCACAAAAAAGTCCCCAAAAACGGGCCTTGGTGTGAAATTTTACATTTTGCTGCAGAGGGTACCTGCCCCCAGCACAACTCCACATTTCCCTCTTGGTTGGTTCTTGCCCTCTAGAAGGTATTTGCCAAGATTATTTTATAAACTCCTTTCTATTTATAGCCCAGCTCCTTCAGCTCTAATGAGATAATCTTCTGGCATCTCACCATCACTAATATTTACTTTGATGTTTAAAATAACATCTTCTGAGGGATTGATTTTTTTTAAAAAATAAATTAAAAAAAAAAAACCACAAAAACAACCAAAAAAACCCAAACCAAAACACCTCTAAAACATAATCAAAGCAAAGAAAGAAACGAGCAGAGCAGTGGGGCCGAGCTCCTGGGGATGCACACGGAGTCAGTGACACTGCAACTTTTTCAGGACAGACTCTTTATAATCCTCTGAGCACATCAGGAGGGAGAGAGGCATTGGCAGCTCCTGAAGATGGAGAGAGAGACAGGGAAAGAGGCAGAGGGAGCGCGGGCTGTGTTTATTCTCAGGAATTAAGGCAGCAAGGAACGTTTCATTCTGCAGCAGGGCTCGGAGCTGCTGCTCTCTGGAATTGAGAGCTTCGCCCCGGGCAGCTCAGCAGAGGAGATTTGGGATTTAGAGAGGCAAACATTCCATCCCTGGGTTAATACAATTATTAAGAGGGGCTGGGGGAGGCGAGGGAGGCAGCGCACGGGATCCCGGCTCCTGCTGCCTGCAGCCACTCTGAAACACAAGCCTGCGTTTTTATGGAAACTCTGAATGTTGGAGAAGGGTGAACATGGTTTTCATTCTCATAAATGTTTTTCCAGCGTGCAAGGCTCTCCGGGCTCATTCCTTCTCCAGGGAGACGGTTCTGATTTCAAAGAACATTCGCGTTCCCTCCACCCCAGACCACCCCACTCCAACCTCAAAGAGTCTCCTCTGGAAAAATTATTTTAAAGAGCGTTTTACCTTTTCGAGTGCTTTCCCTTCTTTCTTCTTTTTTTTCCCCTTTTAATTCCTTCAGCTTTGCTTTTTTTAAAAAAATTTTTTTCCCCTCTTCTTTTTCCCAGCAGCAGCCAAAAGCTCCTCTCTCCTCCTCAGCCCTGCGCGTGTCAGAAAGTTTCCAGGCTGAGGGTTTGTGTCGCCTTCCTTAAGAACCTTCTTCTGTCAGACCCAGGCAGAGCTGGAGTTGGAGGCTTTGCTAAAAAGTCTCCTTTCAGGAAGTGAGCAGTAATAAGAGAGCAGCTCGGAGGCAGCACATGGATAGGGGCTGCTCAAGAAAAAGAAAAAAAAAAAAAGAAAAAAAAAAAGAAAAGAAAGAAGGAGAAAAAAAAACCCAACAAAAACCACCAAACAACTTTGCTCAGGAATTTTGCCAGGATTATCCAAAAGGGAAAAAAAAAAAAAAAGAAAAAAAAAAAAAAAGAAAAAAAGAAATAAAAATCCCCAAACCCACAAGGCTGGAAAAGTCCCACCCTGACTGCTGACATCAGTGCAGAAGGCAGGTCTTGGCTGAAACAGTATAAAACTAATCAGCCTTTCTGTGGAGGAGCAGGGAGGGAGCTTGGGGCAGCCCTGGAGGCGATGCCGGCGGCTCCCCTGTGGATAAAACATCCCAGGAAAAACCATAAAGGAAAGAGGCCGTGCTGACAGTGGCACACAAAGCAGATAAAGAAAGCTGGAATTGGTTTTGGTTTGTTGGGATTTATTTTTCCCCAACAACAAACAACAAACACCCCCATCCTTCATGTTAAACCGGAGCTTTCCAAATGCTTTTAAAAACCCAGGGAGTGTGTGAGGAAATGGCCTGAAAGGCTCCCCAGCAATGGCAGGGACTGGCTTTGAATTGAAAAAAAGCCCTCAAGAATTGGCCAGTGTTTTCAGAAGTCCCTTCCCTCTGCAGTTACATCATTCCTGCCCCGCTGGCTCCGGTGATTCCGGCATTCTCCTGTCCTGCTGCCACCGTGGAGTGTCCCACCGAGGACAATCCACCTCCAAAGTGAAGAATAAACACTGGAAATAACCAAATGCTGCTTGTTCCCAAACAACCCCCTCGCAGGACACCTCAAGCAATCAGCAACAATAAAAGGCAGGAGCTCATTTCCTCCTTTCTTCTGAAGGCGGCTCTGGGATTTCAAAGCTGAATTTGTGAGCTTTGGTGGAGAGAGAATTACCTGGCAGTGCTGCAAACGTTGGAAAAATGAGCCTTTCCGAGCTGCCCTGCTTTTCCCTGGGAAGAGAGAGGGGCCCTGGGGAAGGACACAGGGAAGGGATGGAAGCACCAGGGTGTGGATGGACCCTCAGCCCGAGCCCTCAGCGGGGACAGAACAACCCCAAAACCACCCTGGAGGTGCCTTTTCCTCCAGGAGGATTTGAATGGAGAGTTCAAAGTTGCCAGGGGGAGACATAGCATATAAAAATACATTATAAACACGAATTAAAGCAAACTGCCTGAAGCTGAGACTCCAGGAGGGGATTGCAGGGGGGCTGTGGGGTGGGATTTGCATCCCTGGGCTGTTGTGTGGGTGCCAAGTGCGGGACAGCCCCGGCAGCCTCGAGTCCTGCCCTGACCCTGGCAGGCACAGCCGGTGCCAAAGCCACAGGACACAGCCAGAGCTCCTGGCCACAGCCCCTGGTGCCACCCAGGCTGCCCCAGCAGCAGCTCACAGCCACCAGACCGTGAGATGGGCATGGGGAAAGAAAAACGCCTCAAAGGCTTGGCCAGCCCTGTGTCCTGATGGGATGCTGGCCCGAAGAAGAAAACAAACCAGGATGAAGGAAAAAGCAAGAAGCCGTGGTACTTTTTGTGGTGGATCCCCCCTAAATCCTCTGCTATCAGCAAGGCAGGATGAGCCTGACCTGGAGCTGGACCAGCTGTAATTCATATTCTGCCATGGATTTGTTTAAACCCTTTTTGGAGCACCTTCAACTCCCCTCAGGGAGGGGATCTCCTGGCTTCCTCAGCATTTTGTGCTGCCTGGAAGGTTTGCTCATCCCAACAGCCCAGGAAAAACAGGGAAAACATCCTTTGCTCCCAGGAGGAGCTGAGGGTGGGAGATCACAGCCCCCAGCTCCACTCTCTCTGTCCAAACTGGAAAGGGCTGGCTCTGCACTGGAAAACCGAGTCCAGAAGGGACTGGGATCGATTGCTGGGCTGCATTTTGGGCCAGTTCCCTGGCTGGGTGGACAGAGTGGTTTCCTTCCTCCCCAGGCCACGCTGGCCATTGTCTGAGCCCCCAGAGCACACCCAGAAAAGAGCAACTGAACAAAATATTTGGGCTTTAATTGAATGGTGCTGCTGCTGGCCAAGGAAAAACTAATTGCTGCAAGCATGGCCTGGTGCCATTCCAGGGGTGTTCTGTCTGCTGGGGCTTGTCTCAAACACACTCTGTGTGGAATGAACAGGGACAGAGGGGCAGATTTCCTTCCCCAGGGAGTGGCTCTGCTCTGCCAGACCCTTTGGAAAACTTCTGTTTCCCTGATTTGCAGGGTTTCCAGTCCCTCCTGGGTGGTAAATACAGAGTTAGAGGCTCCTGACTTGGCTCCTGGCTCCCCCAGCCCTGTGTCCCAACCCAGCACTGCTCTGAGGACCCTCAGATTTGTACCAGACCAGCTCCAAAATTGGGCTTTACTCCAGTCCTGACCCCTCTCTGAGGACGGGAGGGAGCAGCACAACCCTCACAAGCCAAGACTTCCATCACCTGCACAAATCCTGGAAAACAGGGAATGGTAAAATGACCAGAGGCTCACAGCAAAGAGGTGAGAAACAGCATTAAGAATCAAAATTTTCAGTCCCTGAGGTTGCTAGAAAGTTTATTTTTCAGATTAGTTTGGTATCAGAAACCACCTTAAAATCTGCCTGACAAAATCTGCCTGACAATGCCCACATTTCTCCTCCAAAATCACCCAGCTCTTCCTCTCCCTGGCATGAGGAGATGAGGCTGAATTTCCAGCAGGTATTTGAAATTCTCATGTCCAGGGGATGGAGAGGAGAGCACCTGGAGCAGCCCGGTGACAACGCAGCCTCCTGTGGCTGCACCGAGCACGCCGGGACCCGCCGGGAGCTGGAAACAACGGCGGGATCCCGAAACCCTCGGGATCCTGAACCCCTTGGGATCCCAAACACCTCGGGATCCCAAACACCTTGGGATCCTGAACCCCTTGGAATGATGGAAACAATGGCAGGATCCCGAAACTCTCGGGATCCCGAAACCCTTGGGACCCTTAATCCCTTGGGATCACAAACACCTTGGGATGCTGGAAACAACAGTGGGGTCCTGAACCCCTTGGGACCCTGAACCCCTCAGGATCCCAAACCCCCTGGGATCCTGAACCCCTTGGGATGATGGAAACAATGGTGGGATCCTGAACCCCTCAGGATCCTGAATCCCTTGGGATCCCAAACCCCTTGGGATCCTGAACCCCTTGGGATCACAAACCCCTCAGGATGCTGGAAACAACAGAGGGATCCTGAACCCCCTGGGATGATGAACTGAACCCTGTCAGGATGATGGAAACCCCCTTGGGATGATGGAAACCGCCAGGGATGATGAATTGAATCCCCTCAGGATGATGGAAACCCCTTGGAAATCCCATTGGGATCCTGGAAACCCCACTGGGATCCTGGAAATCGCCCGTGATGCTGGAAACCCTGGTGGGAGGATGGAAACCCCACTGGGATGCTGGAAACTGCCCATGATGCTGGAAACCCTGGTGGGAGGATGGAAACCCCACTGGGATGCTGGAAACTGCCCAGAATGCTGGGAACCCCCTGGAATGATGGCCTGAACCCCAGGGAAACACAAAGACCAAAACTTCCAGGCCCATTTGGCGTTTCCTGGCGGTGCTGGATGGTGCCCAACGTGTCCAACCCACACGACACCGAGGCCAGGGCTCGTCTGAAGGCTTGAAAAGGCTGCAGACTGTCCTGGTTGCCATTAGGACACACAGGGAACGCTGCTGAGGCCTGACAGGGTAATTTTGTGTAAGCATTTTGTACATAAAATGAAATATTCTCCCTGCCTTGCTATGTCTGAACTGCAGGGCCTGGGCAGAGTTCCCAGCTCTGGCTCTACATCACAGCCTGGCCCCAAGTCCATGTTGGGACAAGCTCCTTGGCCACAGACTCACCCTTTTTATGGCTGTTCAGCACCCAACACAACAAAGCTCCATTCAGCCCTTCAGCTACTGCAGCAATAAACAAAGTGCTGGGCTTTGTTTGGAGCCCAGAGGCTGCAGGTTGAGAACCTGCGAGTGAAACAAGCTGGAAACAAACGGGTTTGTTTTTCCACCGGGGCACAGACATGTAAACTAATTGCTCAACAGTAAAGCTGGGCTTAATTAGTCCCAGGTGTTAAATAAAATAGGGTTGGTGTTTCCCAAAAGTGTAACTCTGGCTTGAAGGAGCCACAGGCTTTGAGAGCAGAGCCATCAAGAAGTGATTGTTGAGATCCGTGTGCCTGATCCCAGAATTTTGTGGGGATTTTAGGGAAAAGGACAAATATTCAGGTGGGTTTTGCTGAGGGGGTGGTGTTGGGATGCTGCATTTTCACCTCAGGATCTCACCTTGTCCTTGGAAAAAGCTTTGTTGTGGATTTCTGGGTAAACATGAGGAACTCCATGTGAAAACAGAAACAAAGGGCTCCTGGGGGGAATTCAGCATTCCATGGGGCTGAGGGATGCTCAGGGATACCTTGTACTCTAACCCAACCTATTCCCAAATTTTTTTATTCCAATCAGTCCTGAACATCACTAAACTCATCCTGCTCATTCAGGGCCTTAGTCCCGATTTCTACAGTACAATTTTCTGCCAGCAAAAGAAAGAAACTTTGGGATTTCCCATCCATCTCCTTGGGACACCTCTTTGAATTCAGCAGGAATCAGTCACAATGGGGCTTGGAGCACCCTGATCCAGAGGGAGGTGGAGCCCACGGCAGGGGTAGGAACAAGATGAGCTTTAAAGCTCCTTTCCAACCCAAAACATTCCATGATTCTGTGGTGCCACAGCCTTTCTCCTAGGCTGGCCCTTGTCCCTGGACCCAACAATTCCAGGACAGGTGGCAGCGAGCTGGGGATGAAACAGAGATTTTTCATCCTGGAAAGGGAGGCCTGGCCCTGAGGAGCAGCTGGAAATTCCACAAAACAAACACCCTTTGGTGGCACTGGAGATGGAAGGTCCCCCAGCTCAGATGACAACATTCTGGCCACCCTGGCAGCACAAAGTTCTCTTTGATCACTTATCAGGAACAGGGAGGAGAACCAGGCCACGAGAGGCCTCTTGGGCTCCTGAGCCTGCTCTGGCCCATCACAAACCACAACTCCCAAGCAGCCCCTCACAGAGGGCCTTTCTCAGTAGCTCCTGGCTTGGATGTGGAAAATCCAAAGAAATTTGGTTTTCCTGACTCCTCTGTGACCTCCCCGAGGCCCAGCCTGGCGTGACAATGGCTCTGACAGGAGGGGGTGGCTGGAGAGGATTGGGCTCAGAGGGAACAGGGACAGAACACAGAAAATGACCTCAAGCTGCTCCAGGAGGAATTTGGAGGACATCAGGAGGAATTTCCCCATGGAAAGGGAGCTCAGGCCTTGGCAGGGGCTGCCCAGGGAGGTTTGGAGTGCCCATCCCTGGAGGTGTCTGGGGAAGGGCTGGATGTGGCACTCGGTGCTCTGGGCTGGGGACAAGGTGGGGATGTGGCACAGCTTGGCCTCAATGACCTCAGAGGGCTTTTCCAGCCTGGCTGATTCTGTGATCCTGTGGCCAGAGATTCCCTTTCCCACCAACATCCAGCATTCTCACCATCAAGGGGAGAACTTCACTCTCCAGGCAACATCCGCCCTAAAACATTCATTTCAATACCGACAGCTCCTCACCACCTCGCTCTGATCTGTTCTCTTCCACAGCAGACCCCTGCCCTGGCACAGAGAAGATCTCAGAGCTCTTTCACTCTTCAGAGCTGCACAGCTTTTGTTTGCTCTCCTTTCCTTTCCTGTGCAACAAGGAAATAGGGTCACATTTCAGAGAAACCCAGCGAGCGGTGGTTTGCGAATGCCAGAGCTCTCGTTGGATGCTGTGGCCTCTTCTTTCCCAAAATCGACACAACCCTCACTCAACAGAGATTATTTTCCCTCTTTTTTTCCCTTTCCTGCTGCCCAGCTGCTGTAGGGATCCCCCAAAGCCGCCAGGATCCTTGGCAGAGCAGGTAAGAGATGCTTTTTGTTTGCTGGAGCTGTCTGGGTGGCGGGTGCATCATGGCTGCTTTGTTCCCTGCCTGCTGCCTTTCTGCAGCACCAGGGGCTGCAGAGGGAAGATCCTGTGGAATGTTGGTGTTGGGATTCCAGATGAATTCCTCACGTGACCTTTGTTTTCCTACTGATGGCTCCATTGGAAAACAACGGGGTTGAGTTGGGGGCATCACGTTCTATTTGAAGCTGAGGGGGTTTAGACAGGTCAGAAGACAATGAGATGATGGCTTGTGCTCCAACACTCCTGGCCAGCCATTCCCGTCCCTTTGCCTCTGGACATGGCACCAAAACTCTGGAAGTTTCTCTTTAAATTTCCTGCGAGCCTCAGCAGCAATGTGGGGAGGTTTAGGATCTCAGTGACACTGTAGGAGGGTTTAGGATCTCAGTGACACTGTGGGAAGGTTTAGGATCTCAGAGACACTGTGGGAAGGTTTAGGATCTCAGCAGCAATGTGGGGAGGTTTAGGATCTCAGTGACACTATGGAGGTTTAGGATCTCAGAGACACTGTGGGGAGGTTTAGGATCTCAGTGACACTGTGGAGAGGTTCAGGATCTCAGTGACACTGTGGGAAGGTTTAGGATCTCAGAGACACTGGGGAGGTTTAGGATCTCAGTGACACTGTGGGGAGGTTTAGGATCTCAGTGACACTGTGGGAAGGTTCAGGATCTCAGAGACACTGTGGAGATGTTTAGGATCTCAGAGACACTGTGGGAAGGTTTAGGATCTCAGAGACACTGTGGGAAGGTTTAGGATCTCAGAGACACTGTGGGAAGGTTTAGGATCTCAGAGACACTGTAGGAGGGTTTAGGATCTCAGAGACACTGGGGGGAGGTTTAGGATCTCGGTGACACTGTGGGGAGGTTTAGGATCTCAGCATCAATATGGGAAGGTTTAGGATCTCAGCATCAATATGGGAAGGTTTAGGGCACCTTGTACCTGCTGGATAATGCTCCAAACACTCCAGAAGAACTTCAGAGATTTGCTGCTGGCCACCATAACAATAAATAGCCTGAAATCCAGAGGCAAGCTCAGTTTTATTTCCTTGGATCTCTTTGGAATCTCCTCTGTTGCTGCATGGTGAGAACAGGCCCATTTCCAAGCTCCATCAATCCAAACAGTCTGGGGTATTAGGGAATAACCTGGGACAAAGGAAACTTGGGTTTGAACCTCAGAAAACCTTTCCCATTTATTAGACATGGAACAAACCCCACAGGGACACCAGGGAAAGCCATCCCAGGGAAGAAGTGGTGAAGGGATCAGACTCCTCACTGGCACGGAATGAACACACAGATCTATGGGGCTGAGCTTCCTGATTTATTTATGATTCTCCTGATTTCAATCCCTCATCCTCCTTTTCCCTCTTGGGAAGAGGGGCCCAGTTCTCTGAAAAGTTTGCTTATGGGAATAGGATTTCCTAAAGAAACGTGGGTGATTCCACAGCAGGACTTAGAATTCCTGCATATTAATATACAACTTTCAAAGTTAATTCCCACTAAGATGTTAGGAAAGAGGCTTTTGTGGAAACTCTCAGATAACCAATCTGAGAGGACAATCCACAGTATCTCTGTAAATCACCCAGCTCCATGAAAAGCAGAAATCCTGGGAATGCCCAGGTTCCATCCATGATCTAAACCCACTCAACCAGGCACAGAAAAGCTGGCTGGAGCAGCAAAGGTCAGGAAGGACAAAGGTGTTGGTTAAGCTGAGCTTTTCCTCACACAAACCCCGAGCAGGTGGGACTGGAGGCACAAAAATAGAGAGGCTGAAGGCCTCAGGTGCCATTGAAAGGATTTTTTTCACCAGACAGCATTTGGGGTTGTGTAAAGTGGTTGGGAAGAGAAAGGAGCAGGGAGCAGGTCCTGGTGGGAAAAAGCAGGAAGTTCTGGAGTGCTGGAAATACTCAAAAGTACAAATAATTGTTATCAGGTGATTGAAAGGCTCACACATTTTGTTTAGTGCATGATTTCCTGAGAATCTCTGTGGACTCTTAGGAAGAATCAGGTGGTAACAGCAGATGGATGGGTTGGGAATTAAAGCCATGGAATCTCAGAATGGTTTGGGTAAGAAGGGATCCTAAAGCTCATCCAGTGTCACCCCTGCCATGGCAGGGACACCTTCCACCATCCCAGGCTGCTCCAAGCCCCGTCCAGCCTGGCCTTGGGCACTGCCAGGGATCCAGGGGCAGCCCCAGCTGCTCTGGGCACCCTGTGCCAGGGCCTGCCCACCCTCCCAGCCAACAATTCCTTCCCAATATCCCATCCAGCCCTGCCCTCTGGCACTGGGAGCCATTCCCTGTGTCCTGTCCCTCCAGGCCTTGTCCCCAGTCCCTCTCCAGCTCTCCTGGAGCCCCTTTAGGCCCTGCAAGGGGCTCTGAGCTCTCCCTGGAGCCTTCTCTTCTCCAGGTGAGCACCCCCAATGTTTAATGCCTGGGTAATGTAAGACAGGCTGTAAGTGCAAACACCTAAAGAATAGACATAGATACAATAAATACATTAATATTTAATATAGTGAAATAGAATAATAGAATAGAATATTTAATATAATTAAATATAAGCTCAAAGTGTAACCCTCGCTGAGTCCTTAGTGCAGGAATGCGCATTTTTAAACACGGCTTTGATCCCTGAATGTGCTGATTTAGCCTTGTAATATCCCAGAGGTGCCAGGAAAGGCTCTGCTGGGTGTAGAATTCCAGAACATGGGACAGATCCAAGGGACCATGGGGAGCTTCCAGGAATCAAATTCCAGCCTCAGTGAGGGAGGCAGCAAGGATAAAACATGAACCAGTCTGAAATAACTTCATTTCCCCACATCCCATCCAAATCATTGGAACAAAACCCCTTTGCTGTTGTAATCAAAAATAAACAAAACACCCTGGGCAGATCTGACCCTTTATTTCTGCCTCAAAAAACCTTGGCTCAGCTTTATACTTAGAAAATAGGGATCCCAAGCTGCCTGTGAGTGGAGCATTTCCATACCCAGGGAATGTGGGAACAAATTCCCATTGTGCCTCACAAATCACTGCTCACATGCAGGGATGTCCTGACCCCTCAGAGCTGAGGATTTCTTGCAGGAGCAGAGCTGGTGTCCAACCCTTTCACTTCCCAGCTGTCTTAATTTTCCTCTTCAGAATTTCCTCTTCAGAATTTCCTCTTCAGAATTTCCTCTGGCCACCCTGTAATCCTGCCCAGTCAGAATTCCTGTTTAATTCCCAGAACACAGGCTAATAAAGGAATGGTCTCTGTCTGCTTTGAAATAATGTTCCAGCAATGCTCAGGCAAAGTTTGAGCTCCCAGGCCCAGGGAGACCCTTGCAGAGCCTCACCCCCACCAGGACATTTCACACACAGGGTTTTGGGCCCTCAGCTGGATCCTGCAGGATTCCTTTCCTTGTTGCAGTTTAGATTTCAGCCTTACATTCATCTTTCCTCTTTTAAATCTCCAACCAGAGCATCTGATGCTCAATAAACTTTCCTGCTCTCAAACATTCTCCTTTAATTTTCCACTTTCTGACCTTCCAGCCAGGAGATTCCAGCTCAGGATCCATCAGTCCAGGTTTCCATGGCTCTGGCTCTTCTCCACAGAGCTGGGAAGGCGTTTCCTGGGATGTCAAACATTCCCTGAGCAATCCAGGAGCCATCCCCCATTTCCCTGGGAGCAGCAAGTACCAAAGGGGAAATGTGCAGACCTCAGTTCCCAACAGGAACTGAGGATATTTCCAGCAGATCCTGGGGAATCAGGACCTCAAACTGCTCCTGACTACTGGGCTTGACCATCCCAGCATCTCCCAGTTCAAGCCAAGCTTAGCCAAGCCCTGCTTTGTTTGGTCACAGAGCTGAAACTTCTCCAGCCACTCTTTGGCTTCCAGGAGTCCCTCAGTGAGAGAATCCCTTCAGCAGGGACAGATTCACATAAAACCCATGGGATGGGTGCTAAAGGAGGTGAAACTTTGTCACCTGAACCTTGGGAGACACACACAGTCTTTTTATTCTTTTTTTTATTCTATTTATTCTTTTTGTTCTGGGTGAACCCAAAGTACATGGGGGAGCAATCACTTCACCTCCTGGGTGCCCCTCAGGGGCCAAGACAGCACAAAATTCCTGCAGGGAGTTCAGAACTCAAACAGATTTCGGGCTCTGGCACAAGAAATGGGGTAAAAGGTTTCGGGTAATGCCAGATTATTCTGAAAATCCCACAGCACAAGAACTTCAGTTCTGAGCCTTGCTGGGCACAGTACAGGAGGTGTAAGGATGATTATTCCTTCAAGGACCACCCTAGATCCCAGATTCCCAGAGCTGGAATGTGTTTCCTGGGGGCAGAACTCGTGTGTAACTTGGAGAACTCCAGCCCATTGCTGCCTCCCTTCTCATCCTCACCCTCGGGACAGGGATCAGCAATGTCACCCCTCAGCTGCCCCAAACTACAGAACTGATGTGGCCCCGGGGCCAGAGCACCACCAGCAGCTTTTCAAGGAGCAAAGCTCTCCTCATCCTGGGGAAAACCTGGGGTAAAGCCTTGGGAGGGACAGGGAACAGGGAAATGCTTTTGGGAGAATCTCTCCAGGTGCTGCAGGTGGGAGCACTGAGCTCACAAAGCAGACAGGAGCCATTTTAAACACATCCAGGAAGGGCTGGAGCTGTGCCAGGGCTTGGGATGGATCTCAGGGCAAGGTTCTTCCCCCTGAGGGTGCTGGCACTGCCCAGGCTCCCCAGGGAATGGGCCCGGCCCCAAGGCTGCCAGAGCTCCAGGAGCGTTTGGACAGCGCTCTCAGGGATGCTCAGGGTGGGGTTCTTGGGGGGTCTGGGCAGGGCCAGGGGCTGCTCTGATCATCCCTGGGGATCTGTCGAGCCCAGAATACTCTGGGATGCTCAGAAAATTCTCTGTTGCAAGAGTTAAATCCCAAAGCAGAACCTTGAGCCCCCCAGTTCACCCAGCTGGAGCTTTGGCAAGGGCTTGGAGTGGATGGGATGGAGGAAATGGAACATTCTGGATTCTGCTCAGGGCTGGGTTGGGCAGCAGTGGATGAGCAAAACTGCAAAGCAGAAATCACTGAGCAGCAAAGGCACCATCTCTGGGGTTATTTTATCCACCAACTACACCAGGAGTACTCCAGCACATGCAGAAAATAAGAGCAATCTCAAACCTTCTTTTATGATGATTTCACCCAAAACCAGTCACTCTCTCCCCACATTTCAGGGATGTTTCTGCCTGTCAGGAATTAACTGGACAGGAAACACAAGCAGAGACAGAGCTGGAAGAGACCCCAGCCCCAGCATCTCCCAGTGAATGACTCCAACCCCGAGCTCAGATCTCACAGAAAATCCTCCTGCCTCCAAGTTGCCCAACAGAGCCACATTTTACCCAGGTTCTCTCTTATTCTGGCCAAAAACCCCAGGGGCTGAGTGTTTTAAACCTTTAAAATCTCTTACAAAGCCAACTGATTTGTGTTTCTGAAAAGCTTCTAAACAATCCCCCAGCCAGAGCCTCTGATGTAACTCACATGGGCCAGGTTGGGCCAGGGAAGAACAGATTAGTCAGATTTTTGGTTCTCCTGCTCTCCATTTCACCAGAAAACCCACAGTGTTGGTCTCTGAAGCAGAGTGAACCCTTATAACTTGATTTTGGAAAGATGTAGTCAGCACTGAGCACCCTGAAGCAGATCACACCTGAATCTGTTGTTGAGATCTGCAGGGCAAGTGGAAAGTGCTGGGTTTTTCAGTGAAAATCACAACTATTTTCCTCTCAGGTGTTTGTGCAGATCCAGCAGATTTTTTGTGAACACATCCATGTGTGGTTTGCCCCTCAGTTTTTATCTGGGGTTCTGATCACAGAGCTCTGGAGGCATAGATGGGAGCACCATACAAAAATAAAATACCATAAAATAAAAAAATAAAATAAAATAAAATATCACAGCCAGAGCTTTTTTAATGTAGCCCTAGGGAGGAGGGTGAGACTGGGCACCATAAACCAGTGGAAAAGCATCTCCCAGTTTCTGTATCAGATGTTCAAGGTCCTCCTGTTGTTGTTGTCACCTCCAGGGCAGAGGGTGGTGGATGGAAGAGGGTCCTGCCAGAGCCAAACTGGGCAGACTGGGCACAGACTCCAGAGCTGTGGCTGGGCTGGGAAAGCACCCAGCAAATCCTGCCCCAAGGAACATCATTTGGATGCAGAGGCAGACAAGAGAAAAGCCTCACAGCCACAGCAGAGCAGGGCAAGAGCTGCCAGAGGGATGGGCAGAAGGTTCAGGGGTGTTCAGTGCTGTCTGCACCTCCCCAGAATCCACTCACAGGGTTTAAACGGCTCCAGGCCCTTCTGGGAGCTCAGCTGGGCCCAAGCAGGGCAGGACAGGCCCTGCTCAGCTGCCAGGACCCTGCATTCCCTGGAATCTGGAGGGATTTCCACCCTGGCTCTGCTGGGAGTGCTCAATAAAAGCTGCTGGCCCCATGAAGCGGCTGTGGGGGAAATGAGAACTCTGCTGTCAGTGCCCCAAAACACGGCCAGGAACATCTGCACAGCTGAGAGGAACCTCCAGCACCAATCCCCACTCCTCTGACCACAGGGAAATTTGTGTCCATGGGCTCTTGTCCCCCAGCTCCAGCTGGAGGGGGAACAGAACAGGAGAGCCCCGAAGGTTTTCTGTGGGGCAGCATTAACTCTCTTCTGCTCCTTCTAGTGTCCCTTCCAAGAGGGAAATGCTGGGTTTTGCTGCTGTGGGATGTTCAGCTGCAAGGTCACATCACAGATATTTTTCCTGGGTGGAAAAGTGAAGGGAGAGGTGAAAAGTGCCCATGTGAGAACAGCCTGAGCACAGGTTATTGATTAATGCAGCCTCCCCTTGAAAGCACAGGAAGGACAAACACCAGGAACTCACCAGAGCATGGAGAATGAGTTGTTTTTTCACCTCAGTCCTGATCACTGAGTTATAAAAATGTGCCAGAGAATATTTGCTGCTGTGCACGGGGAGGGTTTCACTCTCCTTTCACAAAAAAACACCATCAAAAATGTCACTGGCATGAGCAAAATCCTTCTGTGTTCGGTGTTTCTCAGTTTTCCACCAAAGACTGACAGAACTGGAAATCACACTGGCTCCAGAAAGAAACTGAAAGCTGGATTTTCCTTAATGGAACTCAGGATTGCAGGAATTAGATATGGGAAAGTCCTGTGAGCTCATCCCAGCTTCTTCCTGCCTGGGGAGGATTGTTCCCATTTCCTGATCCAGTGCTGAGTGCCTGGCAATGGCACTTCCACTCCCCCCTGCCCCACATCCTGAGGAATCCTCCTGCTTGGAAATGTTTCTTGATTCCCAGACTTCCTTTCCACTGATTCATTTCTTCTCCCTTATCCCTGTTTCATTTTATCAGCGCATCCAAACCAGTTTTTCCACTCTGAAAGAATCTTGTGCTCCTCAGATGCTTCTCCTTTGCCCTCAGATGTTCCCCCATCACCCTTGGCCAGCAATTAATGTTTGTCTCCATCCCCCAGGGCTGAGCCCATCAGTCAGCCCAGCCAGGTCCTTCATCTCTTTCACTGCTCTTTCCTGAACTTCTCACATTTCCAACACTTTGAGGCTCAAATCACCCCCCAGAATAACTCATTTCGACCTCACCAACGTGCTGGGATCATGGGACCGAGCCCTAGGGGTGATATTTATTTTATTCTTTAATTTCTAAACTGCAGGGAATGTTTAGGTCTGGTCTGTGCAGACTGAGCTCCTCGTGGTGTGTCTGAGGAGCAGCGAGAGCACCCAGGGCTCCTCCAGCTCTTCCCCACCAGCAGCAGCTTTCACCCTCTGTGCCCACAGGAATATTCTGACTGTAAAGATGAACCCAACACGTTCCTTTGGTGGTGCTGGGAGCTGCTGGTGGCCCCTTCACCTGAGCTTTCAAAGGCTGAGGAAACCTGTGACTCACAGACAGCAGAGCCCCTGGCACTGCAAGCACAGAGAATTCGCTTTGGTGTCTCAGCCAACTCCAGAGCTGCAGATTTCCATATTTCTGTATTTCTAACCTGCCCAAAGCCCCTCCAGCAGGGCTCCAGGAGGTTGTGTCCCTGTTCCAGGCACTCCTGGAGCACAGGAGCTGCTGTGCCCCACTGGAAGGTGAGGATGAAGCAGCCCCAACATCTGCTGCAGATGTTCAGAGACCACAGCGGTCTGGGGGAGCTGGAACTTCCACTGGGCACTGCCCCAGGCAGAACCCCCTGTCCAGTGGCTGTGGGCAATTTTGGGGCAGCTCAGGGCTCAGGGAAGCCTTTGTACTGTCCAAGCTGAGGTGACCAATGTGACACAGCAGCAGCACAACGAGCTCGGTGCTGGCTTGGGTGGCAGCTGCTGCATTTGGGATGGATAACAGGGAGAATTCCTTACTCAGAGGGTGGGCAGGCCCTGGCACAGGGTGCCCAGAGCAGCTGGGGCTGCCCCTGGATCCCTGGAAATGTCCAAGGCCAGGCTGGAAGGGGCTTGGAGCAGCCTGGGATGGTGGGAGGTGTCCCTGCCATGGCAGGGGTGGAATGGGATGGGATTTAGGATCCCTTCTCACCCAAACCATTCTGAGATTCCATGGCTTTAATTCCCAGCCCATCCATTTGCTGTTACCACCTGATTGTTCCTAAGAGTCCACAGAGATTCCCAGGAAATCAAGCACTAAACAAAACGTGTGAGCACTGGATGGGTTTTAAGGTCCCTCCATCCCAAAGCACTCCATGGTTCTGTGATTCCCTGTTTCAATTCTCCTCTCCAGGAGGGACCTGCAGAGCTGTGCAGGTGGCTCCAGCAGAGGACTTTGAACCAGCACAAAGTGCCACAACTGCACAGAGATGTTGTCCAGAGTGAGAACACCTTAAAAACCCCCCTTGGGAAGCAGAGGGAGGAGAAGGGAGGTGGCTTTGGCCAGAACCATCCGTGCCTGGCAGCTGCCACCCCACAGAGCCAGAGCAGAGCCCGTGCTCAGCAGGGAGATGTCACCCAGGGGGACACAGCCACCTCTTCCTCTCAGAGCTGAATGAAGGCAGAGTTACTGGAGGATGGAAGCCCAGCCATGCTGATATCTTCACACACATATTGCCTTTATTTTTAAACGGCAGAGGCGAGGCAGGCAGGCAGCTGTTCATGCAGCAAAGCCACTGGCACCTGTGGAAACAGAGCTGTGAGCCTCTCCAGCACCTGGAGCAGGGGGTGGGGCAGGGCTGAGGAGAGCCGGGTGCTCAGGGCAGCTCAGAACCTGGTCAGCACCTTCAGGAGCACCCAGAGCAGTGCAGACCAGGGGAAATTTATTTACAGTGCTCTCAAAGCCCTCCCTGTCCCCTTTCCTGCACCCTGCTCAAGGCTGTGCTACTTGGAGGAGTAAGGGAGTAGTAAAGTAGCCAAGGAGTGGGTTCAGCCACAAACTCCTCCTCAGTCCCTCACATAAATATCTCATTTAATCTAACTGCAGTCTGACACTCCCCAAACCCTCTGCACTGGCAGGGCTCAATCCCCAGGCCCCTCATGCTGTGTGTAAGTTGTTATTTCAGTAAAAGGTGATGCAGGGAGGCCAGGGACAAGCAAAGGAAAAACCAGAGCCCTTCTCCTCCGGCTTGTGCATAAACTACCGCAGTTCCCTGTCCCTGGTTCCTGCTCGATGCCAGAGCCAGAGGATCTGCAGGATTTCTGACTCCTCTGCATTGGGTGTCACCACCTTGGTGGCAGGGACAGGCTCCTCCAGCCCCAGGACAAAGCTCCTGAGAGCACAGGGGATGCCAGGCAGGAAATGGGGGGGTTGTGTTTAACTCTGCCCCTCATTAAAAACTGTTCAGCATCAATGGAGCCAGGAGTGCTTCCAGTGGCCCCACAAAGGCTCAGCAGGGTGTTTTCCCAGCTAAATCCCCGGCCAGCAGAGGAGCCCAGGCTGCCTGAGGACAGCACAGTGACTTGGCTTTACTCAGAGGTGTCCCAGCAGTGCCACCCTGGGTCCAGAACCCTCCTGTCCCAGAGGGAAGCTGCTCACCAGGGACATTTGGCTTGGGAGAAGATGCTTCTAACAAAGCAGGGGCAGCTCCAATGGCTTCTGTCCCTGCTCTAAGCCAGCCTCTGAAGCCTCTGGCAGAGCTCTTCCCTGAGCAGGACACAGGGATCAGAGCACTTGTGTCCTTCTGCACCTCTGGATGTTCCTGAAACATTGATGGCAGCTGGAGCTGAGACAAAGAACCACATTCAGTTCAAATTTTTGTTCCTGTCATGGCAGCATTTTTGGGGAAAATATTATTCTTTAGGAAAAATTTTGTTAATTACATTCTGATTTATCATTAAGGGCTGTCAGGCTCCTTCCTGGGATAAACAAATATCCAGGGATCTTTTCAGAGGAGAGATAAAGGCACCCTTTTTTTTTTTAGAGAAAGGGCCCAGAATTTTGGCTAAACCCCTCCAAGTGGTGGCAGAACTGGAGTCAGCTCAGTGCAGTCACCCAGGAACAGCAGACTCAGCACTGCTGACCCCCATGCCTGGATGTGCCTTTCCAGCCACATCCCCACCCAGAGAACACCCAGACACCCCAGATTTATCAGAGACAGGTTCCTTCTCTGCTGAAAAGAGCACGTGGGACACATGGAAATAGGAAGAGTTGGTGGAAGTCCAGGAGGATTCACACAGCCCCAGGGAAGCTCTTGCTGCAGTGTCCTCATGGTGCTGGGGCTGTGTGACCTCCTCTGGCTGTGGCCCCACAGAAATTCCTGTCCCAGCCTCTGCCGAGAGGCACCTGAGGCAGCTGGCAAGAGGAAACAGGGTGACACCAAAACAATGCTACTGGGGACCAAAACCCTGCTTTCTGGGGACCTAAAACCTGCTTTCTGGGGACCAAAAACCTGCTTTCTGGGGACCAAAAACCTTCTTTCTAGGGACCAAAAACCTGCTTTCTGGGGACCAAAAACCTGCTTTCTGGGAGCCAAAAACCTGCTTTCTGGGAGCCAAAAACCTGCTTTCTGGGGACCTAAAACCTGCTTTCTGGGGACCTAAAACCTGCTTTCTGGGAGCCAAAAACCTGCTTTCTGGGGACCTAAAACCTGCTTTCTGGGGACCTAAAACCTGCTTTCTGGGAACTAAAAACCTGCTTTCTGGGGACCTAAAACCCACTTTCTAGGGACCAAAACCCTGCTTTCTGGGGCCTAAAACCTGCTTTCTGGGGACCAAAAACCTGCTTTCTGGGGACCTAAAACCTGCTTTCTGGGGACCTAAAACCTGCTTTCTGGGAGCCAAAAACCTGCTTTCTGGGAGCCAAAAACCTGCTTTCTGGGGACCAAAACCTGCTTTCTGGGGACCAAAACCCTGCTTTCTGGGGACTAAAACCTGCTTTCTGGGGACTAAAACCTGCTTTCTGGGGACCTAAAACCTGCTTTCTGGGGACCAAAAACCTGCTTTCTAAGAACCAAAAACCTGCTTTCTGGAGACCAAAAACCTGCTTTCTGGGGACCAAAAACCTGCTTTCTGGGAACTAAAAACCTGCTTTCTGGGGACTAAAAACCTGCTTTCTGGGGACCAAAAACCTGCTTTCTGGGGACTAAAAACCTGCTTTCTGGGGACTAAAACCTGCTTTCTGGGGACTAAAACCTGCTTTCTGGGGACTAAAAACCTGCTTTCTGGGGACTAAAACCTGCTTTCTGGGGACTAAAACCTGCTTTCTGGGGACCTAAAACCTGCTTTCTGGGGACCTAAAACCTGCTTTCTGGGGACCAAAAACCTGCTTTCTAAGAACCAAAAACCTGCTTTCTGGAGACCAAAAACCTGCTTTCTGGGGACCTAAAACCTGCTTTCTGGGGCCTAAAACCTGCTTTCTGGGAACCAAAAACCTGCTTTCTGAGAACCAAAAACCTGCTTTCTGGGGACCAAAAACCTGCTTTCTGGGGACCAAAAATCTGCTTTCTGGCAGCACCAGCCCTTAGAGAAGGCCAGCCTGAGCAGGCACAGAGCTGTCCCCAGCAGCCCCAGGGCAGGTGGCCCCTGTCCCTCCCCAGCCCCCTCCCCTGCTCCTGGAGCAAATTGCTTCCTCTCATTAGTAAATAACCCAAGAGGAACAATCCCCAGCAGGACTGGGCAGGCCTTTAGTGCCATCTGAGGGCACCAGACCTGCCTGGTGTGGATTTTCCACGCTCTGCCTTTGGGGAAGGAGGAGGAGCATCCTCATCCAGCACAGAGCGGAGCAGGAGGGGGCAGAGGGCACAGGGCAGAGGTGAAAGTGTCAGGAAGGGCTCTGTGAGCAGTGTGACCCCTCCAGCACCCACCACAAGCACCAATTCATGGGAATAAATGTGAGCTGAGGGACCCAGGGCAGCCTGAACCACAGCAATCCCCTCACCCTTCACTGGTCCAGCACATGTGTGGCTGGATCACGGCACTGCTGAGGCTGGAAAAGGCCTTTAAAGTCCTTTAATCCAATGGTAAACCCAGCACTGGGAAAGCCACCACTAAACCTGTCCCCAAGTGCCACATCCTTCTAATCCCTCCAGGGATAGGGACTCCACCCTGCCCTGCGCTTTAGAACCCTGCTCCTAACACGGTCTGAGCCTCCCCTGGCACAGCTTGAGGCTGTTTCCTCCTGTCCCATCACTTTTTACCTGGATGAAGTGACTGACCCCACCCAGCTCCTGTCAGGGACTTGGAGAAGGGAGAAGGTTCCCCCTGAGCCTCTTTCCTCTGAGACTCACAAGCACCTGAACAGAACCATCCCCTCTCTTTTGGATTGGGATGGGGTGGCATGAGGTCTCTGGAAAGGATTTAGAAGGTTGTGGAGGGACACTGAGCTCCCCAGGTCAAACTTTTCCCTGCTCCTGCCACTGTCAGGAGCCTTCCCACATCACCAGGTCCCTCCATGGGCCTTGGTTTATGGAATTCAATGTTTTTCCTTCTGAAAAGCACTGGGGATTGTCCCTGGGGCCAGGTGGCTCCCACATTTTACTTCAGAGGTGGAGGAGGGTGTCAGGAGCAATTCTTCATGGAAAGGTTGGGATGCACTGGAAGGGGCTGCCCTGGGAAGCGGTGAAACACCTTGGAGATGTTCAAGAAACAACTGGACGTGGCACTCTGCTGGGCTTTAGCTGACTGGGTGGTGTTGGCTCAAAGGCTGGGCTTGATCTTGGAGGTCTTTTCCACCCTTGGTGATTTTTTAAGGAGCATTTTTGCATCTCTGGGGCACTGAGGACTCAGCTTGGTTCATGGCCAGCAAGAGCAGAGCAGGTTCTTGGTGGGAATCAGGGAGGTTTTCCTGCAGATTTACTGTAAACTCACCCATTTGGGGCAGCTGTGAGTCAGTGAGCTCCCTGAGCACGAGAGCAGATCATTATCTGAGCACAGCCTGTGTTTGTGAGCACAAACACAAACGGGCTCACGCTCTCACCAACTCCCACACAGCTCCAGCATTAATCAAGAGCTGAGCAGCCGAGGCTTTAATGAGCAGCCAGCAGGGAGGGCAGAACAGCAGCTCCAGCCAGGAATGTGAGTGCTCCTAAACGTTGGGAAGAGCTGCCATGGAGTGTATAAATAATTAAACATTAGTAATTAGAAGAACGCAGCCAGGTCAAGGAAAAGTGAAGCTTTTCAGGTTTTTTCTTTGAACTGAATATTGCTTTGAGTAAAAGTTATTGCAAGTTAAATCAAAATTATTGCAAGTTTTCTGTTATTCAAGATTAAAAAAAAACAAACCCCAAGAATCCTCCAGGAATGAGCTCCTCAGTTCCTTCTCTTGCATAGTCCCAGCCAGTCCTGGGATGAACGATCTGGAAAGGCAACGTGGACACTGCAGGTGTTTCCCAGCCTTTCTTATCTTCAACCATAATTCAGAAACAAGAGAATGAAGTGCAGGGAAGGGATGGGGACAGGCAGAAGGTCCCTGGCCATGCCCATCACCTCTGCAGCAAACAGCACTGGTACAAAGTGCAGAGGGGCAGTCCCAAAACTGGTCCAACCCCTGTCCATCAGGAATGACCTTGGAGCAATCCCAAAACTGGTCTATCCCCTGTCCATCAGGAACCCACCCTGTCCCCCTGCCCATCAGCAATCCCAAACCCAGGCTGTGCCCCTGTCCATCAGGAACCCACTTTGGAGCAATCCCAAACCTGGTCCATCCCTGTGCCCGTCAGAACCCAGCCTGGAGCCTCTTCACGGGACACCCCAGCCCAGAGGGGCAGCAGAAGGAACCCCTGGAGCAGTTCAGAGCCCTCAGGCTCCATTTCAAGGCTGAATTCCCCTCTCAGCCATCCCCAGGCATGTTTTCCTGGAATTTCCTTTGAGCTGACTCTCCCCATCCTTCCCCAATTAAACTCCATTTAGGGAATTGTTAAAAACACCCCACACTGGCAACACAAACCACCCCAAACTACACCACCCCCAAAGGACAGAAGCTCCCCAGATCCCTCTCCAGGCTGGTTCCCCATCACACAATTCCCATCTTTCAGCCTTTCCCCACCTGATCCCCTCCAGGCAGGTCCCTGCTCCCCCCAGGCTGTCCCAACCACCCTAAAGGCAGAGCTGAGGGCTGTGTTATCAGGGATTATTTGTGGTGTGGGGGATTATTGCTGCCATGGTCCTGGCAGGATGCTGAAGCTTGCCAGTGCTGCCTCCAGTTTCACCAGTACAACCCCCTGCTCTCGGGAGCTGGCCTGGATTTGCACCAAGTGCAGTTCTGGGAAATTATAAAACCAAACCAGTTCCTGTTGGGTCTTGTCTGATCTGAGTAAAAACGAGTGGCCAGCTATAAATAGAGTGAGTGACATCTCCAGGGCTTCCTGCCTGCCTTTCCTGTGTCTTGGGGCACAAACCTGACTGATTTCACGTGGGACTTGTTTTTTCTGGGTGCATCTTCACATTGTGACACCAGCTTGCCAACGTGGCCATCACCAGAGGAGCCCTGGGCTTCCAGCCCTGCTCCCCGTGCCCAAGCTGTGGGACCACCCAAACCCCCGGGAACACCCAGCACCTGCAGCCCCAGGGACACAGATTAAGCTGGAAAAACGAGGTCCTGTTAATTGAAATGAATAATGGTGGGGGCTCCATTGCACAGGTTCTTTCAGGTGTTGGTCCATGGAATTGGTTCTCATTTTTGGCTGCATTTGGCAGCGTGGGAGAACAAAGTTGAAGGAGATTTGTGTGGGTCTGTTGAGGTTGCTCAGGGTTGCTCAGGCCCACCCAGAGGTGGTGCCAAGGAACAGAGCTGGAGTTTGGAAGAGGAATTAGAGGAGACCCTGAGCTGGTGTGTGGGCAATAAAACCAGCCAGGACAGTAGGACAAATATTAAAATCTTGAGAGGGACTATGAATTTTCCTGTTCAAATCTGCTCTCAGGCTTCAGGGGGTGACTTTCTTTCATGTCTTGGAACTGGGGAGGTTTTTCTCAGAAGAATAATTTCCTACCAGGGTTGATCTGTGGCAGCAAGGCTTGGGTGGCGCCACCTGACCCAAACTCTGAGCCCTGGGTCCCTCTCTTGTTTCTGTGAGGGTTTCTTCACTCCCAGCTCCGTGTTTGGAGAGACAAAACAGCCTGTTTATAACAGAGCATCCTGTGTGGGCAGCTGGAAATTCTGTGAGGGCTCACATGTCATCAATAACTTCTTCGCTCTCGTTTTCACCTGGCCGAGCCACTGACAAAGGTGTTCCATTTGCTGTGGTGTTCTGCTCCTGGACTTTCCAGAGAAGGGATTCAGCAGGTTTGGGTACAGGGCTCATGACCTTTTATCCCAGTGGAAAGCAGCAGCTCACAAAGGAGGCCATCGATGTCCCTCTGCCCACTCAGTATTTCCTCTTCCTCATGAACGTGGCTCATGGACCTGATAGCAGCTAAAGCCAGGAGCTGTGATCCTCACTGCTCACCTCCTTCAGCCCATTGTCCTGGGAGCTGCCCTCCCCTGGGAGCT
The DNA here is from genome assembly GCF_030490865.1 of Poecile atricapillus. Lineage (NCBI taxonomy): Eukaryota > Metazoa > Chordata > Aves > Passeriformes > Paridae > Poecile > Poecile atricapillus. The sequence goes on from NC_081276.1 coordinate 4,012,477, forward strand.
GCTGAGGTCGGGCAGAGCTGGCAGCCAGCTGGTCTCAGGAGCTGAACCTGGGGAACCAGCTCTGGGCACCAGCTCTGGGAACCAGCCAGGGCTTTGATGCTTGGAGGCACTGCAGGATTAGGAAGCTTTGCTTTGGTCCCAAGCACCAACTCCAGTTTGGGTTTGAGCCTCAGGGTGTTCCCGTTCACCTCCACGTTCCAGACTGGCAGCTGTGCTAAGAGCCCACTTTGCTCCATTTGGTGAATTTGGCTTCACAATTTGGGCTGATTTGAGCTGTGCCTGGGATGGTTTCTGCTGGTCCCTCAGCCTGGCTGTGAACCACTGGTGCTTCCTGTTGTGGTTTCCTGCCTCAGCTGAGACGCCTCCTCTCTGCTCTCCCTTCCTGTTCTCATCAGGGCCACTTCAGAGCTCCATGGGGACAACAGATAGCTGCAGGAGGCTCTGCTTGCCATAAATCCAGCTCCTGGCAGGTCTCTGCTGCTGAGGGCTGAGCAGGGCAGGGTGCACAGGACAGAATGGTTCCTCCTCAGCTCTTCCAACACAGAGATCCAGCCAAGCCCTTCCCAGCTCCAGTGATGCCAGGGGATGGCAGGAGGGCCCTGTGCTGCTGGGAGGGACGAACCAGGCTGGTGTGAGCCAGAGCAGGACTGACCACCAGAGCAGGACTGACCACCAGGGCAGGGCTGACCACCAGAGCAGGACTGACCACCAGGGCAGGGCTGACCACCAGAGCAGGACTGACCATCAGAGCAGGACTGACCACCAGGGCAGGGCTGACCATCAGAGCAGGACTGACCACCAGGGCAGGGCTGACCACCAGAGCAGGACTGACCGCCAGGGCAGGGCTGACCACCAGGGCAGGGCTGACTACCAGAGCAGGACTGACCATCAGAGCAGGACTGACCACCAGGGCAGGGCTGACCACCAGGGCAGGACTGACCACCAGGGCAGGGCTGACCACCAGGGCAGGACTGACCACCAGGGCAGGACTGACCACCAGGGCAGGGCTGAGGGCAGGGCTGACCACCAGGGCAGGACTGACCACCAGGGCAGGGCTGACCACCAGGGCAGGGCTGACCACCAGGGAAGGACTGACCACCAGGGCAGGGCTGACCATCAGAGCAGGACTGACCACCAGAGCAGGACTGACCACCAGGGCAGGGCTGACCATCAGAGCAGGACTGACCACCAGGGCAGGGCTGACCATCAGAGCAGGACTGACCACCAGGGCAGGACAGACCACCAGAGCAGGACTGACCACCAGGGCAGGGCTGGCCACCAGGGCAGGGCTGACCATCAGGGCAGGACTGACCACATGTCCAGGCACAGCTCTGGCCACTGCCTGGGAGCAGAGGTCACAGCACCGGGCTCAGCTCATGGGGAAGCGACTTCTCCCACCATGTCCAGAAAAGTCAAATTGGGAAGAATCAGGGCAAACACCCAGAGTGCTGCCCCAAAATCTGGTGTTTCTTTGCTCCTCACATGAGCGATGCATTTGCAGGAGGCGCAGATGGAGAAGATCTCTCTGATTTTTTGGGGTCATCGTCTGCACAGGAGAAACCCCAAAGTTCAGGCTCAGGGGAACAAATGAGACCCTTTGGTGATGAGAAGGTTTCCATTGATTGCAGCAAACTGGGCTCTGCCAACACCCTCTGGGTGGGATTTTAGATGATTCAAGATAGAGATACAAGCCCTGTACAGAGACAAACCCTAAAGCTCTTCAGCACCAAGGGCTCTGCAGGGACTTGGTCAAAGAAGGACCCACTCTGCCAAGGGGATCAGAGCATCAGGAACCAGCTAGAGCCAGGTATTGTAGGGGAAAATTCCACAGATTGTTTAAAAAACAATTCAAGGAAGGTTTCTTCTTGTTCCTGCTGACTGATGGTTGATGTCTGCCCAGAAGCACTTGGGTTTCTCTCCTTTCGCTGTACTTGGTGCAGTTGTTTATCGAAATGTTGTTTTAGACATTTCATATCTGCCTCGTGTTTTAATCTTAATGCATTTAAGGGTTTGGCCTTCTAGACCTCCATGGCAAAACTCATTTATTCAGAGAGACCAAAGAATTTCCTTTTATTGTGAACAGGGCTGGAGTGAAAACAGTAGGAAGTCAAGGCTGAAAACATCAGGATGGATTTAAGGAGCACATTTTTAATAGTGAAGGTAATCAAGCACCGGAGGAATTCACTGTAGGATTTGGAGCATTCTTTCTTGTTTGGGATCTTTAAATCAGGATCAGGTGGTTTCTTTATTCCTTGGTATCTATAAATCAAGATCCAGCGGATCCTCTGTTGCTTGGGATCTTTAAATCAAGATCAGGTGAATTTTTATTTACACTTCCCAGCTCCAGTAAGGGCAGAATTGAGTGATGTGGGACGCTGTGAGTTTGAAATGACCCCACAGAGATCCAGCAGGAGAACCTCTAGACAGGGCAGTCTGAACCCCAATGAAACCATTTCACAAAACCACGCTTCAGGGACCAATTTTCCCTGCCAGGCCGAGCCCCAGCATCGAGTCAAGGCGGGGAGATGCCGGACGCCGCTGCCCACCTGCCCTTCTACTACGGCAGCATCGCGCGCTCGGAGGCCGAGGAGCACCTGAAGCTGGCGGGGATGGCGGACGGGCTGTTCCTGCTGCGGCAGTGCCTGCGCAGCCTGGGCGGCTACGTGCTGTCCATGGTGTGCGACCTGCAGTTCTACCACTACCCCATCGAGCGCCAGCTCAACGGCACCTACGCCATCCTGGGGGGCAAGGCGCACTGCGGCCCCGAGGAGCTCTGCGAGTTCTACTCCAAGGACGCCGACGGGCTCTGCTGCCCCCTGCGCAAACCCTGCAACCGCCCCAGCGGGGTGGAGCCCCAGCCCGGCGTCTTCGACAGCATGAGGGACAACATGGTGCGGGAGTACGTGCGGCAGACCTGGAAACTGGAGGTACTGGGCCTTTCCGGGGGTGGGCTGGGAAGCCGTGACCCCTCTGGCACTGCTGTGTCCCGTGTGTGCAGCTCAGCAGAGTAAGGTTCCTCTCTTTGGAGGGTGCTGGTGCTGTGAGGGGTCTGAGTCCTGTTCTTTCCCGGTTTCTTCTCCACACACTGGTCTAAACGTCTCCCCAAGCCTTCAGACCTATCCTTGGAACAGCTGGAACTCACTTTGCAGACCTTTCCTCAAGGAAGAACTCGCTTTGCAGACCTTTCCCTGAGGAAGAATTCATTCTGCAGGCTTTTCCTCTTCTCTGCAGCCCATGGGATGCTCCCTGACTTAGCCCAGAGCTCTGATCCCAAAACCCAACAACCCATCCCAAACAACAAACCCAGCCCAGAACTAAACCAATTCGTCCCAAGACCCAATGACTCATCCCAGAACTAAACAAACCCATCCCAAACCCCAACAAACCCATCCCAAACCCCAACAAACTCATCCCAAACCCCAACAAACCCATCCCAAACCCCAACAAACCCATCTCAAACCCCAACAAACCCATCCCAAACCCCAACAAACCCATCTCAAACCCCAACGAACTCATCCCAAACCCCAACAAACCCATCCCAAACCCCAACAAACCCAACCCAGAACTAAACCAATTCATCCCAAGACCCAATGACTCATCTTAGAACTAAACAAACCCATCCCAAACCCCAACAAACCTATCCCAGAACTAAATCAATTCATCCCAAGACTCAATGACTCATCCCAGAACTAAACAAACCCATCCCAAAACCCAACCATGGAGCTCCAGGGGCACATAGAGACATGACCCCTGTGTCATGAATGTGTCCCTGGGTTTGGCTCTGTTGGTCAGAGTGTGGTGTTAATAAAGCCAAGGTTTTGGGTTCCATCCCCACATGGGCCCATTTACTTAATAATTGGACTTGATGATCCTTGTGGGACGCTTCCAACTCAGAATATTTTGTGATTTCTGGGAATATCTCTCCATATGTGAGGTGCCTGTGCCTCCAAACGTTGTGCTGAAGATGAAATTAAACCAGACTTAGACTTCTGCTCTGGAGTTTTTCACTCTTCAGAGTTAAATTTTTGCCTCTGTGGAGGGTTTTTTTTTTTTGCCAGTGAAGATTTTACCCATGAGACCAAGGCAGGGGGTGCTGGATCAGGTTTGTGTCTTATTTAAATTTAAAAATAGCCACAAACAGGTTCAAGCATTTTATTGCAGACTGGAATATCTACAATATAATTCAAAACTAAATGGTCCCACTCACAGCCACGGGCTTAATTTCCTTCTGCCTGCTGCCACCTTGGCTCCTCAGACACTTCCAGGGTCATTTTGTTGTTTTCTTGGAAGGGGCTGCCCAGGGAGGTTTGGACTCCTCACCCATGGAGGTGTCCAAGCAAGGCCTGGATGTGGCACTTGGTGCTCTGGGCTGGGGACAAGGTGGGGATGGGGCACAGCTTGGCCTCGATGACCTTGGAGGTCCCTTGGAGGTCTTTTCCAGCCTAAATAATTCTGGGGTTCTATATTTTCTTTTAAGTCCCCAGAGAAATATGGTTCAGGCGGTCTCCTTACGGAGCCTTTCCACAGAAGCTCTCTAAATGTGGCCTATTTACACCAAATGTGTTTGACAGAATGAGGTATTTCATAGGGTGAACGAGGTGTTCTGCAGGGTTTCTACAGCTGAATGAGGTGTTCTGTGCTAAAATGAGGCATCTTGTAGCAGAATTCTCTCCCAGAACCGGGAATTCTGTAGGGTTTCCACCAGAGAAGAGCTGTGGCCACCTGCAGATAACACAAAGGACATCGCCACCTCCTGGCAGAGGGACAGTAAGGGCTGAACACCGGAGTGAGCCCGGGAAAAGGAAAAAGGGTTTGTGACAGACCCCCGAGATTTCCAGACTGCACCGAGCTTGCCAAGTCCTGATGCCTGTGGGTGCCGGGCAGCCAGGAGGGCAGGGGCAGCAGGAAGGTTGTGCTCTAAAGAAAATCAAGGAGTGATGGAATATCCTGAGCTGGGAGGGACCCTCAGGGATGATCAGTGCAGCCCCTGGCCCTGCCCAGACCCCCCAGCAACCCCACCCTGAGCATCCCTGAGAGCGCTGTCCAAACGCTCCTGGAGCTCTGGCAGCCTTGGGGCCGGGCCCATTCCCTGGGGAGCCTGGGCAGTGCCAGCACCCTCGGGGGGAAGAACCTTGCCCTGAGATCCATCCCAAGCCCTGGCACAGCTCCAGCCCTTCCTGGGCTCCTGTCCCTGGCCCAGAGCAGAGCTCAGCCCCTGCCCCTCCGCCTCCCCTCGGGAGGAGCTGCAGCCCCCGAGGAGCCTCCCCTCAGTCTCCTCTGCTCCAGCTGAACGAGCCCAGTGCCCTCAGCTGCTCCTCAGAGCCTTCCCCAGCTCCGTGTCCCTCCTCTGGACACTCCAACAGCTTTGGATCCTCCTGATCTTGTGGTGCCCCAGGTGCCCCCAGCACTGGAGGTGAGGCTGCCCCAGTGCAGAGCAGAGCGGGACAATCCCTCCCTGGGCCTGGTGGCCCTTTGGGCTGCCAGGACTCACTGGTGACTCAGATCCAACTTGCCACCAACCAGGAACACGAGGATGAATGACACCACACAAGTCCAGCATTAAGATCCCCCACATAAATGTGGTGCCTTTTCTCTTCCCCCACCAAAGTCAAAGGATTTCAGCTGCATTTAAGGGATTAGGTCAGTTGAGATAAACCAGGAATTCTGCTCTGCAGAAGAACAGAATTCAGCCACTGTTGGGTCTCAATTAATTACGAGACATTCCAAGTTTCCCGTGTCATGTGCCCCAGATGAGCTGTGCTGAAGCCATCAGCAGAGCAGCAGGATGGCAGGAGGTCTCTTTTCCTGCTCTTTCCCAGGGGGATGCCCTGGAACAGGCCATCATCAGCCAGGCTCCCCAGGTGGAGAAGCTGGTGGCCACCACAGCCCACGAGAGGATGTCCTGGTACCACGGCAATATCAGCAGGGAGGAAGCGGAACGGAGGCTCTACTCAGGGGCACAACCTGATGGGAAATTCCTGTGAGTATCCAAGCCCCTGGAAGATGCTGGGATCCCTGGATTTTTTACCATTTCCCATCCCCACTGCCCTGCTGTCACTGATTTCACATGGCAGAGGAGGTGAGGCTGAATGTGCTCATCAAAGATGGGCTGAGCCCCAAATCTGTTCTTGCCCAGTGCCTGCCCCACCATGAAGAGGCAATCTGGAGTTTTATTTGTTTCTCATATTTCAATAGCTCTATAAAATTTGGTTGCTGCTGCACAGGATGATGAGGGATAGAGGGTTCAGTGGGGGAAGATATAAAACACTGGCAGGCTGGAAATGTAAGAAAACACAGGAGAAAGTTTTGCTCTGCATCTCTGCCCTGGTGAGCCAGCATTAATATAATTTAATTCTCTCCTGGATGAGTTAGGGAAAGAAAGAATTCGAACAGTTCATCAGGAGCTGGAGTGAAAGGACAAGGGGGAATGGTTTGAAACAAGGAGTAGGGCTGGATGGGATATTGGGAAGGAATTGTTGGCTGGGAGGGTGGGCAGGCCCTGGCACAGGGTGCCCAGAGCAGCTGTGGCTGCCCCTGGATCCCTGGCAGTGCCCAAGGCCAGGCTGGACAGGGCTTGGAGCAGCCTGGGATGGTGGAAGGAACTGGGTGACCTTTAAGGTCTTTTTGAGCCGAAGTGATTTGGGGATTCTCTGGTTGTATGAGAGGGGTGAAAAACTGGAGGTGAAGGATCTCTCAACCCCTACAGAGGGTGTTGGGAAGGTGACAATTCAATGAACCCAGCTTTTGGCTTTTGGTCAGGTTTGCCTTAATCTTTGGAGCGAAGTTTTGGCCTCTGGTCGGGGTTTTGCCTTAATGGAGGGATTTTTTTTTGCCTGAGGTAGCAGGTACTGGATCAGGTCTGTCATTTAAATTTAAAAATAGCTCCAGACAGCCTCTTGCATTTTATTTTGGGCTGGAATATATACAGTTATATATATACATATATAAATATAAATATAAATATAAATATAAATATAAATATAAATATAAATATAAATATAAATATAAATATAAATATAAATATAAATATAAATATAAATATAAATATAAATATAAATATATAAATAAATATATATATATATATATATATATACACACAATATACAATATATACAATTTATGCATTTTATACAGGGATGCAGGGACGCCTCTCCAGGAGCCTACTCACCACTGACACTGCCAATCCTCAGAGTAAAACCAAGAGCTGCTTTGAACAATTTATTAATAATTTTCCTTCCTGCCAGGCTGAGAGAAAAGAAGGAGAACCATGTCTACGCCCTGTCCCTGGTCTATGGCAAGACCGTGTATCACTACCGGGTGGATCACGATAAATCTGGGAAATATTCCATTCCTGAGGGCACCAAGTTCGACACGCTCTGGCAGGTACCAAGCTGGGTGTCCCCAGAAATTGAGGCACCTTTCCCTTGCTTTGAAGCGTTACTAAACCCCTCAAAGTCATCAGGATAAATAAACCTCTCTAACACAATATTTTTAGTGTTAGCAAGTCAGGAATTATTTTATCATTTTGGGGTTTGTGTGCGTGGCTGATAAAATTCTGGACTCCACACAGACCCCGATCCAAAATTATGTCACTTATTTCTACATTTATATTTATATATTTATACTTATTTACACAGAAAAAGAAATTAATGTTCTTTGGTTCTAAATGACAACATAACAGCATGGTTGTGGGTTTGATCCCCATCACTTAATAATTAATACTTAATAATCATCACTATTGATCCTGAGGGGTCCCTTCCAACTCAAAATATTCTATTATTTTGTGCTAATTCTCTTTCATTAATTAGTATATTATCCTCTATTGGTTATTAATTTCTCTCTTTTTCTGCTAATTAGACCATATTTTTAATCTTTTTAGTCTTTTTTTTTCTCCAGCAGAGACTCTCCAGTGCCTAAAGTGAATATTTTTTAGTCTCCTTTTTCTTCTGGTTTCTCCAAAGTCTCCTTGTGGTCCATAAATTCTGCATTCCAGATGTCCAGCCTCAATCCATCCTCCTCTCCCAGGCTTTGTTTATTGGAGTATATCAGAAGAAGTTTATCAAAACTTCAAATTCCAGTAATTTTCCCAAGCTGTGCTCCTGCAAGAGTGGCTCATAATAACCTTGTTCCATGCTGGCTGAGAATAATTGAAGAATAACATACTATTTATAATTAATACATTTATTGGTTGGGATTAATTAATTAAAACAAGCCATTTAAGAGTTAAACCATTAACTAAAATTATCCAGGGAGTGGATACTGGAGCTTCCTCCTGGCTAGGGCTGTCTGAGGGACAGCAAGGCCATTTTGCTGAATTTTCTGAATTCTCAGGGCTGTTTTCACTTGGAATTTTATTGAAAACAAAGATTTGGGGGCATTTTTATGGTGACAGAACCGTGCCAGGCTCCTGATTGCAGCTGAAATGTGAGTGAGCCAGGAGGGGAAGGGAAAGCCTGGTGTCCCTGGCTCTGCTCCCAGGGCTGGGCTGGTGTCCCCAGGGATGTCCCCAGGGATGTCCCCTCTGTGCTGGATCCACAGTGCTGCCACCAAAAACTGCCCGGGATCCATGGAACAAACCCTGGACTTCCTCTGGGAAAGGATCTGCTTCCTCTCAGGATTTATCCCACAAATCAGGGCCTGAAACCTCTCCTGGCTGACACAACAACAGCATTGCACTGAACATTGCTCAGACTGGAGATTTTGTCTTTCTTTGGGCATTTTCGAATTTCCCGAGTTCTTCCCAGCCCTGGCAGATACCCAGGGATGTCATCGCACCCTGGGACATCCCTGAGTGCACAAACAGAGGACAGAAAACAGTCTGGTCCCTGCCTGCCACGAATCTGAGAGGAATCATTGCTCTAAGCCACAAATGTTGCCTTCAACAATAATAATAATAATAATAATAATAATAGTAATAATAATAGTAATAATAGTAATAATAATAGAAATCATAACAGAAATTATAATAGTAATAGAAATAGAAATAGCAATAGAAATAGAAATAGCAATAGAAATAGCAATAGAAATAGAAATAGAAATAGAAATAGAAATAGAAATAGAAATAGAAATAGAAATAGAAATAGAAATAGAAATAGAAATAGAAATAGAAATAGAAATAGAAATAGAAATAGAAATAGAAATAGAAATAGAAATAGAAATAATAATGATGATGATAATACTAATACTACCAATAATAATGATAATGATAATAATGATGATGATGATGATGATAATAATAATATTACTAATATTACTAATATTACTAATATTACTAATATTACTATAATTAATAATATTACAATATTAATAATAATATCAATGATATTAATAATATGGCTAATATGGCTAATATGGCTAATATGGCTAATATGGCTAATATGGCTAATATGGCTAATAATAATAATAATAATAATAATAATAATAATAATAATTCTCCTCCCAATAATCTCTTTTTCCTCCCATCCTTTCCCCAGTTGGTGGAGTATTTAAAACTCAAACCAGACGGGCTGATTTTCTACCTGAGGGAAGCCTGCCCCAACCCCAACATGCCAGGTGAGCTGGCACCTCTCAGTGCCACCCCTGGCCTTGGTTTGTCACCAGCTGGTGGCAGCTGGAGCAGTGCCAGCCCGAATTTCCCTTCCAGTGCCCATCCCTGGCGAGGAGGGGGCAGCGAATCTGGGCCATTCTCCCGTGGTGCTGTCACTGCCCAGGCCTGGCCTCAGGTGGCCCAAAGGCAGGAGCCAGGGGGGAGTCAGTGACAAATGGATTTGGTGCCCAAAAGACGGATTTGGAGCGTGACCTGCGTTTTGGGCAGCAGGAAAATCCATGTCCTGCAAGGCTGGGCCCTGCTGGCTCTCTGAACACTCAAAACCAGGGAGCACTTTGGGTCCACGTGTCACAAATGTCACTTCAGAGCCTGGCCCGGGGCACAGCTCGGCCAGTCTCTGCCCCTGGCCCCATGGCATGCTCCAGGGCTGGCACTTTCCCTGAGAAGATTTGGGAATAACAGCCACATCCAGACACATTTCCACACCTTTTTCAGCTAAAGCTGTGGAAATTTTCCTTTGGGGGTGGAGGGGATGTGATCAGACCCATAGGGTCCTTCAAGGGCGATGCTCTGACCCTGCCTAGGGAGAAGTGCTGATAACAAACTCCTGATAACAAATCCTCTCTCCTGGTTCACAGCCTCTGCAGCACCAGTCCCACCCACCCACCCCTCCGTGAGCGTAAGTTTGGGGGAGGCTCTGTTTTATTGGCACCTCAGCGATTTCAATATTGCTGCATTTCAAGCTTGGCTGATCAAACCCTGCTCTTCAAACCCTGCTTTTGTCTAAGAGCTCAGGAACTGCACTGGGTTTTATTGAGCCCAGCTGGGATGTTGTTCCCTTTCCAGCTCGGATGGGGGTGGGGAGTAGCTGGGCACAGCCCCTGGTAGAGCTGAGAAGGGTTTCCATTCATCCCGAGCTCCTTGCGACATGTGGGCCTGTCCTTGGGGAGCCATCCCTGCCCTGCTGGCCAGGCAGGAGCGAGGAGGCCGTGCTGGGATCCTGGGAATGCTCATCCCTGCTGCTCCCACTGGCCCCCAGCCAGGGCTTTGTGCTCCCTCTGCCCCAGGGAATGTCCCTGCTCAGTCCCTGCGTGCTGAGCTCTGCTGAAACCAGCGGGTTTGGGGGTCCCAGGGGGGCTGAGTGAGGCCTGGGGGGTCACCCAGCACCTCAGGGTGTTCTCACAACCCACAGTGGCCTCCGGGGTGCTGGCACTGCCCAGGCTCCCCAGGGAATGGGCCCGGCCCCAAGGCTGCCAGAGCTCCAGGAGCGTTTGGACAGCGCTCTCAGGGATGCTCAGGGTGGGGTTCTTGGGGGGTCTGGGCAGGGCCAGGGGCTGCACTGATCATCCCTGAGGGATCCAGCTCAGGATATTCTGGGGTCCTGTGACTCTGGCATTCCAAGCTGAGCCACCCTGTCACTCTCTGCTCTGGGGACAGTGGCTGCACAGAGTCCCTGTGTGCTCACAAGGCCACTCTTCCTGTGCTGGCTGTGGCCTGCGCTGTCTCCAGGCTGCCCTGCCCTTCCTGCAGACTGGGAGTGCTGGGCTGGGGACAGCAGAGGGGACAGAGAGCCCTCACCCTGCACAGCCCCTGGGAGAAGGGTGCTGTGCTCAGGGTCCCTGCTGTGCCCTGCCCTGGGGAACTGCAGCCAGGACTGGAACAGCAATGTTGGCTCCAGTCTCAGCCCCCCTCAGGGCCTTTCAGAGGCAGCTCCAGCTGGGGCTGTGTTGGGGGTGCATTTCCCCATCTCTTTTCTTTGCATTTGCAATTAAAGCAATTTCTCCTTTATCCACTTTCTCCTCACTTCTCTTCCAGAGAAACCTGGGCCCTCTCAATGCTGATGGATACACCCCAGACCCTGTAGGTGAGCACCTCCACAGCCCTCTCCTCCTCACAGGGGACAGGACTGGGGATGTCCCAGGAGCCTGGCAGTTCCCTGGAGCCCTGCCACGAAGCTCCTTTCTTACAGAAGCACCCAGGAGCACCCCAGACATTTCGGGGTCCTGCACCCACACCGGGCTCCCAGGAAATCAAGCCCTACCCCATTCCTTGCCTTACCCAGGAAATGAAGCCCTGTCCTATTTTTCACTAAATATTCAGTGTATTCAGCTGAATTTCAGTGGGGTAAAGCACTGCCCAGGGCTGGCAGGGCAGATATGTGGAGTGGGAATGCTCAGACCCCTCTCCCCATCCCACCTCCTCCAGCAGTCAGAGCTGGGAGGGGCCCTGGGTTGTGAAAGGAAAGGAGGTGCCCAGCAGGGACGAGAAATGCTGGAGATGAAGGTGAATTGGCCAAAAGAGCAGAGAAACCCTTCCCAATCCATGAGGGGCAGCGGGATGGGGAAGGGCAGGTTTGTAACAAGTGTTCCTCTTGGGAAGGGGCAGGAAAATCCCGCCCGCTGCCCATGGACACCAGCGTCTACGAGAGCCCCTACAGCGACCCCGAGGAGCTGAAGGACAAGAAGCTGTTCCTGAAGAGGGACCACCTGATGATTGATGAGGTGGAGCTGGGGGCAGGAAACTTCGGCTGCGTCAAGAAGGGAGTTTACAAAATGAGGAAGTGAGTGAGGGTCCTGGGGAAGGGGGAGGGCTCCAGGGGTCCCCAGCTGTCCTGGTGGTCACTAGATGGACCCCACAGTGGCAGTGGAGTGGAGAAGAAATGATCTGCAAGGTGAGGGATGATGGATGTGATGGCTGAGGCAGCACCCCTGGAAGTGTTCAGAAAATGAGCAGATTTTGTGGTGGGGTTTAGCAGGGGTGGTGGTGCTCGGTCAGGGGTTGGATCTGATGATCTTGCAGGTCTTTTCCAACCTCAACAATCCCATGATATTATGATAGGGTGCTGTAATTCCATGGTTTTCCATGGATTTTCACTGACAGCTGCATTGCCCTGGGTGTGGAAGCTGTGTCACATTCCCAGGCATGCAGCTGCCACTTCCAAAGGGACTTGCTGGGCTCAGAGGAACAACTCCACATTCCTGAGGCCACCTCTGTCCATGTCAGGCCAAAGCAGTGACACTGAGGGGTTGTGCCACCCTTGGCTCTGTTGCTGGTTGTCTGTGATGGCATTTACTTACTTGTGCCTCAGTTTCCCCTGGAAAAATGGCCCTGATGACCCAGATCTCATTGTGGGAGGGGAGGTGTCTCCAGATCAGGGATGGCAGCTTCTGGCCTACACCTCCAAGGGTGAGGTGACCTTTTCTCTCCATCCTGGGACACCAGAATGGTGCAGGGCTGTGGCAGAACAGGCTGCTGAGGGGTCAGACAGTGTCACATGAGCAGGGATTTCCATTCCTGGCTGTGACCCCTGGTTCCAGCTGTGCTCAGCCCATCCCTGGCTGTTCCCCTGTGCAGGAAGCAGATTGATGTGGCCATCAAGGTGCTGAAGAGCAACAACGAGAAGACGGTGAAGGATGAGATGATGAAGGAAGCGCAGATCATGCACCAGCTGGACAACCCCTACATCGTGCGCATGATCGGGGTGTGCGAGGCCGAGTCGCTGATGCTCGTGATGGAGATGGCATCTGGAGGGCCCCTCAACAGGTTCTTGGCTTCCAAGAAGTGAGTGTTGGACAAAACGTGGCTGATTTTCTGTGTTTCTTCTCAAAATCTGCTTCAAAACCCTGCAGGTTTTGAAGGTGCAGGAAAGCTGAAAAGAGCAGAAATCTTTCATTTCTGTCATTGAGGCTCCAGGGGCTGATGCTCATGGAGCAGAGATCTCCGTGCCCATTCTCCCTTCCAGCTGGAAATGTCAGAGGGGACCACAGCAAATCCTTTATTACTGAATTCTCCTTTCACCTTCCCCAGGGACGAGATCACAATGAGCAACATCGTGGAGCTGATGCACCAGGTGTCCATGGGGATGAAGTACCTGGAGGAAAAGAACTTTGTCCACAGGGACCTGGCAGCCAGGAATGTCCTGCTGGTCAACCAGCACTACGCCAAGATCAGTGACTTTGGGCTCTCCAAGGCTCTGGGAGCTGATGACAGCTACTACAAGGTGGGTGTGAGCACAAGAAAGGGTCTGGAGCAGGAGCCCTCCTGGCTGGGAGGATGAGAACCCCAAAGACTTGAGGATCTGGGTCACTCATGGACCCCTCTGCACAACATCAGGCTCTGCCTCACTGCTGACATTAAAAGGGGCAGAGCTCTGGTGACAAGGAGGATGCAGAGGCAGCCAGGGGGATGTGGGGCAGGAGGAAGAGAGGAGAGAAGGTTATGAAGAGTGAGCCAGGGCTGGGAAAGGAGAGACCCCACCTGGAATTGTGTGTCCAGCTCTAGGGACCTCAGCACAAGGCAGATGAGGACCTGTTGGAACGAGTCCAGACAAGGCCACTAAACTGGTCACAGGGACCCCTCTGCTCTGGAGCCAGGCTGGGAGAGCTGGGGCTGCTCCCCTGGAGAAGAGAAGGCTCCAGGGAGAGCTCAGAGCCCCTTGCAGGGCCTAAAGGGGCTCCAGGAGAGCTGGAGAGGGACTGGGGACAAGGCTGGAGGGACAGGACACAGGGAATGGCTCCCAGTGCCAGAGGGCAGGGCTGGATGGGATATTGGGAAGGAATTGTTGGCTGGGAGGGTGGGCAGGCCCTGGCACAGGGTGCCCAGAGCAGCTGTGGCTGCCCCTGGATCCCTGGCAGTGCCCAAGGCCAGGCTGGACGGGGCTTGGAGCAGCCTGGGATGGTGGAAGGTGTCCCTGCCATGGCAGGGGTGACACTGGATGGGATTTAGGGTCCATCCAACCCAATCCTTTCCATGATTCCGTGGTTTAACTGAGCCCTGGGGCCCAGTGGCAGGAGGACGGTGGCACCGTGGGCATTCAGCACCTGCACAACAGGACAGCAGGGCCTGGGATGGACTCTGGAGCTCCCATTTTAGGTGATTTTTTCAGCAATGTGAGATTTGACGCAAACACCGAGCAGAATTCAGATGCAGCTCCAGCACTCCGTGTCTCAGGATTGAAATGTCCCTCCTTGCTCTGCTGCAGGCCAGGACAGCAGGGAAGTGGCCCTTGAAGTGGTACGCCCCAGAGTGCATCCTCTTCCACAAGTTCTCCAGCAAAAGCGACGTCTGGAGCTACGGTGTGACCATGTGGGAGGCCTTCAGCTTCGGGCAGAAACCCTACAAGGTGAGGCAGGAACCTGACAAGGTGAGACAGAAACCCTACAGGGTGAGGTAGGAACCCTACAAGGTGAGGCAGGAACCTGACAAGGTGAGGCAGGAACCCTACAGGGTGAGGTAGGAACCCTATAAGGTGAGGCAGAACCCCACAAGGTGAGGCAAGGCCCTACAAGCTGGCTCTGTCACCGATGGGTGTGACAGTCCCAGCAGGGACACTCTGAAACCACAGCTCCTACTCCCTTGAGTGGGTGTTCCCACAGTTGGATACAGGGGAAAGGAGACAGCCCCATTTCCACTTTGGGAAAGGCATAAATTAGAGAGGATCCCACAGCTCTGTGTTCATTTTAAGAGAGAAGAAATAGAAAACAAGCAGAGTTAATTTGGGTTTGAATCGAAGCAGAGTTGTTTGATCCTTCTTCTCTTTGATCTTCTGCTCACTTGAGAGATAAAGAAAAGACTTCTCATCCAGTGCTGGGCCCGTGCTTGGGGTGGGACCTGGAGGGTGAACAGGATGGGTGGGATCGGGTCTGGAGGGTGGGAGGGATGGGATCTGGAAGATGGGTGGGGAGGCTGAGTGGGATGGAGCTGGTAGGACAGGAGGGATGGGGTGAGTAGGGTGGGTGGGATGGAATGGACAGGATGGGATCCATGAGATGGGATCTGCAGGATGGCTGGGATGGGATCTGTGGGGTGGGAGCTGCAGGATGGCTGGGATGGGATCCATGAGATGGGATCTGCAGGATGGCTGGGATGGGATCTGTGGGGTGGGAGCTGTGGGATGGCTGGGATGGGATCTGTGGGATGGGATCTGTGGGATGGGATCTGTGGGATGGATGGGATGGGATCTGTGGGGCAGGAGCTGTGGGATG
Source organism: Poecile atricapillus (assembly GCF_030490865.1). Classification (NCBI taxonomy): domain Eukaryota; kingdom Metazoa; phylum Chordata; class Aves; order Passeriformes; family Paridae; genus Poecile; species Poecile atricapillus. The sequence continues at coordinate 4,028,008 of NC_081276.1, forward strand.
GCTGGGATCGAGCTGTGGGATGGATGGGATGGGATCTGTGGGATGGGATCTGTGGGGTGGATGGGAGCTGTGGGGTGGGAGCTGTGGGATGGATGGGATGGGAGCTGTGGGATGGATGGGATGGGAGCTGTGGGATGGATGGGAGCTGTGGGGTGGGAGCTGTGGGATGGCTGGGATGGGATCTGTGGGATGGATGGGAGCTGTGGGATGGGATCTGTGGGATGGATGGGATCTGTGGGATGGGATCTGTGGGATGGATGGGATGGGAGCTGTGGGGTGGGATCTGCAGGATGGATGGGATGGGATCTGTGGGATGGGATCTGTGGGATGGATGGGATCTGTGGGGTGGGAGCTGTGGGATGGATGGGATCTGTGGAGCAGGAGCTGTGGGATGGCTGGGATCGAGCTGTGGGATGGATGGGATGGGATCTGTGGGATGGATGGGATCTGTGGGATGGGATCTGTGGGATGGATGGGAGCTGTGGGGTGGGATCTGCGGGATGGCCTGGCCACAGTGTGGGACACCAGTTCTGGCCTCTAGGGTGGGAACAGTGACTGCTGGGTGTGGGGGGTGTGGGACCACAGCTCCACCCCAGGCCCAGCTCTAACCTGTCTCCCAACCCTGCTGCCAGCTCTGAACACATTAATCCCTTTCCCATTTGCTCCCATCCCAGAAAATGAAGGGCCCCGAGGTGATCAGCTTCATAGAGCAGGGCAAGCGCATGGACTGTCCCCAGGAGTGCCCTGCAGAGATGTATGCCCTGATGCAGCAGTGCTGGACATACAGGTGAGCATTTCCCAGGGTGGCAGCTCCATCAGAGTCACCAAATCCCACAATGGGATTGGAATTTTGGGTTGGGAAGAACCTTAAAGCCCATCCAGTCCAACCCTGCCATGGGCAGGGACACCTTCACCACACTGTCTGCATGGTGACAACACAAAGCAAAAGGTGTCTCCTGCCTTTGTTTGTGATGACTCCCCAGCCCAAGATGAATTTTTTAATATCAGACCCCCCCATCTGCCCGTGCCAACCCTGGAAGATCCCCAAGGCTCGGTGTCTTTGACCCTCTCCATCCCAAAAAAGTCTCAGCTGCCTCCTGTGCCCTGGCACAGCCACGCTGCTGCTCTCCCCCAGGGTCTCTGTGTGTCCTCTCATTGCACCTGGCCAGTTTTGTCCTCTCTGATGACCTTTTTTGTTCCTCCCTGCCCTTGCAGATGGGAAGAACGTCCAGGATTTGTGGCTGTGGAAAACATGATCCGCTCCTACTACTACAGCATTGCTGCCAAGCCCGAGAACGGGCCAGGCACAGGGGACAAGGCCAAAGCAGCTCTTCCTTGAGATTCCTTCTCTGTGCCTCCACCTGCCCTGCATGGAGCTGGAAGGGCTCCTTGTGAAGTTTTGCTTTAATCTCTCAAATGCTCCTCAGCAGCTGAGGAACTGAGGACACAGGGGACGTTGGTGTCCCCACAGACAGGGACACCCAGCTGTGCCTCCCAGCTCCTCCAGCCTGACCCAGCCCACGAGTACAGACAGTGCCAGAGCTCCTTCCCACCCAATTCCAGAGCTGTCCCAGAGCTTTGTGCCTCCCAGGCTCACTGAGGATGAACTGTGTTAGCTCCAGAAAATCTGGATTTTCCCAAGTCCCTTAACAAACAATGCTTTCCCAGGAAACAACCGAGTGCACGTTTCTGGTGGGGTTTGCACAGGGTGGGACACGGCACAGGGAGCCACCGAGTCCTTTTCCCCTTGGATTAGGGCAGGGAGCAGCTGGTTTGCAGCTGGGATGGGGAGGGACAGTGGGACAGAGCTGGTTTGTCCCCCTGCACCCTGGCCAGCACAGAGCAGGTGTCACCCAGCCCTCCAAGGTGGCTCCCAAACAATCCCAGGACCAATCCCTCATTCCTGGATCCCACCTGGCCCCTGTGTGCTGATGAAATGTTGTTTTTCAAGCTTAAAAACCGGTCACCCTATAAATAAACTATTCCATGTTCTGAACATCCCATGGCTCGGATCATTGAACTTTGAGAAATGCTGGCAACAGCTTCAGGCTCGTTGCCAAAACCCCCAAACCCATCGGGATAAGAGAACCCTCCAACGCTGCATTTTTAGTGTTAGAAAATTGCTTTATTCTCAGCTCTGGGTGTGGATGGGGCTGACAAAATCCCAGCCTCCACACAGCCCCTGATCCAAAACTTCCTCACCTTTTTATACATTTTTAGCAAACAAAGCAGTGAATGTTCATTGCAGCATATCAAGGTTAGCTCAACAAACTTTACAGTTTTAGTCATTTTTCCAGGCTGTGTTCCCACAAAAGGAGCTTTGCTATATGCCAGAAATAATTTAAGAATAACACATTGTATATAATTAACACATTGGTTATGGTTAATTAACCAAAACGTAATTAAAACCATTAACTAAAAGCTATTTTAAAAGTTTTATCATTTCCAACAGGCTGACAAGAAAATAAATATGATTTCCCTCTATGAGGCCAGGATTTCCCTCCTTGCCCAACCTCCCCCTTTGGGCTGGTTTTGCTGCACAGCTGGAAGGTTTTTTGCATGTTTTCTTGCAAAAACAATTGCTCACCTGCCCCAGTGCAGGGGATTGCCCGTGCTGGGGGCTGTGCTGCAGAGAACAGAGGCTGTGAAGGCTCTGAAGGAAGCAGGAGGCAGCAAACACAAGAATTTATCTCTCACCATCTCCTGGTAGCTAAAGCCACAGAGCAGCTCCCCCCCAACACCTTGTCCTGGGGGAAAACAGCCTCAGGCCAGGGGTGAGAGTGGCATTTGGGCTGAAAACAAAGCTCTGGTAATTAGATAATAAGGTAATTAACCTTATCAACATCTGAATCAACCTCTGTCCCAGCAGTCACTGAGCCAGCTTTGATGAAAAACAAATCCTAAATTTCCTTGCTTAGAAGCTTCCAGGGACACCAGCTCTTCATGTGTGGCATTTTCTCTCTCAACCTCATCAACTTGTCCTGAATGTTGAATTCTGGATCTATTATCCCTCCCAGCAGAGAGGAAAACAGGTATCCAGGAGAACCTTCCTCGTTCCTGTTTGTTCAGTCAGTGCAGAGACAGGAAAAAATTCTCCTCTCTGTCATGTTTTCCTCCCAGAGAGAGCAGCTCTTTAGCTGGAAAAGAGAAGGCTCAATGTGTTTTCTACTTGGAAGCCACTTGCCAAAACATTTTGTTTAGACTTTGTTTTCAAAACAAATCCATTTTCTGGTTTGAAATGGTTTCTTGCAATAAATTTTCAGCTAACTGGATGCTGCTATTTTTTTCAAACAGGGAAGGAAAGCACCAGAGAAGTATTCCCAGAGAAACTTCTGCTTTAGTTGGAGACAGTTTTGGGTGTGTGTATCCACACCCCGACAGACAGGACACAAATCCCTTGGGATTATGCCAGAGGACCAAGGGAAGGGGTTTATCCTGCCTGGGATGGGGATAATTTGGGTTGGAAGCTGTCTCTTCCAAGAGCATTGGAAGATGTCAGAAGTTGCTGGAAGGGGAAAAAGGAGTGAGACAAGCAGGACCTGAAGTCACAGAGCTCCTGAGAATCTTTGTGATTGCTGCTTTTGAGATGTGCAGGGTCTGTCGGTCACCCCTGAGGAGAATTTCCTTGGAGCTGGGGCCCTGATCATCCCACTCTGCCATTCCAGAGGGACTCAGCCCCCTCAGTGGGAACATCTCCAGGTCTCCAGGCCCTACAGCCTCTCCTATCTCCCACCCACAGCAGGGATTTTCCCAGCCCTGCAGGTGAATCACCCTGCAGGACCTGCAGCCCCTTCCCTGTCTGATCCCAGGGACCTGGGGTTGATAAGAGCTGTGTCACTGATAAAGGCAGCAGCTGGAGAGCAGACTCAGAGCTCTGTGGCAGCTGCTTCTCTTCCAGAAACTTCCCCAAATCCTCTCTTTTCTTCCTTCCTTCCTTCTCTCCTTCTCTCTGCACTCATCCATCTCCCTCTGTTTTTCCCAAATCTTTCAGGCACTCTGGAATTTACCACCCTCAGTGTTTGGAGGGAAGGGATGAGCTTCATCTTCTGAGCACCCAGAGCGATAACGTGACAGAGCTGGCACTCATCTGATCACCACTGACACCTCAGCAGATCCCCCAGCCTGATCTGGCTCATCCCAGCCTGTCTTATCTCCAGCACCCCAATCTCATCACCAGGACCCCCATCCTATCCAGGACACGCCTGCTTAGCAGCTGCACACAGGGACAAAGTGACCTTTCCATCCCGCTCAGGTTTTGTTCAGCAGCACAAAAATGGGACCAAAACCAGCTCTGGGCTCCCTGATCTCTGTTTCAGAGGCCTGAGGAATCCCTGAACCCACAGAAAAGGAGATTTTCCACGCTATTTTCCCTTTTCCCACTGGGCTGTTCCCTCCTTGGCCAGCAGTGAAATGTCTGGCAACCAGGAAAGCACAGAGAGCTTTGGCACTGCCAAAAATACACTTCCAAATCTCACATTTCCCCATGGAATTCAGGTGAACCTCTGATCCTACACTGTCCCCTGCTTTCCCTGCATGACAGGAGATCATCTTCTTCCTAAATCCCTCAGAAGGATGTGAGGCAGGGAAGGGTCTGACTTGTCAGGGGCCTGGAAGAGAAGCTCCCATCCACCTTTGTTTGTTTTTCTATTTCCCACCCCCAGGTGATGCCTCCTTTTTATATTCCAAGGCTTTCCTAGCTGAGAGCAGTCAAAGCACACCCAGCACAACCAGTGCATCCATGGACTGAGCCATGGCCACCCCTGCCCTGCTCCCAGGAGATCCCACCTGGAATTCTGTGCACGGTTCTGGTGCTCCCAGCAGGAGAAGGACGTGGAACTGCCCTTGGAACAAATCCAGAGGAGGACAAAAAGCTGACAGGGGGACTGAGGCACCTCTGTGTGGTGCTCACATGGAGAAGAGAAGGTTGTGTGGAGAACTCAGACCCCTCCCAGGACATGAAGGGAAGCCAGAATGGGATTCTGCATCAAGAATTGGAGAGTCAGGATGAGGGGAATGAGGTTAAACTGGAAGAGGGGAAATTTAGATGGGATATTGGGAAGGAATTGTTCCCTGTGAGGGTGGTAAAGGGCTGTGATGGATTTCCTAGAGATGCTGTGGCTGCCCCTGGATCCCTGGCAGTGTCCAAGGCCAGGCTGGACAGAATTTGGATTTCTGGGATTGTGGAAGGTGTCCCTGCCATGGCACAGCCTGGAATGAGATGAGCTTTAAGGTCCCTTCCAACCCAAACCATTCCAGGATTCTAATTAGCCAATTCTAATTGCAGAGGTTTCTGCCACGGACCCAGGAAGAAAAAAGGATGTGCCAGGCCCTGGAAGATGCAAACTAAGGTGCAAAATTTGAGGTTTCTCCGGCAAGATTAGTGCAGGTGGTGGGGCTGGTTTAGGTATTAACAAATATCCAAGGCCTGGGGAAAATCACCTCTCTTCTCACAGCAGAAGTAAAAGATTTCTTTGTTTGCCCTCAGGAAATCTGGTGGAGCAGATGAGAACTGGACTCAGCCAAAAGGTCTTTTCTTCTTTTCCATCTGTTTGTTTGGGTCTTTTGTTTGTTTTTAAATGTTATTCTGGTTTTCCCTGTTAGATATCACTGTCCTTCATGTGCATTTTCTTCAGAAAAGAAGAAAACACCCATTCTCCTGTCATGGAGGGAGAGGAGGGGATGGTGTAGGACCAGGAATTCATCTGAATTCCATGAAGAAATGTGAGATTTGGAGGTGCACTTCTGGCCTTCCTGGTTGTCAGACATTTCACTGCTGCTCAGGGATGGGACAGCTCGAAGGGAGACAGGAAAAGAGCCAGGAATAGCTTGGAAAAAATCTTTCAGAAATCCTTCAGATGGATTTTTTTTGTTTGTTTTTTAATCAACAACAGAAACCCTGGAAAAGAAGAGAGGTGCTGGTTCTGATCCTTATGGGACTCCTCCAGATTGATGATGCTGTTGGAGAGTAGGAAATCCATCCTCACTCATCTCCTCCAGAGATCCCCGTGTGGGGACAGGAGGATGCTGTGGGATGGGGACAGGAGGATGCTGTGGGATGGGGACAGGAGGACCCTGTGGGATGGGGACAGGAGGATGCTGTGGGGTGGGGACAGGAGGATCCTGTGGGGTGGGGACAGGAGGACCCTGTGGGGTGGGGACAGGAGGATCCTGTGGGGTGGGGACAGGAGGACCCTGTGGGGTGGGGACAGGAGGATCCTGTGGGATGGGGACAGGAGGATGCTGTGGGGTGGGGACAGGAGGATGCTGTGGGGTGGGGACAGGAGGATCCTGTGGGGTGGGGACAGGAGGATCCTGTGGGGTGGGGACAGGAGGATGCTGTGGGGTGGGGACAGGAGGATGCTGTGGGGTGGGGACAGGAGGATCCTGTGGGGTGGGGACAGGAGGACCCTGTGGGGTGGGGACAGGAGGACGCTGTGGGGTGGGGACAGGAGGATGCTGTGGGGTGGGGACAGGAGGACCCTGTGGGATGGGGACAGGAGGATGCTGTGGGGTGGGGACAGGAGGATCCTGTGGGGTGGGGACAGGAGGACCCTGTGGGGTGGGGACAGGAGGATGCTGTGGGATGGGGACAGGAGGATGCTGTGGGATGGGGACAGGAGGATGCTGTGGGGTGGGGACAGGAGGATGCTGTGGGGTGGGGACAGGAGGATGCTGTGGGGTGGGGACAGGAGGACCCTGTGGGGTGGGGACAGGAGGACCCTGTGGGGTGGGGACAGGAGGATCCTGTGGGGTGGGAACAGGAGGATCCTGTGGGATGGGGACAGGAGGATGCTGTGGGGTGGGGACAGGAGGATCCTGTGGGATGGGGACAGGAGGATGCTGTGGGATGGGGACAGGAGGATTCTGTGGGGTGAGGACAGGAGGATGCTGTGGGATGGGGACAGGAGGACCCTGTGGGATGGGGACAGGAGGATCCTGTGGGGTGAGGACAGGAGGACCCTGTGGGGTGGGGACAGGCACTGGGACACTGCTGGCAGGTCCTGCAGCGAGCCAGGAGGTGCAGAGAGCATGGATGACACCCCTGTCACAAAGAGAGGCTGTGTTTGTCCCTGATTGCCACCAGCCAGCAGGGGCAGTGGTTTCAGCAGCGGATTCTCTGGGCTGGCTCTTGTGGCCATCACCAACGAGCTTTGGCCACGGGGAGATGAGCCCAGGGGACAGTGCCTGGTGTCCCCCTGGCCTCCTCAAGGCCTCTGCTCTGCTGAGGTGGCACTTCTGGGACCTTGTTCTTACAAACTGGAGGATTTGTGGGTGCCCAGGAATTTTGTTCTTGACCTGAGGTCCCCCTTGGGGCCCATCCTCCTTCTCTCCTCCATTTCTGGGCTCTCCCTCCTGTCACCTCCATCTCTCCCTCCTCTGACCCCCAGGCTGGGCTTGTGGCTCTGGGCCAGGGTGAGGGATCCTCAAACTGAGCAGAAAAATAATTGGGTGTCAAGAGGTTAAAAACTGCCTTCAGTAAATACATTTTGCTATTAAATCAATTAATTAAATTAATCTACAAAGTCATTGCTGAAGGAACTGCTTCTCTTTGCTGCCCTGGCTCATCCATCAGCTGGGCAATGCTGTGGCCAGGGCTGTGTGGGCAGGGGGTTGGGCTGGCAGCGTTTGAGGGCACATCGAGGACCTGGCCAGGCCTTGCTTTGTTTCCACCAAAAACTCTGATGGAATAAAAACCTTTCCCCAGAGCTCTTTGTCTGGGCCTTGTCAGAATTCTCAGGTGGAAAACTCAGTTGGAAAATTCCTGTCCAACTCAAGTCATTCACTCCTGGGCTCAGGGAGTGGGTGCAGAGCAAGGTCCTGGCAGGGCTGTGGCACTTCCCACATCCTTTGGTGACGGAAGCAGGGATGTGTTGGGCAGCTCCTTCCCCAGACCTACAAAATCCACGTGCCCCACCACCCTGGGCAGGACTTTGGCCACGTGCCAGTGAATTTTGGGAAACAGACTGGAATGACAAATAGTCAACAGCCCTTGACCTAAAAAGAATAAAAAATCCTGTTGAGGTGAGAAGCATCTGAGGTGGGGTTGATACCTCATTTTCTTCTCCCAGGGAACAAGAATGGCCTCAAGCTGCTCCAGGGAGGTTTAGATTGGATATTAGGTGGAATTTTTCCATGGAAAGGGTGGTCAGGCATTGGAAGGGGCTGCCCAGGGCAGTGGTGGAGTCACCATCCCTGGGTGCTGCGCTTGGGGACACGGATTAGTGATGACCATGGTGCTGTTGGGTTGATGGTTGGACTTGATGACCTTAAAGGTCTTTTCCAACCTTAATTCTGTGTGGAATTCTGTGATCCTGTGATTTATCCCTCTGCCTTTCTTGCTCCCAAGCTGTGATTCCAGAAACACACAGTTAATCCTTTGGGAATTTGCCTTATTGTTGCACAGCAATGCCTCAGTGTAAGATAAAGATTCGTTAATTCACAGGTTTTAGCACATTTTGCTCTACTGTAGAAAATCTCACAGAAAATAATGATTTTATTTGCTATTAAGAAGCACCTGTGCAAGAGACACCTTCAGGAAGGAACCCAAGGTGTCTGTAGTAAAAGGGAATCACAGAAACAAGGGAATCACAGAAATAAGAGAATCACAGAAACAAGGGAATCACAGAAACAAGGGAATCACAGAAATAAGGGAATCACAGAAGTAAGAGAATCACAGAAATAAGGGAATCACAGAAATAAGGGAATCACAGAAACAAGGGAATCACAGAAATAAGGGAATCACAGAAATAAGGGAATCACAGAAATAAGGGAATCACAGAAATAAGGGAATCACAAAATCTCCTATCTTGATCCAGCTTTTTAAATTGAAAATTTACCTGGTAGATGTTCACCAATTTAAAAAGGAAAATAAAAATACTGATTGGAAAAATGTGGTTGCAATGATTAATAAAAGATAAAACATCTCCTCCAAACAGTGGAAAAGGGGAAAGCATTTCCTTTTATGTGTTTTTGCTTCAACAAGGAAGAGAAAAAAGGATGGAAAAAGTGCTTGATGTACCAAAACTGGGTTAAAAAGAGATGCAGAAAGGCAGATATCAAATCCTGCCAGCAGATCCCCAAATTCAGCACCCATTTTTCCCAAATGTGAAGCAGCAAAGACTCAGCAAAAAGGAAAAAAATACTGTACAGAAGGCTGAGAGCTGCTATTTAGGGCAGCCTGTTTAACACCCCAGAGTTGTGCTGGCACAGTCAGAAAAATCACAACTGAACTGACACTGGGAGGAGCTGCAAAGACACAGCAGAGGTGGGAAAGGGGCAGAGCAGCTGCTAAGTACGAGCAGAAATAATGACACGGGCCCAGGTACTGAAAGTGGAACAAAAGGAGGAATTTTTTGGGGTAGAATATAAAAATCTACTCACAGGCAGAGCAGGGAATTGAGCAAAGAGTAGTGGAGCCTCGGCACAGGGAATATTTCAGAGGATATTCCAAGTATAAATGACAGGAACCCGGTTTTAAAGGGGGTATTGAATTTTACTTTGTCGTGTTTAATTCTGATTTCATGTCAAATCATCTGGTTTATCTTTGTTATTTTAACTTAAGAAATGGATCCAAAAAAATCTCTCCTCTAGGTTTTCCTAATTTGCTTTTCTAAATCAAGGGCTTGATTGTGGTCCCTAATCAAGAATTCCCACTCTCTTCATTAGGATTTAGGGATTTTTGACCTTTTTTCTCTGGCAGTAGAACATGCAAAAACCTGAAATGGGTCACATTTGCCTCCACATCCATCCTGTTTTGTCCTCAGGGATCAGAGCCCATGAGAGGATGGAGAAATCCTGCTGGACAGGATGGAAATGGGAGCTCACACTGCTGGGGAAGGATGCTGCTTCCTTCCACAGCTGTCCCTTTGTCCCTGGGACCAAGATGGATTAAGATGCCTCAACACAGCCCCAGGCTCAGGAAAACCAATGTAAGGGAAAATCAGATTCATAGGCAGAGTTAACTAAAGAGGGGATGAAGTGATGGGAACTTCTGGAGCTCATTTTTCCCAGCAAGTCAATGGAAGGAGGATGTCAGAGCTCCCTCTGAGCAGTTTCCAGAGGACTGTGGGATTTAGGGTGGATTTAATCCTCATTTTCCCTTCTGGTATTTTTGGGTTGGAGCCTTCAGAGTGGGGAATGACATCCAAAGAGCACCTGGGAATTATCAGGTGTGTGCTGGTGTGTGTAGGAAAGGTTTTGTGTGTGTAAAGTCACCCAGGGCTTTGTCCTGCACACAGGGACAGAGCTGGGCCTCTGCTGGCACTGGGCCTGCAGCAGTTATTGTGGAATCATGGAATGGTTTGGGTTGGGAGGGACATTAAATCCCATCCAGCCCCACCCCTGCCATGGCAGGGACACCTTCCACCATCCCAGGCTGCTCCAAGCCCCGTCCAGCCTGGCCTTGGGCACTGCCAGGGATCCAGGGGCAGCCACAGCTGCTCTGGGCACCCTGTGCCATCCTCACATCGTTTGTGCCTCTTCCTGCAGCACCTTCATTCCTGTCCCCCCAAATCCACACCATCCCTTCTGCTGGGCATGGCCAAGGGGACTCTCTGGGGATCCTGTGGGTGGGAATAACCCAGTGGAAACCCCTCTGCTCCCAGAGTTGCTGCAGTCAGGGAGCCACAGGGCTCTTGTGCCGCCCCATTCCCTGCCCAGGGCTGGAAGGGAATCATCCTCCAGTGAGTAACCAAGGAGTAAAGTGCTGGCACGGCCCCGGGGTGACACCGCAGATGTCACAGTGGTTTAATCCCAGGAGCTGCTGCCAACCCTCAAACAATGGCTCAGGCGTGACAGAAGGGACCAGGGAGCTTTCCAGCCCCTCAGGCCAGCGATTCCCCAGGGATGAGTCCTGCCAAAACCCTGAACTGGCTGCACAGCAAATCCATCCCAATTCCAAACCCCTCCACGAGCACAGGAGTGGGAAGCAGCTCAGTGTTGGACCATCCCTGCAAACCCAAACCCAAATCACCTTCCTCAGATGTGTGAATGTTGAAGGTCCCTCACCAGTCCTGGCCGAGCTTCCTTTTCTCCTATGGCAGCAACTTCCAGAGCTTTTTCCTACAGGATGGGTTTTGCTTCATTTAGGATAAAATGTTATTAAAGGCCTGCAGGAATTGGCAGGATGGGCTGAGGAGCTGCAGACAGGCTCTATTCTTCTGGGCAGCTGGGGTGGCTGAGCTCTGGGGCCAGCTCTGCCCTGAAAATGCTGTTGTGGCACTTCCTACTCCCCCCCAACACACAAATAATGCCTTCTTAACTCAGTGCAATGTCACAATAAAGGTAAAAAATTATAAACCCCAGCTGAGCTGGACTCAGGGTGGTGGCAGAGCAGTGATTTGGTTTTTGGGGTTCAGGGCAAGAGGGAGGAAAGCTCCTGGTGCTGAGGGCAGGGGAGGAGCTGTGGTGGCTCCTGTGGGCACTGGGGGAGCTGAGGCTTTGGAGATGAGGTTCAGCTGCAACATCTCAGCAGGAAAGGTGAGACCTGATCGCCCTGAAAACTCAGCTTCTGAGCTTGCTGACATGGTTCTCTAAAGCCTTTCCCAGGACAGTAAATATAAACATAGATATGTGAACATTCTTTCTGTTCCACGTCTTGTGATGGGCATCTCTCATGGCCAGTGCAGTGGGAAAGTGTTATCCTGACCATCCAATCCCTGGCCATGGGCAGAAACCTATAAATCCTGGGAGGAAAAATAAACTTTCTCTTCTCTTCACCACACCTCGACCTGTGTCCGTGTGATCTGTTCATCCTCAGTGGCAACAAGACCTGGCCTTGAAAAGGAGCAGCTCTGAGGGGCTCAGCCCTGCCTTGAGTTAGGAGGGGAAACAGAGCAGGACCACACGATCTGAACCACAAAAATCCCCTGGGGGATGTGGGAGATGTCTCTGCAGAGAAAAATCGGGTGGTGCCACAAATTTGTGGAGCTGCTTTGAAATTCTCAGCTCCTGGCAATGATTTTGTCAACAGAGAACAGAAAAATGGTTTTGGGTCTGGAGAATTTTTCTCTGCAACCTTTGGAGGGTTTCTTCAAACAATACATCTGGAAAGTAAAGAGTATTTTGGGGGGTTTTTGGCTGCGATATTTTGATTGTCCAAGATGGAAACCACTGGGGAAAAGGAGAACAACTGAGGGTGGTTCCCCAGCAGCTGTTAGGAAATCCAGTTTGAATTGAAAATTGAGGATTGCTGTGGAAAATTCTCCTTAATTCACATTTATGTGGAAAACCCATTTTGAACAAAGTATTTCACAGGGTGTTCTTCATGACAGACTGCCCAGGGATGAAGTTACCTGATCCCTGAAAATCTGAAAAGCAGGAAATCTCCTTTTACAGATGAATGTGATGGGCTCATCCCTGTTCCCTGCACTTCCTTAAAATCACTTTATTTCCTTAAAAATACTTTTTTGTTCCTCTTTTCACAACAACCCATTTTAAATCTTGAATCTCAACTCCAGTTTTTGGAGCTAGCGAGGATCTTTATATCACAATCTCATTCCTTCACAGACAAAAAACATTTCTTGCAAAACTGACATATTCTGAAGGAAAATTTCTATATTGCTAGATAAAAAAAAACCAATAAAACCACACCCTTATAGCATTACATTATATTGTATATAATATGTAATATATAATATATATTATATATTATAGATTATAGATTATATAATATGTTATATATTATATATTATATATTATATATTATATATTATATATTATATATTATATAATATATAATATATATTATATATTATATATTATATATCTATAATATAATATAATATAATATATTATATATAATATATTATATATTATATATATAATATATTATATATTATATATATAATATATAATATATATATGTGTTGTATTATATATATATATGTGTTATATATATGTGTTGTTACCAATAAAAAGATGAGAGGATGTGTTTCTTCTTCTCAAGATAACCTAAACTAGGTCAGAACCTTACAAAAGTCTGATTCTCTCCATTCACTAGAAGGACAATTTTACAGGATCTTTCCATACGGAGAAACCCTTCCAGAGCTGATATCTAAAATTCAGTGCAACCAGGGAACCCAATTCCCACTTTTGGGAGCAATAAGAGAGAAGAGTTACCTCTACAGCCCAGCCCTGATTTCCTGGGAAGATTCTCTCTCTCCCTTGCTCACACTCATCCTGTCAGAACCAGTGTAAAATAAAACAGAATAAAGTAAAATAACAAAAAAATCAGCTGACACCCACTGCTGTGAATGAAAGTGGAACCTCTGCTGAGATTTGGATCAGGTATTGGGCAGGAATTGTTGGCTGGGAGGGTGGGCAGGCCCTGGCACAGGGTGCCCAGAGCAGCTGTGGCTGCCCCTGGATCCCTGGCAGTGCCCAAGGCCAGGCTGGACGGGGCTTGGAGCAGCCTGGGATGGTGGAAGGTGTCCCTGCCATGGCAGGGGTGGGGCTGGAGGAGCTTTGAGGTCCCTCCCAACCCGAACCATTCCCAGATTCTGTGATCAATCCAGTGAGGCTGATCATTACCACGTGGCAGATTTTTCCTTGCTGCTCTTGCCTTGGCAGCACCAGGATCTTCCCAGTGCTTTTCCATGCTGCAGGAATTCATGGATGGAAGAGTTGCCAGAGGTGTAAAACCTGTGCACACCTGAGGACAAGGAACTGCCTCTGCTGAGGACTGGGTGCAATGCAGAGGAGAAATCCCCTCTGGGCTTTGCTGCCCCTTTCCCTCTTCCCTGGGCTCCTCCTGCCCCTGCCAGGACCCTCTGACCCCTGCTGGACACCAAACAGGACCTGGGCTGCGCCCTGAGTGGGCTGGAAGAAAAAGTGGAATATTTCATACTTGGGTTTGAATGATCCCAGTTGCAGAGGAAGCTTTTATTCAGAGAATCATGGAATGGTTTGGGTGGGAGGGAATTTAAGGATCATCCACCCCTGCCATGGCAGGGACACCTTCCACCATCCCAGGCTGCTCCAAGCCCCGTCCAGCCTGGCCTTGGGCACTGCCAGGGATCCAGGGGCAGCCACAGCTGCTCTGGACCAGAAACAGATCCAGCACCAGCCTCAAACTGCACAGGAAACTCAGGAGGAGGTGCTGTGACCCTCTGAGCTGAGGAATTCAGAGAGATCAATTAATCCTATCAGTTAGATTGGATCCAAAGAGGATCAATTAATTCCAAACAATTAATCAATTCATTAAGTGGGGCTGTCTTCAGCACAGATTTTGCTGTGTCCCAAGGGCTGATTTGTCAATAATGAAACATCTCAAAAATCTATCCCTGACTGCCCCTGTTTGTTTGTGCTACTCTAAGTTGCCAATCTTATTTACACTGAGATTTAATTAAACTAAAAATTTAATTAATGAATTAAATAAATGAATGAAACTTAATTAATTAAACTGAGATTTAAATTGAGATTTATTTTGCTTTATTGGCTGCACCATCCAGCCCTTCTCATCTTCCTCCTCCTCCTCTCTGTGTCCCCCCTCCCGGGGGTCCCGTGCCACCCTCGGGGTGCTGCTGTCACCTCTGTGCGGCTCCTGGCTCTCTGCTGGGTGACCCCACACCTTCCTCATCTCTCTGGGGCTGGGATTCAGCAGGATCTGCTGCCCTCGCTGCCTGCGGCTGCTGCCGGGAGCTCAAGGGCTGCAGGAGCCACCCCCTGTCCCCGAGTGTCACCGCCTCTTACGTAATCGCGACATCGCTGCAGCTTCCCCGGGGCTGCTCACGAGAAAAACCAGAAAAACCCCAAAAAACACCTCCCCCCTCAAAAAAAAAACAAAAAAAAAAGTGAAGAAAACCAAAACCAAACCTCCCCCCCAGGGCCATGTCAGGGGGTGCGGGGCTGCCGCAGGACCGGGAGGTGAGGGACACTGGGGACACCGGGGACACTGGGGACACTGGGGACACCGGGGACACTGGGGACACTGGGGACACCGGGGACACTGGGGACACTGGGGACACTGGGGACACTGGGGACACTGGGGACACTGGGGGGACAGGGGACACTGGGGACACTGGGGACACTGGGGATACTGGGGACACTGGGGATACTGGGGACACTGGGGACACCGGGGATACTGGGGACACTGGGGACACTGGGGACACCGGGGGGACTGGGGACACTGGGGACACTGGGGACACCGGGGACACCGGGGATACTGGGGACACTGGGGGGACAGGGGACACTGGGGTGACTGGAGACACTGGGGACACTGGGGACACCGGGGACACTGGGGACACTGGGGGGACTGGGGACACTGGGAACACTGGGGACACTGGGGGCACTGGGGACACTGGGAACACTGGGGACACTGGGGACACCGGGGACACTGGGGATACTGGGGACACTGGGAACACTGGGGACACTGGGGGCACTGGGGACACTGGGGACACTGGGGACACCGGGGACACTGGGGACACTGGGGACACCGGGGACATTGGGGACATTGGGGACACTGGGGACACCGGGTGGACAGGGGACACTGGGGACACTGGGGACACTGGGGACACTGGGGACACCGGGTGGACAGGGGACACTGGGGACACTGGGGACACTGGGGACACTGGGGGGACTGGGGACACTGGGGACACTGGGGGGACAGGGAACACTGGGGACACCGGGGACACTGGGGGGACTGGGGACACTGGGGACACTGAGGACACCGGGGACAGTGGGACACTGGGGGGACAGGGGACACTGGGGACACTGGGGGGACTGGGGACACCAGGGACACCGGGGACACTGGGGACACTGGGGACACTGGGGACACTGGGGGGACAGGGGACACTGGGGACACTGGGGGGACAGGGGACACTGGGGACACTGGGGGGACACCGGGGACACTGGGGGGACTGGGGACACTGGGGACACTGGGGTGACAGGGGACACTGGGGACACTGGGGACACTGGGGACACTGGGGACACTGGGGACACTGGGGGGACTGGGGACACTGGGGACACTGGGGACTCGTCGCCCTCTCGCCCTGCCCAGGTGGCTCCTGCAGGGCCCGGAGGATCGCAGGGCTCGGGTGTCACCCTCCAGGTAAGTCCTGTCCTGGTGCTGCTGGAGAATCCAAGGAATTGGGGCTTTTCCAGTGTTGGGAAGCAAAGGAGGTGAAGGAGGAAACCATTGCTGGGCTCTCCTGGGATGGGGCTGGCTTGTGGCAGGAAAATCGCTGCTTTCTTTAATTTTTAAAATTATTTTTTCCTATTTTTCATATTTTTTCTTTCTTTTTCAGCCTTTTTATATTTTCCCCGCATTTTTTCCTTTCCACGTTTTGAAGTCTTTTTCTAATCTCATTTTTTCATCTTTTCTTCTTTCTCTCTTCTTCATTGTCTTCTTTTTTTTTTCTTTCTCTTTTTATTTTTACCTTTTCCATCCCCCTTTTCTCTCTCCATGACCTCTTTTTATTATCTCGTTGCATTCTCTGCTTTCCCCCACCTGTCCCTGAATTTCTGTCTCTAAACTGGCACCCAGCACCTTCCCTTCCCGCTGACACCTGCATGCACAAATATTCACTGTACTGCCCTGTCCAATATCCCTAATTCCTTTCCCCATCCTCAGATGGAAGTGCTGATATTTGTAGAATTTGTTGTATTATTCCACTTTATTTCCTTCATTGTGAAAGTTGAATACTTTTGCTGCCTCTTCTTTCCACGGTGCTTATTTGAGCATTATTTGAGAATTGTTTTGGATTTCAAGGAAGTTGTAGAATAAATAATTATTCTGTTGATGATAAAAACCAGCAAAAATTACATTTCTTGGGTCTTCCCAGACTAAAAAAAGTTTTAGCTGGGCACCCACCTAAAGGTTGGAACCTCCATTTCCACAGGTGACAAAACACCTTGGTTGTAGCAGAGGGAATAAAAGACATAAATTTTAAAAAATATTTAATATTTTTAATTTCTGGCCATTCTAAAATTGAATTTTATTGTGCTCTGGCTTCTCACTGGCTGGATTTCTTTGGGGCAGCCAAAGATTTGTTGGGATAAGGGAAATACGGTTCCTACGTGCCAGTTATCCCATATTAGAACCCTGCTTATAATAATTATTGCAATTATTAATTATAGGGTGACTTCCAGGCCAGCAAAGTAGAACCTGCAGATATGAGGCAGAAATTATTAATTCCTCCAATTTCTGGCATTTCTGGTTAACAAATGCAGCAGGTTTCACTTCAAAAACACCACTCTCAAAATTCAGGCATCTTTAAGGTGCCTCAGAGCTTCAGTTCTCTTATAAAGAGTCTAAACCATCAACTGTATCCAGAAAATATTCCAATCCAATTTGAATGTATTTACAATGTGCCCTTAAAAGTTAAATTCAAATGATATTGGGTCAGGAAATCAAAATGTGAAGAACTTTTGGTATTGTTTTGTTTGTGGGGTTGGGTTTTTGCTGTTGTTTTATGCCCGTCTGGTTTTTGAGGCCCCACATTTTTCTGTAAATAAAAAGTGAAACTTCTTTACTTTTATATACTTTTTTAAGGCACCTTTAGCTCACTGAGGCTTCCAGAAAAACAACAGATATTGGGAAAATCTTGTAAACTCCAGGATTTTTTTTTCCTGAGCAGCTGTAAAACATCTTGGAAGCAACGACACCAAGCCCCAGGCTTGCCCTTGGTGTCCCTGCCCTGATTTTTCCTGAGGTGGAAACCTCTAGAACACAGCCCAATTTCTGCTGTTCACAAACTGTTTCTGTTTCTCACTCTAATTAATTAATTAATAATGGATCTTCCAGCTTGCCCTGGCTGCAGGGATATTTTCACTGGGCAGGATTGGTTTGAGCCACATCAGTGTGGCCTCAGCAACTGCAGTGAAGTTTCCCCTATAATTTGGATTTTGGGGAGCTGGGGACTCATCCCATCTCCTGGGGGCCCTTCAGACCCAAAAGATGGGGTGGGTGAAAACCTTTTGGTGAATAACCTGCCCTGAGTCTGATGGAAATGGTGCCAGGCCACAGCTCCCTCCTTTTCCAAAGCTGTGCAATAATTCAGGTAATTAAAATGAGTCAGGTAAAGTGTAATTAATAACAGAAAATCAGGTAAAGTGTAATTAATAGCAGAAAGTCAGGTAAGGTGGAGTTAAGAGCAGATTTTGCCTTTGTGTCTTGAAAAGGAATAGCACCTTTATTTTCTTGTGGAGTCAAGAAAATCCTGCTGCTTCCTCCTGGTGCATGTTTACTGTGATTCTTTATATTGAAATAATTGGAATATTGCAAAGATTGGAATAAGCAGGGGATGGAAGAGAGAGTTCATTGGTTTTTGCTTTTTTCTGTCATGGTCTGGCTGTTTATTTCTGCTCTTTGGGCACAAAGCTGGAAGGAGTTGAGTAGCTTTAGTGGAAACACTCCAGATTTGGCTTGAGTGCAGTTTCAGACAAAACCCAAATCCTAATTTAGAGCCTTGACTTTATTTACCCAGCATTTTGATGCTGATAAAGCCCTGATAAGGACCTCGCTGCCTTGGGCACAGAGGAACCAAGATTTGGGGTTGAAATAAGCGGTTTCAGCTTTCGTGGGCTGCCAGCAGCTCTGTGTGTTACGGAAACTCAGCAGCACTGACTGTGCCTGAAAAATCTTCAGAAGTTTCATTTATTTCCTGTGATGGCAGAGTGAAAGGGAAACCTCTGAGAGAAAATCTTGATATTAGCAATTAATGACTGAGAGATGTGATCAGGATGGGCTGAGAGTGCCTTTGGCACGTGAATGAGTAGAGGAGGCTTGGCAGCCTCAGGCCAGGCTGCTGGGGATGATTTGTTTCCTTCCAAAGGAAAAAAAGAAAAGTTTTTAGAGGATTTCAGGTGCTGTGACAGGATTTCTGCAAAAGAACTCAAGGATGGGAGTGTTCCTGCTGGGAAATTATCATAAAATCACAGAATCTCAGACTGGTTTGGGTTGGAAGGGACCCCAAAGCCCATCCAGTGCCACCCCCTGCCATGGGACACCTCAAACCATCCCAGGCTGCTCCAAGCCCTGCCCAGCCTGGCCTTGGGCACTGCCAGGGATCCAGGGGCAGCCACAGTTTGCAGCCGTGAGGAGACAATGACAAAGTGCCATGTGCAGAAATTCTCTGTGCTTGAGATGCTCCAGTCCCTGTCTGCTGAATGTTCTGCCCAGCTCAGTGGGAATGGTCTGGAACGGGAGGAGGGCAATTAAGGGAGTTTTAATGAGGTCCTGCAGAAGCTCTTGTACACGGGACCCTCTAGCCCTGAGTTCTGGAAGTGCTTGTGCTGGTTTAGGCACAGGAAAAGACAGGGAGAAAGAGATGGAGAGCTGGACTCGCTTTCAGTTTGTCTGCTTAAAGCTAAATAATTTCTTAGGGCTGGAATCTGTCAGGGTTTGCAAAATCCCACAGGATTCACTGTCTGTGTCTCTGGGGCTCAGGGGCAAGGCCAGGGCCTGGTTCAGTTTGGTAAATCAGGAATAATTTGCAGCTGCTGCTGTGGGGAACCACACAAGGAGCAGGAGGATGGGGATCCTGGAAGTGTCGTGGGCCGTAGGAAATATTTTGGGTTGGGCATTTTGAACCAGATTTGTGGAAAGATGAAGGAAGGAACCGGGAATATTGAATACAGGAGAAGGCTCTTTCAGGACTGGTGTTTGCTGGAGGATGGATTTGGAAAATGAGGGAAGTCCTTGTTTTTATAAGGATTTGTTCTGTTTTTCCTCTGGATGTGTTGTCACGGACTTGGTGACAGCGGCACCTTTTCAGCTCCTGCAGAGCAGTGGGATTTTGTCATTTGTAAATGATAAAAAATAACCAAAATAACAGAGATCCACTCTGGGATTTCATGTGCCCTCAAGACCTGCTGGCCAGGGATGGTCACACCTCCAAAAGAGCAGAAATATGGTCAATTCTTTCCTGGTGTGCCTTGACTTCTGAACTGGAATTCTTGGGGATTCCAAGACAGAAACCCCTGAATTCTTAAGGCTGATGGCAGTTCTTGCTTGAGCCAGCATTTCTGGCCTTGTCTCAGAAAAAGCTCTTAGGCTGTGCTTAATTTTAGATTTCAGTTTAGGCCTTGTGGATTTCAGTGATGTTCTGTGAAGAGGAAGGGACTTACCTTGGGCTCGCGGCCGCCTCTCACTTCTTCCTCCTGCCGAGGCACCACCGTAACCTGTGGGGTAACCTTCAGATAATAATGAGCTTTATCTCTGCCCATTGATCTTCACTTTTAAAAAAAACCCTATTGTGACAGCAGTTTTGGTCACATTCAGAATGAAGCAGATGGAATTTTCCATCCCTCTGGGTAGGCAGAGAGGGGAGGAGGGCGGAAGCCGGGCTGCACTTGCCGCACGTCGCTCGTGGGCATCCACCTGCTCCTCCAAGGAGCTCCTTCAGATCCTGGGCTCCTTCTCTTCTCCCATCGTGAGAGTGAAGATCCAGTGCCTGGAAAAGCTTTCCTGCAGTGCCACTGAGGTAAATGCAGCCACACCCTGCAGGTTCCTGACTGCAGCCCCAGAGCGGCTGCTGGAAATATCCCAGGAATTGCCAGGTTCATCCCTGGGCTGCTGAGGGCCACAGAGGCTTTCTGTGTTCTTTCCTTTCTTATAAATATCATAGATGATATTCTAGATGATATTTTAAATGAGACAGGTGTGATATGGAGGGGCTGCTCCTGCAATCTGAGCCCTGTGATTGTGCTCGAGTGTGATCTCGGTGAGGGGCAGCGTCAGGAGCTCTTGGCCAGGTTGGATTTGTTGGCATTAATCAGCTCAGGGGAATTCCAGCCTCTCTCAGCGTTGTTTGATCTGAATGAAAGAGCTCAGATATCATTTAAGAAATGGGGAAAAAGAATAATCCCGTTATTCATGTTCTGTGTTCCTGGGGCAGAGTCCAACAAATGGGTGCTGAAACTGAGGGAACAACTGAAAATGTTGTAAAATGCTCCGTAGTGTCCAGGTTGTTTTTGTGACATAATTGGCTTCCAAGGAGAGTTTTAGTTGTTTAAAAAAATGAGCAGAAATTATATGAATGTACTGAGATCTGAATTGGTTTGGGTTTTCATAGAATCACAGAATAATGGAATGGTTTGGGCTGGAAGGGATTTAAATTCCATCCAGTGCCACCCCTGCCATGGCAGGGACACCTTCCACCATCCCAGGCTGCTCCAAGCCCCGTCCAGCCTGGCCTTGGGCACTGCCAGGGATCCAGGGGCAGCCACAGCTGCTCTGGGCACCCTGTGCCAGGGCCTGCCCACCCTCCCAGCCAACAATTCCTTCCCAATATCCCATCCAGCCCTGCCCTCTGGCACTGGGAGCCATTCCCTGTGTCCTGTCCCTCCATCCCTTGGAAATATTATCTCTGCATCTTTCTTGGAGCTCCTTCAGGTCCTGGAAGGCCACAATTAGTTTACCTTCTCTTCTCCAGGCTGAGCATTCCCAGTTCTCTCAGCCTTTCCTCCCAGAGCTGCTCCACCCCTCTGATTGCCCTGGTGCCTCCTCTGGACTCTCTCCACGTCCATCTCCTCCTGAGGATTCCAGAGCTGATTTCAGTTTTTGGCTGAAATACTTGAATCTCTGATTCCACTATTCCTAAACTGTCCCAGAGTCAATACTATCCATCCAAACTGTGAAAAAAACAGGGGAAGAAAAAGGATTTCTTGAAAGCTTTTTCCTGGAGGGAAAAGCCTCCCCACATTTATGAATATCTTGCATTGAATGAGGGTGGGACAGGTGAGATTTCTTGGGCACAGAAAAAACTGAAATGGACCAAACACTGAGAAAACTTCATTATTTTCTGATTCTGTGATTATTCAGCAGCTCTCACTGAGGCATTTGCAGGCAAAGAAGTGCAAAACTCAGCCCCATGTAAAGGTTCAGCAGCACCTCGGGGCTTTTCTGGGTTTTGCAGCACAGTTCCAGCCCTATGGTCTGTCACAGACCCACAGTCAAATTTAGAGGTCGAGCAATACCTGAGCTGCTTTTGAGGCTTCTTACCCCGAGCAGAGCAGCCTCAGAGGCCACAGGGCCTGGGGTATAAAGGAAGCAGCTGCTTTGGTAACTCAGGGGGGATCCCAGGGCTTTGAACTCTCCTACCTCAAGACCAAACAGACAAAATTAATTCTACTGAGCTTCCAACAAACCACCTGTTGTGATTAGGCTGTGGAGACAGTAATTTAATAGTTTAGAGCTTAAAATTTTAGCACACCAGGAAGTTCATTGTGTCCTTCTGACCTGGAATCTGTAGAGGAAAAGGTGATTTTGGGGAGCTGAGCATCCATGGTTGTAATAGTAACATTACAATAGTAATGAATAGTAATTGTAATCTGCTCCAGAGAATCCTTCTGGGATCTTGAAACCCGAATTTCCAAGAAAGGAATGAAAAGCTTGAGTGATTTTAGAAAAGCTGAAGGTGAAAATGCCTAATTTTGGAAATTAAAGTCCCTGCAGTCCACTGCCAGACCTGCAGCAATATTTGACACTTGCAGCCAACAATCATTTGGTGTTTTCAAAATAGACACACAGCAAATTGGAGCTTTGGCACACTGGGGTTGTTTCTGCGTCACTTTTGGTTTGAGTTTGAGTTTAAAGCTTTCAGTCCTCTGGCAGAGGCTGCCACAGGTCATTGGGTTCTGCTGTTTGCTGCTTTTGTGCCTCCTTTCATCACCAGACCACGTTATTTCCCACTGAGACATAAGAAGTGAGTAATAGCTGTTCCTCAACAGCTCCTGTTAACCACTGTGCAGTGTGAATGTCAAATACTCAGGAATATGAGTAATTAGAGTGGAGCCCTTTTATCTCAAACAGGCTGGGAGGTTTAGAGAGCACCCTGAGATACCACCAAACCACAGGGTTAATTTTTTTCTTACTACTCAAGTGAAGAAGCAGCAGCAGGGATCAAAGTTGTTTGCTGCTTGCAGTGTTTGTACTGCACAGTGTCCCTGCGAGAAATTTTCAGAGGTTTCTGATGAAAATCAGCACCTGGGCCTCATTTTATCACTGTAAGTTCTCATATCAGTGAAAAATATCAGAGTTATCTCATTTTATCAGAGCAAATTCTCAATAAGTCCTGTGGGTTTGAGATTGATGTGCTGGAGGGGCTTGAGATTAAGAGCTGAATTTTGATTTAGTTTAGGATGAGATAATTTAAAAGACAAAAAATAAGCAGCTCTCAGGAGCCTTTATATTGATGTGAAGCAAGGGCAACTTGGCTCAAACTGTGTGATTTAAACTCCAAATTCCAGATTCTGACCCCAGTTTAATAAAGGTAAATTCCAGTGATGTTCCTATGGAGCACTTACATATCCTGGTGATGAAGCCAGTGGGATCAGGAAACTGGGATGAAAATTTGATCCAAAGTTTATCTGTGGGGCAGTGAATCTCATAATGGAATTGGGTTTTATATGGAAAACAACTGGAAGTTTCCTTCCCTTTTCTTGTTTAAAATTGACCATTTTCACTTCAGAGCTAAGAACAGAAATCTCCATCAGGGAAGTTCTGCCAAGTCACTCTGTGCCCTTTGATATTACATTGATTGTCTTATTTAATTAAAATATATTTAGACTTATGCTTGGATTTTCATGTTAGTGATGAATGCTCCTCTGGGCTGTGCTTTTAAATGAGACTTCAAACACCACATTTTTATTGATTATTGTTGATATATTTTTTACTATAAGTATAAATAGGTGAGAAGATTTAAGAAAAATTTTGCAACTTAGAGAAACCATCGAGAGGTGTAGCAAAATTTAGAATCACACATTAAAAATTGAGGAAACTGAGAACAATAAAATACAGATGTGATACTACAGGGGTTGAATTTTGTAATTAATCCACTTCATCCTTTCTAATCCCAAGGTAAGACCATGACTGCAGTTCAGTTCTATATCAATAACCACTTACTGCTGTACAAAGCCTGATCATTGTTCCTTTTTTGATGATTGCATTATCCTGAGGCAAAGAACTCCAAATTTTAGTAGTGCTTTATGAAGATTCCCTTTGTTTCTTTGAAATCCACTCCGTGATAATCCCAGTTAATTTTCTTTACTCCTCAGAAATAATTAAAATTTCTCTTTGGAGAAACTGTTCTGGTTGCCCTTTGCAGGATTTATTTTAATTTTACTGCATCCTTGAAACAAAAAGAATAATCTGAGGGTCGAGGGCTTGCCTTGGGCTTGGAACAAAGGAGATTCAGCAGCTGATTTCGGGGTGGTTTTATTGTGTATCAGCTCAGGGCTCAGCACTGAATCAGTTCCGCTGAGATATCGAGTTTTTCCTGGAGGGTTTTGCACACTCTGCTGGAAAGTCCAACTCATGAGAGTCCCCTCTGATCTGTGGCTCAGGGGGGAGATAAGGGAAAGGAGGGGAGATAGGGCTGAACCAGATCTCTGAAACGGAGCCCTTCTTTGAGTGAAAGGTTTTTACCCAAAATGAGGATCTCCTGAGAAAATGCAAAGCCCTGAGTACAGCACGTCCTCACCCTCACAGAGGTGCACATTAACCCAGGGCACTGCACATTTAGCCCTTCCCAGCTGATCAGAGGCATTGCAGAAGTGATTAGGATGGGTTTTAATGCTTATCTTCATGTATTTAACAATCTTCATACGAAAACCGTGCCCTGCCTTCAGCCTGCTCAGAGGTAAAGCTCAAAGGCTGCTCTCTAGAGAAGCAGAGCTTCTGAGAGATGCTCTGTTTGAACAGAACCAGCAGATTTAGTGCAAAAAAAGAGGTGAAAACCAAGGAAACATCATCATTTTACAAATGTTTCGATGCTTTCTGTTCGGGATGCAGATAACACAGAGCTCGGCCTATCATCAGACGAGACACTGGTAAATAAATGCCTTTTATACTTCCAGCTGCAGAAACAACAGACACCAAAGCACCTTAGAAACTCTTGGTTGCATAATTCACCTGACCAAAGTGCTCTAATGTTGCTGCTAATGTTAATGTTTCCACGGGGCCCTGTGGGGACGGGATCGGTGTCACTTTGCGCTCTCCCCTGCTGGAGGCCGCGCTCGCCAAGAGCCCTGAGACACTCGTGTGGGCACAGGTGTGACCTTGTGGGCTGCAGCCAAAAATAACAGGTAGAGGTGAGACTCTGTGGCCTAACCCTTGATGTTTTCACACACTGGCCCAGCTCAGGCTTCATTCCTTGACCTTAAAAGGCCAAATCCTGCCTCCGATAAGAGCTTCCTCCCCTGCCTCCCACTTCACGCTCAGCCTCTGTCCAGGCCTTTCCTGTTGCCGCTGAAGATGAATGGATCACACGGACACAGGTTGAGGTGTGGTGAAGAGAAGAGCAGAGTTTATTTTTCCTCCCAGGATTTATAGGCTTCTGACCATGGCCAGGGGTTGGATGGTCAGGATAACACTTTCTCACTGCACTGGCCATGAGAGATGCCCATCACAAGATGTGGAACAGAAAGAATGTTCACATATCTATGTTTACAGTTACTGTCCTGGGAAAGGCTTTAGAGAACCATGTCAGCAAGCTCAGAAGCTGAGTTTTCAGGGCGACACTTCCCCACCTCCAAGGAAGTGGAAATGTTTGATTCCTCCCTTTTCCCCTGGGTTCAACCCTCACTTCTTGCTATTTCACTTCCATGTGCTTCAGGTGTTGAGTTCTGAAGGAAATTCCCACCTTGGCACCATCACTTGGAGCATGAGGGGTTGGATTAATATGGGAAAAGTTCAACAAAACTGGTTTTCAGGGAGGTTCATTGCTCAGGTTCAGACTCACAAATGCTTACTTTGGGTCCCTTTTTTGCCCCTGTGCTTCCCAGGCTGACTGAACAGGGAATACTGGGAACAGTAATCTGGAAACTTCCCACAGGATCCCCTTGCAATGGGCACCAGGAGCAAGGGAAGGACGGGGTGAGAGCAACCTGCTCTGCCCACTGTGCGTGAGGAGTTTACTCAGTGAAAAAGCCACCTGTAGATCTTTGACTCATTCAACAAACAGCTCACGTCACCTCCAAACCTGAAACATTCCTGCTAAGTGATTAAGCCCTGAAAAAACTGCATTTCTGCCTCCTGACACCGTGAGAAATTAGAAATCCACTTGCTGAAATTCTCCTTTTGATGCTTTCAGGTCAGCAGTAATTTTGATCGAAAGCTGGAGGAATTACTGCAAACTTATTCATGCTAAAGGACATTTTTTTGTTTTGGTTTATAGTTACCCTCAGAATTTTTGTGTACTCTTCGAGATCTCCAGGGCTTAGACATAAATTAAAGTAAATGTATTCCAAATGTATTTAATTACAAAATCCCACTGATTTGTGCAGAGAGTACTTTGGTGGGACTTGTCTTGTTTAAACCAGAACAAAACTCTGGTCACACTGGGAAAACTGGGAGAGGGAATAGAAGTGGATTGGTCTGAGTTGTGCAGAGGTCACTGGTGATGACAACCAGACAGTACTGAAGGTTTCTAAATCTGCATAAATAAAGATTTCATCTACAAGCTGTAGAACACTGAATCAAAGGCCTTGAACGGCATTTTAGGCTCAGTGCTCACCTTTCTGCTGTACAATATTTGTGTAACTCTGTATGATGGAGCTCATTTAATCCATTCTCACATTATTTGATCCTCAAAATCCTCCAGAGATCTTTCCTGCTTCATTTGTTGGGTGCTTAGGATATCTTAAAAAGAGATCTGATTTTCTGAAATACCTTTGAATGGACACTGGGTAGGTTTAGATGGGATATTGGGAAGGAATTGTTGGCTGGGAGGGTGGGCAGGCCCTGGCACAGGGTGCCCAGAGCAGCTGTGGCTGCCCCTGGATCCCTGGCAGTGTCCAAGGCCAGGCTGGACGGGGCTTGGAGCAGCCTGGGATGGTGGAAGGTGTCCCTGCCATGGCAGGGGTGGCACTGGATGAGCTTGAGGTCCCTTCCAACCCAAATCCCACTCCATGACTGCAAAGCTGTTTCATAACCCTCCTTCAGCTCCTACCCAAAGCCCGTGACTGGGGTAAATCAGTTCCTCTCCCTGTGCCTTCCTTATCTCCCAAACAGGGCTAGTGACTCTTATTTCCTTTGGAAGGCAGCTTGAGATGGGTCGGAGATCACTACTGAATTTTATCATCTTGATTGTAGTTACTGAGATAAAGTGTGACTGTTCACTGAGTCGGCGAAATGTGTGGGGTGGAACTCTGCTCAGTCATGCACGGTTTTTGGATATCCTGGGGTGGACTGTGCAGATGTTGGTGAGATGTGATTGATTGATTGATTGATTGTTTAATTGATGTGTTGACACATCAGAACCTGAATATTTTGAAAACTTACAGAATCTGAATATTTTGAAAAGGTGGCTCCAAAATGTTGGGAATGAGCGGGAGAAGCTGTCTTCATTTTACACGTGTGTGTGACAGAGAGAAAAATTCCATTCCAATATTAATTTACCCAACGGCACTAATTAACAGCACATTAGAGGTAACTAATGAGCGTTCTCATTCCAACAGAACCCTAGCTGCCTTCTCTACCACCATGGAGAGCTTTCTGGCCCCTCGGAGCGAGCTGGTGCTGCAGCAGGGCCAGGCCCAGCTGCTCCTGGGGAAGGCAGGCGGACACTCCCGGAGGAAGAGGGAATTCATGCCGGACGACAAGAAGGACACCATGTACTGGGAGAAGAGGCGCAAGAACAACGAGGCCGCCAAGCGCTCGCGGGAGAAGCGGCGCCTCAACGACGTGGCCATGGAGAGCCAGCTGGCAGCGCTGAGCCGCGAGAACGCCGTGCTCAGGACCGAGCTGCTCTCCCTCAAGCTGCGCTTCGGGCTCCTCAGCCCCGAGCCCAGCCCCTACCAGGGTGGCCCCCTCGGGCTCTACCTCAGGGGGCACCGGGCAGCCTCACCCCTGCTGGGCATGGAGCCTTTTGCTGGTGACTCCTGCTGCCCTGCCCGGATGAGTTTTGTGCCCAAGGTGCTGGAACCAGCTGAGTTTCCTTGCAAAGACTTCAAGCCCTCCACAAACATCCTCAGCTGTGACTCCAAAGCCATTCCCATGGACACACCTGGCCTCCAGCAACCAAAGAGATTTGAGGAATCTTTCAGCCCCAAAAGGTTTGATGCACCCTTCAGCCCCACAGTTTACTCTCCATTCCTCAGCTACCCCTGCCCAGACAAACACCCCTTCCCCTGCCCTTGGCTGGGCAGCCCCTGCTTCTTGTGCCCATCCCCGGGCACCGCCGAGGCCAGGAAGGAGAGCAGCACCGCGGTGTCGGATGAAGATGACGAGCAACAAGTGCCCAAAACTTCTCCCGTGCTCTCCTGCAGCCTGCCCTGCCCCTCAGAAGAGCAGCTGAAGGGCCGGAGCTTCGCTGCCCTCCCACACAAACTCCGGATTAAGAGCAAAGCCCTGGGCAGTCTGGAGGAGACTGGGCTGGACTCACACTGAGGCAGCACAGGAACGGCTGCTGCAGGGCCAGAGTGAGACATTCCAAGGACACAAAGGGTTTGGAAGGATGAGGTGAGAGGGAAATGTCTTTTCCTCCAAAGATGGATGTAATTTTCCTTGCTCAGTGTAGATGCTGAGGGAGTTTCTGGGGCTGCATCACTACAGCACAACTGCAGCTGGCCAGGACACTGCGGTCACCCCTCGGTCTCACTGGTGGCTCTGCTACCAAAGCAAGCTCAGACTGGAGGTGTGAAGGGGCAGGAAGAGGCCGAGCCAGTGGGGATGGTCCTCAGACACTGACACCAGCACAGCTGACAGTGTTATCAACCACTGGAGTGACATTTGCTTCATCACTGCCTTCATCCTCACCAACGTGCCTGAAGTCAGAATTCCCTGACACAGGAAACTGTTGATGGAACTGGTTTCAGACCTCTCAGCTGTCTGGAGAAAATAAAAAGGGGTTGTGACTCTGGGAGTGTGGATTTACACTGGCATGGAATGAAAGCAGGACCTCCTGCACTTTATTCCAGTTTATCGTAATTTACCCCAAGAGAGAACGAACTCTTTCTCTGTGACCAGACATGCTGTGGTCCAGAAGATAATTTCATTTATCTTGCAACTGTTATTACAGAAGACTAAATATTATTTTTTTAATTTTTATTATTGAAATGCAAAAAATATTTTAGTTTTGCTTCTTTTAAAAAAGGCATTTTCAAACCCACTCTTCGTGTCTTTGGGAACTCTTTATTAAACAGGCACAAGCTGCACATGGTGCTTGTATTCCTGGATCTGCTGGGACCCAGTCCTTGTCCATCCTGCCTTCTGCCTGCATTTCCTTCGGGAAAGCCTCAGGGAGAGCAGCCTCCTGCTTGGAGCTGTTCCTCAATTTTCAAGCCAAAGAGAATTCTCAGGGATGCACTCCAGGAACAGCTGTAACTTCCTCTCCTCAGATCTTTCTTGCTTTTTCTCTTTTCCCAAGAAAACGATGATCCTGAAGTTCTGATGTTGCTCTGTCTGTCAGTCCCAAACATTTTTTGACAAGTTGGACAAGACCAGCCCAACCTGATGATTCCATTGGCCCCAGTCTGGCAAAAGAAGATCTCGAAGTGAAGAAGTAACTTTAAGCTGCTCTCCTCTGCCCCAAGCACCTGGAACCAGAGCTGACAGTGGAGCTCAACATCCCAGCTCAGATCCCTGGGAGTCTCCACCCCATCAGTTCCAGCTCAAGGGATTCTCCTGTTCCTTCGTGTGTCTGTCCCTCTGTCCCCTCAGGTGAGACCCCACCTGCAGAGCTGCCCCAGCCCTGGGGCCCAGCACAGGGAGGAGCTGGAGCTGCTGGAAAGAGCCCAGAGGAGGCTCCAGGATGAGCAGAGGGAAGGGGCAGCTCTGCTGGGATGAGAGGCTGGGAGAGCTGGGTTGTTCACCTGGAGAAGAGGAAACTCTGGGATGACCTCACTGTGGCCTTCCAGTGCCTGAAGGAGCCAACATGGAAAGAGACGATTCAAAAGGACAAGTGGGAATGGCTTCCAGTGCCAGAGGGCAGGGCTGGATGGGATATTGGGAAGGAATTGTTGGCTGGGAGGGTGGGCAGGCCCTGGCACAGGGTGCCCAGAGCAGCTGTGGCTGCCCCTGGATCCCTGGCAGTGCCCAAGGCCAGGCTGGACGGGGCTTGGAGCAGCCTGGGATGGTGGAAGGTGTCCCTGCCCATGGCAGGGGTGGGGCTGGATGGGCTTTGAGGTCCCTCCCAACCCAAACCATCCCATGATCCATGAAAACATCAGGCTCTGGAGAATAAGGACAATTGTCAAGAGTGTTTTTCTAGGAATCATTTCACAGTCAATAAAGGAATGCAGCAATAATAGAACTGTGCAAAAGGACAGCCCACACTGCCTGACAGAGGATGGAACAACCCCTCAAACTAATTTGGAAAAGGGGGCCCTGAGTGGGAGCTGTAAAAGGGATCTGAACTGGGGAGGGACTAACATGTGCCCAATAAAATTCTGTTAGCAGGAGCTGCAAAAGGAGTCTTGCATTGAGTGTTGGGACCAGATCTGCATCTTTCCCCCTCAGGAACAGCCAGTGTGATAAATCCATCCTGTGAGAACACGTGGGAGCAAGCAGGGAGCTGTGGGCACCCACCTTCCCCATTCCTCTGTCCATAAAGGTGTTCTCCCTCTGTCTGTGCCTCTGTTCCCACAGCAGGACCCCAGCTCCCAGCACAGACCCTTCCCCACTGTTTGTGGGGACACCCCACAAGGCTCAGCCCCGAGCAGCCCTGTCCCCCTGTTCTGGGCCAGGATCAGTGCAGAGAAATGGGCAGAGCTTGCTGGCACAGCTGTCACTGCACAAGGGGGGCTCTCCTGTACCCCTGACTGAGGGGAAACCAGAGCTGCAGCCCTGCTCAGGTGTGAAACACGAGGCAGTGATGCTCTGCAGATGAAACCACTCGTGGTTCCATTTCCTGTCCCATTCCCACTGTCCCCTCTTCCCCTCACAAGTGGCAGGGACAGCCCACGCCAAGGAGGCAGCACAGAAACGATTTTACTGCAAGAAATCGCCTGCCTCCTATTCCTGTGGGGATCAGCTGTGGGATCAGCATTTATCCTGCTGGGCAGGGCTGGGCTGGCTCCGTGCGCTTGCAAAGAATTCGGGATGCAGAGATGGGGTGGAAGGGAGCTCAGTTTAACCTGTAGGACAGATTTGAGGTTCACAGGTTGCCTCCAGGACCTGCTGTCCCTCCTAACCCTGCTGTCCATCCTAATCCTGCTGTCCCTCCTAACCTTGCTCTCCCTCCTAACCCTGTTGTCCCTCCTAATCCTGCTGTCCCTCCTAATCCTGCTGTCCATCCTAACCCTGCTGTCCCTCCCACCCCTCCTGCCTGTGGCTCAGGGATTCAGCCCCAAGAGGTTCAGCCCTGCAGGTGCCCAAAGGTGATTTTTTGTGGGGTGTTGAGAACTCTGAAGGAATGAGTAACATTTCCTGTTTGCTCTGCCACAAACCAGGGGCCAGACCCGATTTGGGGCTGGTGGCACAGGGAGCTGTTGGGTGCCTGTGGAGGGAGTGCAAGGGTGGGACAGCAGCAGGAAAAGCAGCAGTAGATGGGGACAGGGTGTGCAGTGAGCCAGCCCTGGTCCCACACCTGCCTCACCTCACACCTGCACCCACCCCTGCCCCCCTTTCTCCTGCTCCTGGTTTTCCTTTCCTCCCCTTCAGGGTCACTCAGCTGGAGGAGATGGAGGTGGATATGGTTCTTCCCCTCCTTCCACACCTGCACTCCTCCTTTGCTGCTTTGTCCTAGAAAATTTCCTGTGTGGGGAATATCCATCCATCATCCATCCATCATCCATCTATCATCCATCCATCCATCCATCCATCCATCCATCCATCCATCCATCCATCCATCATCCATCCATCCATCCATCCATCCATCATCCATCCATCATCCATCCATCATCCATCCATCCATCCATCCATCATCCATCCATCCATCCATCCATCATCCATCCATCCATCCATCCATCCATCCATCCATCCATCATCCATCATCCATCCATCCATCCATCCATCATCCATCCATCCATCCATCCATCCATCCATCCATCCATCATCCATCATCCAT
Organism: Poecile atricapillus; assembly: GCF_030490865.1. Classification (NCBI taxonomy): domain Eukaryota; kingdom Metazoa; phylum Chordata; class Aves; order Passeriformes; family Paridae; genus Poecile; species Poecile atricapillus. The sequence goes on from NC_081276.1 coordinate 4,059,957, forward strand.
CCATCCATCATCCATCATCCATCATCCATCCATCCATCATCCATCCATCCATCCATCCATCCATCCATCCATCCATCCATCCATCCATCCATCCATCATCCATCCATCATCCATCCATCATCCATCCATCCATCCATCCATCCATCCATCCATCCATCCACCCATCATCCATCCATCATCCATCCATCCATCATCCATCCATCCATCATCCATCCATCCATCCATCCATCCATCCATCATCCATCATCCATCCATCCATCATCCATCATCCATCATCCATCCATCCATCATCCATCCATCCATCCATCCATCCATCCATCCATCCATCCATCCATCCATCCATCATCCATCCATCATCCATCCATCATCCATCCATCCATCCATCATCCATCATCCATCCATCCATCCATCCATCCATCCATCCATCCATCCATCCATCCATCCATCCATCCATCATCCATCCATCATCCATCATCCATCCATCCATCCATCCATCCATCCATCCATCCATCCATCATCCATCCATCCATCCATCCCTATCCTTTATCCCAAGTTCCACATCCTCAGGAAGAGCCATTGTTGAACCAGTTGTGAGGCTTGGCTGGAATTGACCTGAGCTGTTCCTGCCTCTGCTTAGGCTTAGTTAATTCTTTAATTAGTCTTTGTTCCCAAGTGATTTCAGGCAGTTTTCAAGCTGATTAATTACTGGGCTGCACATTAGAGAATAAAAAATCCTCTGTATTTCCTAAGAGGGGAAGACAAGGGAGATATTTCCTGCTTGTACCTCTTTGGAAAACTATTCCAGTATTTTTTATCTGTCTGCCAGGACAGGGAGGTTTTTGCCTTTGATGTGGTGGGAGGTACCTGAGAGAGACACTGCAGGCACCTAAATCTACACCGAGGGAGCCCTGGAGAATGTGAGCAGGGGGAAATTGCTGAGTCCTTTCCACGCCTCAAAACGACCTGGCACCCAGGGAAAGCGGGAAGAGGCTTAGCAAAAGCTGCAGGATGGATTTATTTTTTTTGTCCAGCTCATGACTAAACCCTGCAGGAAGGGACCACAGGGGTCAAAAAACAAGGAGTGGATTTCAGGAAGGATGAATCTGCCAGGAGGAATTGGAGACTGAGCTGGGGGTGGGTGACGCTGCTGCTGCTCTCCCTGGGGTTTGCTCAGCTTTGGGGACAAGCCTGGGTGGAGCCAAAACCTCACCCAAATGCTCCTCCATTCCTGTGCCTCAGAAAGGGGAATTTCTCTGTCCCTAGACACGGTGAACTCCAAAAAACCCCAACAAATCCCAGCCATTTCATGCACTGGGTGTCACACACTGCAGAACTGGGCAGAGAGATGAGTACAGAGCCCTCCCTTCAGAGTATGAGTTAATGCTGACCTTTGGCTTAGGCTCCAGACTGAATCATTGCTGAGGCATGAAAAGTCAGCAGTGACTTCTGAAAAGAGGTGCTGCCTTCACAGTGCCCTGCTCACACACTGGGGAGCCCCTGGGAGGGCAATGCTGATTCAAAAATCAATTTTAAATTTAATTTTGGTTGTATTTCTAGCATTATAAAATAATCAGAAGGGAAAATTCCAAACCATACAGCACGAGCAGCAACAACCATCTGAAAATGAGCATTGCATCCTGAACCCTCTCACCCAGGAGAGCAGACACTGCCCAGGCAGCTCAGACTCAGATCAAACTGAATTTCTCCATTCCCATCCCATAGAATTCTTTCCATTTAATGTTTCGTCACTCCTAGAAGGATTTCTAAAGAAGTGGGTTGGTCTTTTTGCTGAAAAGAAAATAATCATCATGTCCTGGGTTGGTGTTTGCACCATCAAACCCCAGGGGAGCTCGGCAGGGTCAGGCCTGCCCTGCAGCTCAGGGAGGGTTGGGGTTCTCCCCAAATCCCAGCCTGGGGGTTTGCAGCAGGAAGGGGCAGGTTGGGCAGGAGTGGGGAGGAAATTCAGCATCACTGCTCTGAGTTCTTGGTGATGCTCTGACCCTGGGCTGAGTCACAGCCTCTGGAGCCGGGTTTAGGCTGGGCTTTGCTGTTCCCTACACAGAGATCTGGGGTTTGGCTGGGCACTGACCACGGGCAGCTCTTCTGCCCCTATCTCCTGCTGGCCTTATCAGCTGCACCAGACCCTGCTCTGCTGGACCTGTCCCTTTCCTGCTGAGCCTCGTCCTTATCTTTAGATCAGGGTGCCTCCTTCACACCCCCCCATTTGTAAATCCCCTCCTTTGCACATCTTGTGCAAACTGGTGCCAGTTCCCCACCTGGCTCAGTCACCCTGGGGCTGTTCAGGCACTGTATGGGAAAACTTGGAAAAGGGTTTGGAAAAGCTGGGTTTGGGAGGGTGTTTTAAGGGTATTTGGAGGGGGTTTTAAGGGTAGTGGAGGTTTTTTATGAAACACCTGGGATTTTCAGGCCCACCCACATCCCTGTTGTTGGAAGGGGCAGAACCTGAGGATTAGCACCTCAGGAACTCTGGGTGCAGAGGAAATTGCACAGGACAATATTTTGGTGCCTGTTGGATTTCCAGGGCTGGAGATGTGCGTGACCATGGAACTCCTGGCATGATTTGACCAATGGGGACTTCAGGATGATAAGCCTCAAAATGTCAGTGAGGTCCATCCATCCTTCCACAGCAGGGTCAGGCTGGGAGTGAGCTGGGGAAATGGTCTGGAGACACCCCCTGACCATCCCCAGGTGACCTCAGCCTCCTGTGTCCCCTCAGCTGCAGCTCCATCCTTTGCCTTGCAAAAGGACAAAGCAGATTTTGCAATCTGGGATGCAAAAAGCTGGGAGTTGCTGTCTAAATTCCTTATTCCCCCCAAAATCCTTGTCCATGTGCAGTAATTCACAGCAGGGTGAATTATGGGATGAAGGGATTATTTGGGATATTTTGGGCATGGGACACTCAGATTTATAGAGCTGCCTTCCAGCTTTGATCTTTCTCTTATCACATCTTATAAATTCCTGTCCCTGTTGCAGAAAACAAAGAGAAACAGAGAGATTTCTCCAGGAACCTGACAAAATGCAGCTGCAGAGGTGTGACCAAGTTGTTCATCCCAGGCCAGGTTTGTGGTCTCAGTTCTCCTGAAGACCACAAGCTCTCATTTCTCACAGCTTTACTCAGACCTGGCGAGTGTTAAAACATCAGAGGGAGCGGAGCAGTTTTGGCAACTCCCCGACCTCAAAACTGTTCAGAGAGCAGCAGCACTCTGGGGTGAAGTGAGCTGGCCTGGTTCTGATTTTTGTTCTTTTCAGGAAAAATCTTCACAGCTGGGAGGTGTTTGGGCTGGGTGGGGCAAAGGAACAACTAAAAATTGTTCCCAGCTCAACCTCTGTCCCCAAACCTCTCACAGAGTGGCCCAAGTGTCTCCATCCCAATTTCTCCTCAGGTCTGATGCAGCCCTGGCTCTCTGGAGTGGACACAGCCCCAGTGCCCTGCTCAGGAGTGGATTTTTCCTGACTTCCCCCCTCTCTGACTTGCAGGAGGCTGTGGCAGAGCTGTGCTGAACCCCCCAGACCTCACTCAGGGTTGTGTGCTCTTTATTTCTGCTTTTTTTTCTCCCCAAACTCCCTCACTTATTGATGGCTTGGCCTGACATGTGAACCAAGTCTACCTACAACCCCAAATGTCACTTTTCTGGGTAAAATCCCCCCAATCCCCCCAGAATTCTTGGTTTACTGTGTTTAAACCTGGGAATTCTCTGCTCTTCCTGCTGGTTTATCCCTCCCTTTGCACAGACCCAGAGCTCCGGGGCTGTCTCAGCCCTGGTGCCTGCAGAGATCAACACCCACCACACATCTGGCGCACAGCTGGAAGGGTCACAGAGGTGTGGGGGACAATATTGGATGCCTGAGGGTTGGATCTGGACGATCTTTAAGGTCTCTCCCAACTTTTCTATGTGCAAGTGCTGCTTTGGCCCAACACAGCCCAGTTTTGGGAAGTCCAGCTGGATTCTCTGCACCCTTGGAGAGAGGGAAGTGCTGCCCAGGCAGAGGGGAAGATTTCTCCTTGCAGATGAAGCAGTGGCAAGAGGTGTGAGGAGTTTGTTGTGTCTCTGAGCAGGAGAGACCCCTCCAAGTTCCCCACAGCCACCAAACCCTGCAGAGGAGGCTCTGCTGGTCAGGAACTTGAGCTCCAGGATTGTCCCTTCCCTTCCTGGGGTGCCCTGAGCCTCCCTTTGCTCTGCCATCTCTGTTTGGCTCCCACCTCAGAAATTGTGAATATTTGCTGGTGACACAAAGACGCTGCTCCAGCTGCAGGAGGTTCCTCTTCTGGAAGAGATCAGAGGAAAAAAATTAAAGCTTTTATTGATCCCCCCAGATTTCCTCTGGAATGCAGCCACAGGATGTCAGTGCAGCCATCCAGATGTGGCCTCCTGGTCACCCCCAGCTCCAGATGTGCTGCCTCTGCTCTCTTTGCTCCCCAGCTGAAGGGCATGAAAATCCTTCCCGGGCACTTTTCCTGCTCCTCAGCAATTACAGCTGCTCAGGGAATTCCTTTTTCCTCCCTGGCAGGTGAAAGAGGTGATCTGATCCCACTTTTCTTATTGCCAGCATTTCCCTCCCTCCACCCCACTGAATGTCAAAGGTTTAGATTTTAAATTGCACTTTTGGTTCTTATTTCTGTGACCAAAATGAAAGGAGAGGAAGCTCTGTATTGGAATTTACTTGAAAAAATTGTTTTTAGTTTGTTTTTTCAGAATAAAATAACCTTTCCAGGAAATATTTGGAGCTGGTTGGCATGATTTTATTAATTCCCTAATTCCCACTGTCTCCTTGGAGCAAATGGAATTTCATCCATGGGAGACACAGCTGAGGGGCACCAGGACCCATCCCCAATCTGACCTGGTCCCACAAATTAGACAAAATCAGAAAGTTTTAATAAAACCCAGGCAATTTTCCTACTTTTTTCTGCATTTTCCTGTGGCATAAACAATCTTAAATTCCTCAGAGTTTGAGAGAGTGTTTGAGGTAAAAAAAAGCTTGAAAACAAGGAGAAAAAAGAAGAACGAAACACAAAATCCATAAGGGAATGGAAATGCTCTTGCATTATTTATGCCATGCCTTGAAGAAACAGGGGCAAAATAATCCTTTTTGGTGAGCACCACTGTGAAATCTCAAATTTCAGCGTGGAAGAGAAGTGAGGAGCTTGTGTTTGAGCCCTGAAATCCTGCACAACTTGACAGGAACAGAAAAAGAGCCCCAGAGTCCTGGTGGCCACATGTCTGTCACTCAGTGATTCAATGTGGGAGCAGCACAACCACAGGGTTGAAATTCCTGAGCCCCTCACTCTGGGAACAGGGACTGTCCCTGCTGGACTGGGTGGAATTTGGGAGATTTCAGTTAAAATGTGTCGTTTTCTGTGTGGCTGGAGGATGCTGGTGGTGCTCAGAGGATGCAGAGGATGTTGAGTGTGGCCATCCTGGGGTGGGACCTGTCACAGCACCTCTCTGACCACATCCCCACAGCTGGGACATCACCTGGGAGATGGGATTCGCCTCCTGTAAACATTCTGGGGTTGGGTTTAATTTAGTACAATTCATTCTTTATTATTATTTAATTTCTGAATCTCAATCCAAGCCCAGGTGCCCCTGGTAGGGCGCTGCTGTTCAGCCTTTGCTGCCAAAGTTCAGAAGCTGAGCTGGATTTAGGGGGCAAATATTGATGCTCTGCCCTCTTGGGGCTGTGAAATCAAACATTGTAAGATTTAAATTATTTAATTTATAATAATCTCTTTTGGCCCAAATCCTAAAGAGCTGGGGATTGGCCATGGGGTGGGACAGGGGAGTCTTTGGGGACATTTGGTGACAAGTGCTGAGAGCTGAGACTCTCACAGCAGCTTCCTCTCCTCATTTTCTGAGGCCCTAAAGCAGCAGTTGAGAACTCTCAGTGAGTCAGGCACTTTCACCAGAAAAAAAAAAACTACTTTTGTTCTTAATGCCTTTGAAGAAGAGGCTGCAACTTCAGCATTAAAAGGCAATTTGAGCACTAAATCCTCTTATTCCAAATCATCAGGGAGCTGGATGCCCAGAGGGTGGAGGATGAGGAGCAGCACAGAGGTTCCTCCCGGCCCTGGGTGTTTGCACATCCCCCTCCACCCAGCAGAGCTGGGATATGAGGAGTTGAACAATTCCCTTCGGTATCCCGGGGATCCTCCCGCTTTTCTCCACCTTCCCAAAGCTCCTGTTTTCCTGCCCTGGGCTCGGCCCCTCGCTCCTGCCCGGCCCTGGGAGCTGCTGGGTGCAGGGGGAGGCTCAGCCTCGTCCCAATTCTCCTGAACTGCTGCAGGGTGGGTACAGGGTGTGCAAAGGAATTTCATTTCCCCTGACCAGGGTGTGGAAAATCAGAGCAGGAGCTCCCAGTAGCCATCCCCAGCTGGTGCTGGAGCTGACTGGGAGAAGCTGTGGCGGCCTGTGGGTCACGGAGCTGCTTCCAGCCAGTGCTCAGCACTGAACTGGAAACACTGGGGAAGATGGGATACCAGGAGAGTTAAAATAATCCACAGAATCCCCGAATATCCTGAGCTGGATCCCTCAGGGATGATCAGTGCAGCCCCTGGCCCTGCCCAGACCCCCCAAGAACCCCACCCTGAGCATCCCTGAGAGCGCTGTCCAAACGCTCCTGGAGCTCTGGCAGCCTTGGGGCCGGGCCCATTCCCTGGGGAGCCTGGGCAGTGCCAGCACCCTCGGGGGGAAGAACCTTGCCCTGAGATCCATCCCAAGGCCTGGCACAGCTCCAGCCCTTCCTGGCCTCCTGTCCCTGCTCACCACAGGGATCAGAGCTGCTCCTGGCCAGTTCCCCTTGGCACCAGAGCTGGGGAGCTTCAGCTCCAGCCACATCTCCGGGAGAACTGGCCCAGGAAGGACAAGAAATGAGGCCGATGTCCCAGTCCTGAGTGCCACAGGGAGATTTTGCTGCTGGAAAAGTGTGGCAGCACAGGGATGGGGTGTGGGGGTGTGGATGGAGCAGCTCCCAGCACACGACAGCCACGGGCTCTTGATGAGGAAACTCGAGGGATTTTTGCAAGTGGGGAGCAGGGGGAGGAAAAAAATACGTGAGTGAAAGGGAAGAGAGTGGAAAGGCTTCATTTAAAGGTTAACACTTGTCCCAGGAGAGAGGAGGTGAGTGTCTGTGCTCTGAAATAGCATCTGCTGACGCCGGTGTCTCACAGCTCTTTGGTTTGGGCTTTTTCTTAAAAAACCAATTATGTCCTTTATTTTCCACTGCACTCGCTCGCAGCCCTGCTGAGGAGGAGCCTGATGTGCATCACTGTGAGATCCCCGCTCGTCACCACCTTCCCAGTGCGGTAACATTAATTCACACCTCCCACACGCGCTGCCTTTCTCTAATACAGCAGCAACAGCCTGGCATGGAGAGTGAGATTACAGCAGAAAAAGACTTTCCGCTGAATTACCTCAATGCTTTGAGTAACCTCAGGAACCGCACCACGCCTTTCCTCCCATCCCTGTTGGATCGGGGGTTCTGCATCCCACTGGAAACTCACCCGGAGCTGCTGGGGGTGAGGATTGAAGGGCTCTGAGCACGGAGTGCCCTGGGCCCTGCAGGCTCTGAGCCAGGAGCTGCTGCAGGGGGACCTGTTTGGGGTGTGTTTGCTCTTTACCACCAAAAAGGGCTCGGGGTAACCTGGGAGCTGCCATCACTTAGAGCCAGAACAATCCCTTGGGCACAAAGGTGCCTGACTGGAACCTGAGCACCAGCCCCTGGCATCCTGCTGGGCTTGTCCCCAAATCCCCATCTGCACAGTGTCACCCGTGGATGTGCAGGGACCCAGAGCACCAGGAGGGTGTTTCCGTGCAGGTTTTAACACAGGAGCTGCCCCCAACAGCCCCATGGCAATCAGTGAAACCTCTTCCCAAACAAAGGAGCCATCCTCCACCATGGGAAAGGGAAGATAAAGAGGTGCTGGACGTGTTTGATCACCTGCAGTGGTGGCAGTGCCCAGGGGATGTGACAGAGTGGAGAGAGCTGCTCCGAGGGCACTCCCAGCTGGTGGGGATGGAGAGCAGAAAGCAGAGATGAGCTCCCTGCTCCTGCCTCCATCCCCAGGGCTGCTGGGGGTGATTCTGCAGGGAAAGGAGCTGCAGCAGCAGCAGAAGGAAAAGGGGATTTGCGGCTGTGCCAGCTGTGGTGTAAATGCAGCTGTGCCCACTCAGGGCTGTGGTCACTGCAGGGATGACCAGAGGCACAAGGAGAGCCCTGACCATGGCAAACCTTTACCAGAAAAAGGAACAGCCTGAAAAGCAAAGGTGTGATTCCTCAGCTGATACCGGGGATGCTCAGTAACACCCCAGGCGTGCCCGGTCCCCCCCTTGCAGCTCACAGGAAATGAATTGCAGCTCTTTGCCCCACAGGACAGGGGACTGTGGTTTGTGTGACACGGGGACAGCCCTGGGCAGGCAGCACCAGGGGCTCTGTGGGGCTGGGGGATCCCTGGAGCTGCTCCTTCCTCTGGAGAGCTCAGATTGGGGCTGGGTTTGTAAGGAGAGATGAACTGGTTTTCTCTGGAAGTTTCAGGGGAAATGAAGCGACCACTTGGAGTCTATTTGAGAACAAAACACTCTTTGCTAATCCCTGGGAGAGTGAACTGCCGGATGTCTCCAGCATCCCTGACACCTCCTCCCTGCATCCCTCCCTCATCCCTCCCGCATTCCTGCAGCCTCTCCTCTTCCCCTGCCCTGTCCCTGGGACAGCCCTGCCCCACCCCAAGCCCTGCCACATTCCCTGCAGTGCCCAGCTCCTGGCAGGGCCTTTCCCGGCTCCTGGGGCAGCTCTGGGAATGCTTCCCATGCTTTGGGAGAGGTGTCCTGCTGCTGTGGTGCTGCCAGGGTGATCCCAGAGCCTGCGTGGTCCTGGGGCCACTGGAGCAGGGCAGGGACCGGGGGGGAGTCCCCACTCCAGGCTGGGGCTGAGCCCGAGACTGGGGAGCCCCATCCCGCAGGGCTGGGGGGCAGCACGATCCCCTGGGGCAGGGAGCACATCCCATGGGGCTGGAATTGCCCATGGAATGCAGTGGGACTGGGGGGATGTCCCCAAGGGCGCTGTGACATCACCTGGGTCAGGGTGGGGGCAGTGGGAGCCCTGCCCTGGCAACCCCAGTGTTGGGGGGTCCCTTTGGGCACCTCTGCCCTGCCCCAAAGGGGACCCAGCTGGGCCTGGCAGGGGCTGGAGAGCTCCGTGTCCCCCCTGGGCACAGCCCCTGTCCCCAGGGCCAGCACGGAGGTGACACAGCTGTTGCTCAGCCCAGCCCTGGCACAGGCAGCAGTGGGGTGTCCCCAGCACCAGCACGGCCTTGGCAGTGACACCTCTGGGGCTGTGGGAGCCCAGGATGGGCTGCAGGGATGGAGAGCAGGGGGACAGCGAGAACCTGAGGTGCAGTGAGGCTGTGCAAGGTGAGAGGGGCTGGGGAGGGTGGGACAGGGACAGGGACGGGACAGGGACAGGGATGGGACAGGGACAGGGACAGGGACAGGGATGGGACAGGGACAGGGACAGGGACAGAGACAGGGACAGGGACAGGGACAGGGACAGGGACAGGGATGGGACAGGGACAGGGACAGGGACAGGGACAGGGATGGGACAGGGACAGGGATGGGAACAGGGACAGGGATGGGACAGGGACAGGGACAGACACAGGGACAGGGATGGGACAGGGACAGGGACAGGGACAGGGACAGGGACAGGGACAGGGACAGGGACAGGGATGGGACAGGGACAGACACAGGGACAGACACAGGGACAGGGACAGGGACAGGGACAGGGACAGGGACAGGGATGGGAACAGGAACAGGGACAGGGACAGGGGAAGGCACCTCCAGCCCCAGGGATGGGATTTCCCAGCTCTGTGTCCTGTGCAGGTTTAGCTCCCCCAGGATGCTCCATGGGATCCTCTGCTTCAGGCACGAATTTGGTGGGAAATGATGCTTGAGGGTCCTGAGGGGTTCCTTGGTCTGATTTGGGGATTTTTTGGTGTTGTTTCTTGCAATGCTGGGGCTCAGTGATGCCACCTTGAGCAGAGGTGACACCCAGGGAGGCCAGTGGCACTGCTCAGGCACAGTGGTCAGAGGATGCTGGTGGTGCTCAGAGGATGAAGAAGATGTTGAGGATGTTGAGTGTGGCTGCCCTGGGGATGGGCTGAGCTGGGACCCGTCTGACCACATCCTCACAGCTTGGATGTCACCTGGGAGATGGGGATTCACCTCCTGTAAACACTCTGGGGTTTGTTTTTATTTATCATAATTTATTATTTATTATTATTTAATTTCTGAATCTCAATCCAAGCCGGGTTCCCCTCTCAGGGCGCTGCTGTTCAGCCTTTGCTGCCAAAGCCAAAGGAGCTGAGCTGGATTTGGAGTGCAAATATTGATGCTCTGCCTTCCCTGGGGCTATGAAATCAGGCAGTGTAAGACTGAAGTTATTTTGATTTTGAATCATTTTGGTTCTTGCCGTGCTGGGGCTCAGCAGTGTCACTACAGCAGAGCTGACACCCAGGGGCACAGCTCAGCACAGGGACAGCCCTGCGGCTCTGGGGGATCCCAGGGGCTGCCCCTCCCTCCAGGCAGCCCCGGTTTGGGGCTGGGTTTCTCTGGAAGTTTCAGGGGTGTTGAAGTGACCACTTGGGGTCCATTTGAGACTCAAGTTCTTTGCTGGTCAGAGAGCCGGGAGAAATCGTCCTGCAGCATCCTTCCAGCATCCCTGGCACCTCCTCCCGCACCCCTCCCGCATTCCTGCAGCCTCCCCTCTGCTCCCCTGCCCCATCCCACAGCTCTGCCACATTCCCAGCTCCTGGCAGGGCCTTTCCCTGCTCCTGGGGCAGCTCTGAGGATGGAATGTTGGAGTGCCCGAGGGCTCTGTGACATCACCGGGGGCTGCCTGGGGTCACTGGAACCCCGGCAACGCCGTGTTGGGGGGTCCCTGCAGCCCCCTCTGCCCTGCCCCAGAGGGGATTCACTCCCTGCAGGGAGCGGCACTTCCCATCACATCCTGCTGGACCCTGCGCTGACCGCCAGCTGCCACCCAGTGTCCCTGCCCTGGGCCACAGCTGTCACCTGGCTGGGGGACTGGCATCGCTGAGCTGCCTGCCTGAGCACAGGTGCGTGTTCCTGGGGCTTTTTGGCATCGTGAGGGTGGCACCAAACCCTGCAGGTGACACCGAACCCCGCAGGTGACACCGAACCCTGCAGGTGACACTGAACCCTGCAGGTGACACCACACCCTGCAGGTGACACCACACCCTGCAGGTGACACCAAACTGTGCAGGTGACACCGAACCCTGCAGGTGGCACCAAACCCTGCAGGTGGCACCAAACCCTGCAGGTGACACCAAACCTTGCCAGTAAATTCAGCGATTGCCACTGACAAAATGATGCATTTGCTGCTAAAACAACCAGTTTTAACCCAAACTAAATCTCCTGCTGGGCATGGTGGAGATCTCCTGGCTGTCCCAGGATGAGGTCCCCAGTGAAGAAATGCTGAAGAGATCTAATTATATTAATTAACTAATTAGAGGAGGGACTGAGGGGGGTGAGTAAGAAGGATGAGCTCTTGCCTATAGAGCTGTAAATCCCAGCTGGGGCTGGCTGGTCTGGACAGGGCAGCTCGGGTCCCCCCTGTTCTCTCCATGAAAGGTGGGACAGGAGGGAATTCTGGCCCTGGGACTGGGGCTGGGTTGATGCTGAGAGCGGGAGGTGCAGAGGGGTCTGAGCATGTGACTCCCTGAACAGGAGCCTCGCTGCACAAAGAGATTTCTGACAGCTGCTTCCAAGGCAGATGGAACATTTTTCCATCTGTAAGAGCCCAGTGGAATAGGAATTGCTGGGGAGAGGATGAAGAGCACCTGATCTTACTGTGCAGCCCAGGATGGCTCCTGGTGGTCAAGAGAAACTGATAAAGTGGCAGGGCCAGGCTGGGCAGGGCAGGGTGGGATCGGGGCTGCCAGCGGCCAGTTCACCCTCCGGGGACAGACACAAGGACAGACACAAGGACAGACACAAGGACAGACACAAGGACAGAACACTGAGGAGCCCCCCTGATTCCCCTGGCAGGGGAAGGGGACAAGAGAGGCAGAGGGAGACAAAGCGGGGGGTGAAGGGAGGGGCTGCAGCAGGAGCTGGGAGCACATTCCCGACCTTCTCCATCCTCTTGCTCTGCCTTGCCCAGCCCAATCCAGGTCCAGGGCAGAGCCCCTGGTGCTGCTGAGCTGGTCCACCCCTGCCAGACTCATTCTGACACAGCCCAGGGGATGCTCAGGAGCATCTGTGGAACGTGAGGCCTCCTATTCCTTGGAAAGCAGCTCTGGATTGAGGCTCGTGGCCACCCCCAGAGCACCCTTGAGCCCTTTCTCAAGCCAGCTGCTGCTCCCTCCCCTCACAGTTGTCTTGGTGCTCCTTTCCCATTGATTTCCAGCTCTAATTGTGGCTCTGGTTCTGGTTCTGGCAGGGCTGGGGTTTGCCCCCTGCCCAGGATGGCAGAGGTGGGTGGGATTGGTGGTACCTGGCACGTCCTGGGCTGGCAGTGGGTGCTGGGCTGTGCTCTGCAGCTGTTCCTGCAGAAAGGAACAATTCCTTTGGGAAGTGGGGTCTCAAGTGGTGCTGGGAAGGTTTCCTTGGCGTTTTGGATCCCCACAAACAGGTCATGCAGAGCTGCATCGAGGGTTTTCTGCATTAGATCAGCTTCTTGTGCCTTTCTGTGAGAAATGCGCCCCGTGCTCCCGGTCAGTTCTGGTCCTGGAGCGCTCCTGGAGCTTCCCTGGGAAACTGCTGGATTTTCTTCATTCCCTTTTGTCCCCGGGCTGGACGGGACAGCGGTGCCAGCCCTGCCCGGCAGGGAGTGCTGATCCTCTCCTCTCCACACCCTGGGCACGAGGGATGCGGCTCCTGCTGGGAGAGGCAGCTCCTCCCCTGGGGCTGGAGTGGGAAAAGGAAAATTCAGAATATCCGGGAAACAGGTCCGGAAACCGGCACCTTCCTCTCCCAGTGCAAGCCAGCTCCTCATCTCTGCTGCTGGCCTCACTCGTGGCTTTTTGGGAGTGAGAGACTCCCCGGGGGAGAGGGGAACCAGCGAGAAGGAAACTGAGGCACAGCAGGGACAGTCAGCTGAGGACTCAGGGCTGCCAAGGCAGGAGCTGCTGCTCTGATGGCAGAAAGCTGTGCCAGGGCTTGGGAGGGATCTCAGGGCAAGGTTCTTCCCCCCGAGGGTGCTGGCACTGCCCAGGCTCCCCAGGGAATGGGCCCGGCCCCAAGGCTGCCAGAGCTCCAGGAGCGTTTGGACAGCGCTCTCAGGGATGCTCAGGGTGGGGTTCTTGGGGGGTCTGGGCAGGGCCAGGGGCTGCACTGATCATCCCTGAGGGATCCAGCTCAGGATTTTACGATTCTCATGGCTGGACTCAGCTTTCCTTGGTCAGACTGGGAATTAGAGCTGGGAATTCCTTCCCACCCCGACCGACCCTGGCGCAGGGTGGCAGCTCAGGACTCTGCAGAGGGGTTTTGCAAGAGCTCCGAGAGCTTTTAATCGATGTTTGCTGACATAATTGGTGCTTCAAGCCCTTTGTTTGAGCGAGCAAACTGATCCTAATCCTCTGCAGGAAACTCTGAGCTGGGGGGGAACTGGTTGGACCTGCCCTGGAGGAGCTGGGCTTCGGAGGCAAAACCGACTTTGGTTGCGTGGAAACATTGCCTGCGGTGGAAAGATTAATGACTAATCATGGGTTCCTTAATTCTAATTGAATGTTTTCACTTTCAGAGAATTCATTTATCGATAGGATCAAATAACTGCAGAGAAACAGCCCTGAGTCTTGTGCTGGGCAGGAAATTGGGGCATGAAATGGGAGTTTTGGGGCAATTCTGGCCAGGTGAGAGGGGCAGGAAAAGGTGCTGAACTCTAAAAACAGATCCCGTGCTGTGGGATGGGAGCTGAGGAGCAAAACCTCCAGGATTTCTGCAGAGTTTCTGATTTGGGATGATAAAAATGCTGATAAAGAGGAAACACCACTCCATGGCAGTAAAAGGTGGCATTTATTGAACTGAAATCAGCAGCAATCTCAAAATACACAGCCTGGCTGTGTCACACTCAGATTTAACAAGGTCTCTTTACATCATAATGTCATAATTATAAATAGATGAAATATTTGAATTAATTTAAGATATTTACATTTTTAAAGCTCAGTGGTGAAAAAGCTAAAATCTAGGTGGGATTTCTAAGTCTACAACAGTCAGTCCCCAAAAATCTCTAAATTAGTATAATTTTAAGCCTTTTTCAGAAAACTGACGTTAACACTGAAGGGCTTTGCAAACTGCAGCTCCTGGTAGTTTTTATTTTCCTTTGGTTGTGTAATATTTATATAAAATATATATTTATATAAAACACTGCAGTGCTTAAAAAAAAATATAATATTTTCCTCAGCACCTGCACTGTTGGCAGTTTCCTGGAGCATGAAAAGAATCATGGCAATAGTGCAAAGGTTTGTCTCAAGGCGAGAGAAAACGCTGAAATAATTTATAACAGAAATATTTTCTAGTTTTTTTATAGCTATTTTTCCTTCATCAGTGGACGAACAGGTCTGGGAAGACCAAGCTGAGGTGTCAGTGAACCTTCCCAGTGCTCAGGTGGGGGAAGTACAACCCATACAGGCCCTGCTGCACCTGGTACAGGTGGGACTTCCTCCTCAGGCAGGAGAGGACCTGGTGGGAAAAGAACAAAAAATTAACAGGAAAAAGAACAAAGTTAATGGGAAAAGAATGAAATTAATGGAAAAATGACCAAAATTAACGGCAAAAAATATTGAATCCATGCCCTGCCCACCATTAGGTGTCCCCAAATCACGTTGTCAGGTGGGAAAGGAGGGATTTTGGGAATAAAAATCCCCAAATGCTGTGAGGCAGCTCTGCAGCAGAGGGGTTTCCTCTCCCAAATCCTGCTGGCTGTAATTTTGTCTCCTGAACCTTTCTGCTCTCTGTAGATTTAGCTTTTCTCCTCAGCTGGTGCAAAGCAACGTTTTCAAGCTTTTCCCCATCAAAGCAGAGATGGGAAGAGGATCTGATCTCCTCTGCCTTTTCCAAGGATTTGCAGCTGGAGCATGGCCCTGCCAGGTTACAGAGCACTGGATACAAAACTCTCAGTGTGGTTCCCACAGGCTGTTAAAAATGCTGGTTTTGGCTTTCCTCATCCCAAACCTGCTCATCCTGCAGGTATTTGGACAGGGAAGAGGTTTGGGAAATGCTGCAGAGGATTCCCTGTTTCCACCTGTGGATTCCCCAATTCCTGCTCCTCCTCTTGGTGCTGGCCTCGCCTTTGGGTTTGTGTTTTTCCCTCTGCAAAAACCCAGTGCCAGCCACGATCCTGCTGCTTTTCCAGAAGGAAAATTCTGCTTCCTTTTCTAAAAATCTGCTCAGCTGACTCTAAATTCCCTTCCCCATCCCCAGTGCTTGGAAGAGCTGGCAGGGACTGAAGGATTTGGGATGGTTTTTGCTGTTTGCAGGCACTGCTCCCACTGGGATCCTTGGGAATGGGTCTGAATGTCCCTCCTGTGGCTCTGCAGAGCCAAGGGACAGTGGGACAGCAAAGGGGACACTCACCAGGAAGCACAACAAGAGGAGGAGGATGAAACCCAGCAGGGTGAAAAGGCAGATGAGGATGATGGCCCAGAACTGAAGCTCTGAAAAAGGAAAAAAAGGGCACATCAGGTTTAGAGACTCCTCCACGTGGGGTTCTGAGAGGGAGATCTCACCCTGGCAAAGTTCAGAAGTGCTGAACGCTCTGTAGGTTGGGGAAAATCACAGAAATTTGGGAAAATGGAGTGAGGGTTCAGGGATCCACAACCTTAAATGCCACTGCAGCGAGCAGCAGAGCCCCCAGCTGATTCCAGGGGTGTTCAGAGTGACAAAGTTCTGTCTTAACAGCTCCTGGACACTTCTGGGGACAGGGACAGGGCTCAGGGTGTCAGCAAAGGCTGTGGTTATTTTACCAGAGTGTTTAGGAAAGTGACAGCTCAGGGTATTTTTGTTTTTCTCTCTCTCTTTCTGTTTGCTGTTAGTTCTGGGGTTCTAGATAAGCTAAACCATATCTGGTCTGGTTTTTTGTTTTAGAAATACTGCAGTTATCAAAATTTATTTGTGCCAGAGTTTTCAAACAGTTCCCAAACTGCTTTTGCCTGTCCTTCAATTCTATTCCCCTCAGGCTGGTGGCACCTGTTGTTTGCTACCAAGAGCCCTGGATTTTTTGTCTTTTCCATGGGTTTAGTCCCATTCCAAGAGATCTGATGCTAATTTATTGCAGCCCAAGTATTTATCAGGGTTCAATTATTTATTATCAAGCATTCAGTGGCTGTTGGGTCAATCCTTGCAAAAAAAGCACCTACCTGATCTTTTGGACTCTGGCTCCTCTGTTTTGAGTGGCGAGTAACCTGGAAATGAGGAGTGGGACAGATGAGGAATGGAACTCTGGAGCTGATTTAGACAAAAATAGGAAGAATTCCCCAAAATGTCCCTCCAGGAGCTCTCACCTTCCACCATCAGACTCTGCTCCTCCAGCTCATAGCTGGGGCCCAGCCTGGTGAAGCCCTGGGTCAGGATTTTCAGCTCCTCAAACACCTCCTGCTCTGGTAAAGCCCCCGAGAGGGGATCCAGGGTGAACTTGCAGATGGAGGAAACCTCTGTGTGTCCTTTGCCATGGACAGGCCTGGAGGGTGGCAGAGAGGAGAGAAAATGAAGCTGAGTAGAGCAGGGAGAGGGATTTGGGGTCTCAGGTTTGCAGATGTCCCAGTGATGTTTCACTGGGATGGGATCACTTTCAGTGGCTTGTTCTGGGTGAAACAGGAGCTCCTGGCACCTTGTGAATTCCATCCTCTGATTTAATCCCCAGAAAGGCATTTCTAAGAGGTAAATCAGCTCTATTTCTACAAGGAAAATCAGCTCTATTTCTAAGAGCTAAATCAGATTAATTTCTAAAACTTAAATCTACTCTGCCACTTTGTTCCTCCAAAGAGTAGTTGGAGGACCCTCCACAGGCAGATTTTGTCCTCAGGCTGGTCAGTTGGGTTTCCTTCAGTGTGCCAGTGGAATTTGAGCCTATTTGAGCACGTTAAATGAGAGAATGAACATGTTTGCTTTACCCTGGGATTGTTCATGCATGAAAACAGCTCTGCAAGCACCGAAACAAAACCAGCTCTGTTTGGACAGAAACCTTTTGTGGTAAAGGCAAAAGTGACTGAGGGAGAGTGAGGTGACTCCGGTGTGTCATTGGGGGCACAGAGGTTGGCAGGGAGGGGTGGACACCCTAAATGACCTCCTGAACCGCTCCTTTGGGACTTGAAAACAGCACTGGACATACCCAAAGCTCTCCACAGTGCAGCCAACAAATTGTTCCTTCAGGTGGCTGCTCCTGAATACCTCGAGCTGATGGGGAGAAACAAAAGAGTTGAGGAAAGTGGAGTTAATTTAACACATCCTTTGGACAGGGAGCTCAAGCTATTGCTGTTCATTTCACCTCTTTCTCAATCTTCTCTTTGTTCTCTTGGTACATCTGGGAGCTGGGGTCCTGCAGTTCTGGCGAGTAGGGAAGGTTGGAGATTTGGAAATTTAATCCAAAGTTCTCTTTGCGAGACTCGAGGGGTGTCTTGTGGGTTGCTGCCTCAACTGAGAGTTCCAAGGCTGGAAATGGAGAGGAAAATTAAATTCTAGCAGAGAGAAACTGACGCTTTCCTAGCAAGCAGCACTGAGCAGCAGTCTTTTAGCTGGAAGTATTAGATTGGCAGAACTTGAGTTGCACTGAGGTCTGACAGGAAACTCCAAATATACCAGGGCATTTATTTCTTTGGGATGCTGCACATTGGGAAAAAAAGCTGAAAGTCTGTTTAGCTGTAGATGGCTAAAGCTGTGGTGAGCAGTTCACACTGCAATTTCTGATTTTTTTTAATACTGAAAACACCTTATTTTGAATAACAATTTGATTTTTAAATTAAATTTAATATTTTTTATTAAATTTAATATTGGAGAACATCTTAATATTGAACAACCCCTTAAGCCATCAGTGACTCGAAGACTGAATGTCTGAATGGCCTAACTCAGAGTCCAGTGATTCAACTTAATAATAGATTTATTTGTGCTCTGACAGAGCAGATTTGGGGGATTCTGAGTGTGCCATGGCAAAGTGAGTTATCCATGTGGACACTGGGAAGGGATTTGATCCACGTACTGTCCACTGAGAGTTCCTGCAGTCGGTAGCTGCTCCCCAGCCACAGCCCGGTGGTGTTGGAGGTCCTGTCCTGGAAAGTCCTTTCAACCACAGCCCTGTTGATGTTGGGGTCGGGCTGGAAGAAGCACTGGCAGTCAACCACTATGGATCCAGGCCTGTGGGCAGAGGGACAGAGGTTTGGGGATGAGTAGGATGGGCAGGAAGCTCCGTGTGGGAAGGAGTTTCCTGAAGGGCTCCTGCTGTCCTGAAGGTTGAGTGGTTTAAAGTGATGTGGTGGAATAGTGGTGTGGAATGGGCTGCTTGGGGCTTTTCCTCTGGACAGGGACAGGAGTTAAAATTTTACCTCTTCTCTGGACAAATTTAGGTTGTATTGCATGAATGCAAGGAAAAAGCAGCACTTTTAGGTTTTTTAAATCTTTGGTGTTGTGGGAGGGTCCTTTGTCCAAGCCTCACTCAATCCTGAGCAGGACATCACAGCTCACTTTTAAAATCTAGTGGAGCTCAGGTTGAGAGGAGTGCAGAGGTCACAGGATCACCAGTTCCCAGTAAAAGGATGGAATCTGTAATTCCTGGGATACTCAGAGACCTGAGAGTGCCTTACAGAAACCCT
The DNA here is from genome assembly GCF_030490865.1 of Poecile atricapillus. Lineage (NCBI taxonomy): Eukaryota > Metazoa > Chordata > Aves > Passeriformes > Paridae > Poecile > Poecile atricapillus. The sequence continues at coordinate 4,078,789 of NC_081276.1, forward strand.
GACTGAGAAACCCCAAAATAAATTCAAACTGATAACTTCTGTGAAGCCTGGAAATGCCTCCTTAGGGCATCAGTTTCCCACAGGAGAATGGAAGGGAGGAAATCCATAGGGGCCAGTGGCTCTTGGCCATGGGGGAGCAGTGTCAGGGTGTAGCAACCTTTAAACAAAATCAGATTTTATCCCAGACCTCAGCCCGGTGATCCTGCAGGTCAGGAACTGGTCCCGCAGGTCGCTCTGACGGTACAGGTGATTCATCTGAAATTAAAATGTCCCATTAAATATTAATGAGTTTGGGCACTGTGCTGGAGGCTTTTGGCCAGCAGGAAGGACTTGAGCTCTGGAGAAATGCCAGGGTTATTTTTTGCTGGTTGGATTTCATGGGGGTTGGGTTTTACTTTGGAATAGGCATTTTTTGGGGATGGGGTCTGACTTCCAGCCTGGCAAGCATTCCTGCCTTATCTGAGCAGGATGGCAGTGTGGGGGAGCAGTGTCCTGAGTCACATCCCAACCTCACAGACCCACAGCTCAAAGAGAGCAAAACCCACCCAACCACGGCCTCAACAGTTTGATAAATTGGATTGGTGCTGAAGAGAAAACGCTGGATTCTAGGAATGAATCATGCATGTGCAGACCAGGGATTTGCCAGCAGGGATTGGCCTTGGATGCAGTTCTGGAGGTGGGAGTGAAATGCTGAATGAACATCTGTTAATGTTCATTTAACAGATCAGCTCTGGCATTTTGCAGTCCATGTCTTTGACTGGAGAGAATTTCATAAGACCACATGGAATCATCAAATGGTTTGGGTTGGAAAAGACCTTAAAGATCCTCCATCCCCAGTCCCCTGCCATGGGCAGGGATGACACCCACCAGGTACAACTTAAAACCAAAACTGAATCAAAGGCCAATCATATCTTTCAGACTGTAGAAATTTTTGTTCCCAAATGTTGATTTTTTAAATTTTTTTTTTAATTCAGACATAAATCTTTGGTAGTTGCTTCAAGCACTGACAAGTCAGACATATTCTCAAACACCTCCTTACCTTGTTGGTGATGCTTTCTACTGCTGCTCTGTATTCTGGAGACTGGGAATCAGGGTCGGTGAGGTTTTCATTGATTATTCTAAAGCTCAGTCTGTAGCCCAGTTTGACTGCAGTCAAGAGAGGCTTTTTGGTGGCAGCTGTGTCTGTGAGGGTGAAACCTAAATAAAAAAGGTAGAGTGAATTTATTTTTACATCTGTTCATATCATAAAAGCAATATAGATCCATCCCTACTTAGGTCATACACTGTACCAGTGAAATTCTCCAGGAACTTGTCTGATTTAAGGAATGGAAATGCTGCCAGCATGGCAATATCCTATAAGATTGGTTTTATCATTGTGTCAGACTTAAAGAAAACCAACAGACCAAAGGGTTCATCATTGCTCAGGCCCCAGGGATGAGGAATGATCTCCAGGAGATCCCAAAATCCTCTTATCCCCATGGATGCTTACCATCAACGTACAGGCTGCTCCTGTCCAGGCTGTAGTGGCCCAGTTTGGTGACGTTGTTTGTCATGGTGCTCAGCTCCTGGTAAAGCTTTTCTCTGTCAAACCTGGCCAGGCTGGCATTGTCCTTGTAGCTGCACACAGCGTCCACTTTTGTGTCATCCCTGCTCCTTCCAGACCTGGGGAAAAACATCAGACACCTTCTTTGGGACACTGCTCTGCTGGCAGAACTTCCTGTGGGGTTTTTAGGACAGACACCAAACCCTCAGTGCCAATGGGCTCTTGCATCCTTCACCAGGCTTTCCAGAATTGGGGTGATGACATTTAGATACCAAAATTATTTTATCAGCTAAAAAAAATCCTGGCTGGACAGGGAAGTGTCACCAGCTGCTCCTTTCTGGTCTCAGCACAGCCATGAATTGAAAGTGTGTGAGAGTGGGGAAAGAAATGGTTCATTGCAATTTCAGGAGTATTTCAGGTGTTTTATATTTAGGTATTTTAGTATTTTAGTATTTCAGACACTTTTAGTATTCTTTCAGATATTTTTAGTGTCTGCAGGGAGGGCTCAGAGCAGGGACCAGGTTCTGCTCTTTGGGGCTGAGGAATAGGACAAGAGGAACAAGGCAGGAACTGACGCCCCATCAGAAATCCCTGAACATAAGGAAGAACAACTTCCTTGTGCAGTGACCAGGCACTGGAACAGATTGTCCAGAAAAGTTGTGGAATCTCCTCACTGGAGATATTCCAGAGCCATCTGGACACAATCCATGTGCTCTCTGGGATGACCCTGCTGGAGAGGGAGGTGGGACCAGGTGACCCACTGAGGTCCCTTCAAACCTGACCCATCCTGTGATTCTGGAATTCCAAATCTTACCTAAATCTCATGGCTTTACATCCTGTGTAAGCAGAGTTTATGCTGCTCCTCTTGAAAAGAGGGTCAAGCTGTCAAAAAAAAGGACAATTGAGAAGTGGGAATCACATCTTGAGTTTAAAGCAGGTGGATTTAGGTCACCACCAAGACCCAAAAGGGGCACAAGCAGAGCCAGACTCACATAGTGGTTCATAACTTTCACTGTGGAAAGGAATCTGCGGGAATTTGGGTCATCCAGATCTGCAGTGTAGCGGAGGTTGGACAAGGTGAAGTTAAGTGTGAAATTCCTGGATATTGGTTTTGGTGCAGCTGTGGTGCTCCTGGCTGTAATCAAAGGGGAGAAGGATTAGGACTTTCCTACAGAAAAAGCTGTTTTCACTTTCAAAACATTCCTAATCCCAGCACACCTCAAAGCTACTCTGAATAATCTCTCCCCCTCTGATTTTCTCAGGGCATTGCTCCTTTGAGAGCTTCCCCTGAAATGAATTTGGCAAAATGTGCATGGAAAAATGAATTTGGCAAAATACTTACGGGATCTCTCAAGGGGTTCGTTGTAACCTGGAAAGGAAATGCAAGAGAAAGAGTTATGTAAGAGAGCATCCACTGTGGAGAATGGAAGTGTAGAGGGGGTGATAAAAGGATGACTTGAGAATGAATCATCAGAACCAGGCCCCAAGGGTGTGAACGTATTAAACAAAGCAAACTTAGGCAGAACAAGGTGCTTTGGAAGAGCAGGGCTACAATGAGAAAATGTGTGGGCCAATGTTTAATTATACACTGTGGGACTGAAATCAGGTGAAATGTTCACAGGCAGGTGAATGATTGAGGTCAAGACTAAAATTAAGTTCACTTTTCAATGTAATACAGAAATTAAAAGCTTAAAAAATGTTGACATGGAAAGATTTTAAATTTTTTACTTCATCTTACACAGATAAATTAGGTAGAAAACCCTAGACCTTCTCCTCAAGGTGACTTTTTAAATATTGAGGTGATCCCTGAGAGCTGAGGTGGTCCCAAAATACTCCAGTGCCTGGAGGAGTGGGAAAATCAAACACTCACCATTGACATAGAGGCTCTTGTTGTCCAGGTCATAGATTCCCAACTTGGTGATGCCATTTGTCATTCTCCTCAGCTCTTGGTAAACCTCAGCTGGGTTAAATTTGGGCACCTGGGAGCCATTTCTGTAGCCACAGATGGTGTCCACTCCTGTGCTATCCCTGTTCTTCCCAGGCCTGAGGAATTTAATATCATGGAGCTTCTGTTAGTTATTAAAAATATTCTGGGGGGGAGGGTTTGTTTGGTTTTTTTGTTTGTTTGTTTTGATGTGATTAAAAAACCCTCCAAATAAATCTGCCCAAAATTCACAGACGAGCTGCAGAAACCACCAAGATATGGCCTTACAAAGAAAGGGGCTTTGTAAGGTAAAGACCACACAAAATGGTGTAGAAGCTTTATTATAATGAAAGCAACTACTTGAGGAGGACAATTATTAGTGTCAGACAAATGTAAGGAAATCCATTTGCTGCAGTTGCAAGTGAATCTCTGTGGTTATTGCTCACCTGAATCCCGTCACTTTGCAGCCAGTGAAATGGGGGCCAATGCTGCTCTTCTGAAGCAGGGAGTCAATCTAGTAAGGAAAAGTCTTTGTGAATACGGGAACCCCAAAATCCTGGGTGAATTCAGTGAAAAACAACAGCATTTTGGCTTACGTAGTGTTTCATTATTTTCTCAGCGGACTGGAATTTACGGGAGTTTGGTGTCTGCAGGTCTGTGGTGAACATGAGGTTGGTTATGGTGAAGTTCAGGGTGAAGTTCTCTGTGATTGCTCCTGGGCTTTGTGTGGTTGATTTTACTGCTGCAAGAGAGAACAAAAACGACAATGAGTAAATAAGAACAGGATCTCCATAAGACATTGCTGTTATTGGGTTTCTTAGGGAAAAAACCCATGTGAAGATGATCCCACCCTTCAGACCTTTTGCAGTGTTAAGAACACTGCCAAATCAGCAGAAGAGAAAACCAATTTATGCCTTTAAGTAGTCTTAACCTGTATTTGGTTTTAAATATACTTACAGGATAGACTGTGAGGTTCATTGTAACCTGAAAAACAAATGGAAAATTATTAGGAAAATATTCCAAGAAAGACTCAGCAGGACTAAAGACAGGGGATTTTATTACAAGATTGTGGTTACTGAATTCAAGACTCTTAACTTGGTGACTGACGGGTTTTGCCCTCTAATTTTTGTTCTCTGTTTTAAGAGGTGAATTAAACCTTCTTCATTCTAATTTCAAATTAGTCTGTGTCAACACTGAAGGCTGGACTTGATCAGAGGTCTTCTCCAACCATAATGATTCCAACATAGAATCCCAGAATGATTTGAGATAGAAAGGACCTTCAAGACCATCCAGGTGCACCGCTCTGTCCTGGACAGGGACAGCTTTAACTAGACCAGGATGCTCAGAGCTCCATCCCACATGGCCTTAAACAGCTCCAGAGACAGGGAATCCACAATTTCATTTGGAAAAATGCCTTGAGAAGGTGTCACTACCATTGACATAGAGGCTCTGGCTGTTGAGGCTGTAGTGTCCCAGCTTGGTGATGCCATTGGTCATTTTGCTCAGCTCATGGTAAATGGTTGTTCTGTTGAATTTGGGATCTGAAGGCTCATCCCTACAGCTGCACATGGCATCCACTACTGTGTCATCCCTGTTCTCCGTGGACCTAGGAAACGATGCATTGGTTTAGTCATTAATGAGAAATCTATCTTAACTTCTAGCATACAAAGAGAGGGATCAGAAAAACCCCTCAGACATGGCTACCACATAAGAAAATACCCAAAGATGAGTTAAATGCTGAGAAATGGAAATTTTAAGCAGGGAATGGGGACTTTTCCCAGACATGGCTCTTACCTGAATGCCATTACTTTGCAGCCGATGTAAGCTGGGCCAATGCTGCTCCTTTGGAGTAAAAGATCAAGCTGGAAATGGAATAACAACATGGAAGTAAGTTGTCCCAGTGAAGGTAAGAGATGAGAAATACTGAGAGAACTCTGCCCCAGCAGAGCATTGTTTGTGAGACTTACATAGTGGTACATGACTTTTTCTGTTGACTTGAATCTCCTGGAATTGGGTTTCTGCAGATCTGCAGTGAACTGCAGGTTGGTTATTGTGAAATTCAGGGTGAAGTTCTTCACTGCTGGTGCTAGAGCTTGGATAGTTTGATCAGCAGCTGTAATGAAAAAGGAAAATTATTGCTTGAAAGTACCATTAATGTTCAACATCCCAAGAGGAAGCACTCTAGGTAAAATTCCCAGATATTCTAGGTGGCTTCAAGTCCATATAAGCTATGGTTCCCAAACAGGCTCACAAATTCTCTTAACACTACTTTATAAACCAGCAGTGCTCTTGCTTGATTAATCCAACTTCCTGTTTTGGCTGTTGCTAATTAGCAAAATCTTCCCACCCCTCAATTTCTTTTTAATGGTACTTACATAGTTCAGGCTGCACTTCATGATGACCTGTGGGGGGAAGAAAAGGAACAGGACTTGAGGAAGTGCCTTAGAGTTGGAAAGGTTTTGGCACTCACTAGAATACAGAGCATGTCTGAGAGCTCCTGAGTAAACATTTCCTAGGAAAGATTGATTTGGTGACTGTCCAGGCATAAATGGATATTACTGTGTTGGCAAGGTGCAGCTTTTCTTAGCAATGCACAGAATTCTCCATTTCTTAGGGATATATAGAGGAAATTTACCAATTCCCGAAATCCAGTTTAGAATCACAGACTGGATTGGGGTGGAAAGGAAGTTAAAGATCATCAAGTTCCAACCACACTGCCATGGACAAAAAATCATTTAATTTCTACATGGAAAATTTATGCATTATTATGTGAAGCAGTGATAAGTGCTAGTGCTTGACTGATGTTGAGAGGTCAGTCCCTATATTTTCTGAGCTATTTGTAAATAGAATACTTTAACATAGTGTAAATGAGAAAATACACATGAAAAAGATTAATTTTAATATATTAAATGTAGAATGTTAGAGAAGCCCACAGTAAAAAGTACGAGAGATACAAATGAGTAAACCAAGAAAAAATACTACAAAAAGAGGAATGATTTTGTGAAAGAAAAGGACGAGATATGAAATCACAAAAGCATAGAAAATGAAATATACGAAAATGAAATAAATGAAAAAAAAAAATCACCGTTGACGTAGAGGCTGTCCTTGTCCAGGCTGTAGGGGCCCAGCTGGGTGATGCCTCTGGTCTTGTTGCTCACTTGGTGGTACAGCCCCACCCTGTCCAAAGGCGCAGCCGAGGCCTCCTTGCTGTAGGAGCACACGGCGTCCACCCGGGTCTCGTCGCTGTGGCTGCCTGGCCTGCAAAACACAGGGACCTCCCTCACCACTCTCATCTCTACATTCTCCCTTTTAGCCTGGTGCTTTCATAGCCATTTCTATGTTGAAATCCTTGGTCTGCCTTTCCTAAACGTGTGTGTGTTTGGTGGCCACATAGTGCTCCTCATCCTCACTAGTGCTCTGGGAAACTTGATTAAGGAGAGTGCCTGGAATGGCGTTGAAAATACTCTTGAGTTTAACAAATAATCTTGGCCTACTCCATGCAAGGATGAAAGGATGGAATTATGGAGGGACCTCCAAGAGGAAGTGGCATCAGGGAGAACATCCTGGAGCGGGACAGCATCAATGACAAGGGGCTCTCTCCGTAAAAGTGGACAACATGAGTGTTCTCCGACCCAGCCATTGATCTCTCATGAGATCATGAGGCTTACAAAGGGACACTGGGGTGCAGAGCATACCTGAAGTCTGTTTCACATCCCTGAAAAGCAGGACCAATGGTGCTGGTCTTCAGCAGGCGGTCGAGCTGCCAATGGAACAGGTTTCACAATTAGGCCCTGGCCAGCTCCTCTGCACTGCTACCAAACTGATGAGGTCAGGGAGGCCAAGGATATGGCTCAGTGCTGGTCCACCTACCATCATGTTCATAACCCTTCGAGTAGCTCTGAACTTGGCCGAGTCAGGATTCTCCAGGTCAGAAGTGTAGGGAAGGTTGGTGATGGTGAAGTTGACGGTGAAACGCTCAAGGGCAGCAGCTGTCGTTGTTGGTGGGTGGGTGGGAGCTGGAAGAAGAACAGATAGGGAAGTACAAATTGGAAAACTGTGATTGTTACAGCTCTGGCTGCATGAGTGCAGAGGTCTCCTGCCAGCCAAGCTCTCCGTGGCCAAGGCAAGGAGACTCCCCATGTGCCCAGGATCTCAAGCCCCAGCCTGCAGAGTTCACTGAGCTAAACAAGACCAGTATGAGGCCCTTTGCTGCCTTCAGCTCCCATCCCACTCCTGCAAGGTACTCACTGGTCAGCACTGGCTGCTCGTTGTATCCTGGGAAAAGAGAGAGACAGAGGGTCAGGAGCTGGATCTGGGCCAGGGGCAGCACTGGGCGAGGGCTGCCTTGGCAGAGCAGAGGAGGCCGAGGGAGGAGCCTCAGTCACCGTTGACGTAGAGGCTGTCCTTGTCCAGGCTGTAGGGGCCCAGCTGGGTGATGCCTCTGGTCTTGTTGCTCACTTGGTGGTACAGCCCCACCCTGTCCAAAGGCGCAGCCGAGGCCTCCTTGCTGTAGGAGCACACGGCGTCCACCCGGGTCTCGTCCCTGTGCCTGCCTGGCCTGCAAAACACAGGGGCCTACGTGAGCAGCTCCTCTGCACAGTGTCCCTTCAGGACTGGGTATTTGGCCTGCCAACACCATTTCTGAGTTGGAATGCAAGCTCTGCCTTCCCAAAATACGGTTGTTTGCTTTTCAATTCCTACTTTCCTCCTTCACAAATTCCCCAGGGCCTTTACAGGACCAAGTAATGAAGGCCAGAACAAGAGCCTTCTTACATTAGTACTTGAGATGAGATGACAGGCAGTAAGGAGAATATGTAAGAAGGATGGAAATCAGAGAAAATGTCTTTGTGCAGGAGGGAATGACTGAGAAGGTCCTGCCTCCAGAAAAAGGAGAACATGAGTGGGACTGTTTCCATTCTTAGGGAGGGCCTTGCAAAGAGACACAGGGTGTAACCCATACCTAAAGTCTGTTGTCTCACATCCTTGGAAAACAGGGCCAATGCTGCTTTCCTTCAGCAGGCGGTCCAGCTGACAATGGAAAAGTTTTCCCAGTTAGGGCATGGCAATGTCACTGTTCTTCTAAGTGGAAGGAGCCCAGGGAAGACAAGACAATTTTCCACGACTGGCCCACTTACCAAGGTGTTCATAACCCTTCGAGTAGCTCTGAACTTGGCTGAGTCAGGATTCTCCAGGTCGGAAGTGTAGGGAAGGTTGGTGATGGTGAAGTTGACGGTGAAACGCTCAAGGGCAGCAGCTGTCGTTGTTGGTGGGTGGGTGGGAGCTGAAAGAAGCACAAATGGGGAACGGGAAAGAGGCAAAACCCAGGATGTCAAGGCTGTGGTTGGAAAACCATAGAGGTCATCCTGCCATCCCTGTTCTCCATGGGAAAGGCTGGAAGAATCCCTTCCTCTATCCAGGAAGCCAAGCACAAGCCCTCAGCCTCCTGTGCTTGAGGGAAGCCCCAGTGAGCCCTTTGCTGCCTTCAGCTCCCATCCCACTCCTGCAAGGTACTCACTGGTCAGCACTGGCTGCTCGTTGTATCCTGGGAAAAGAGAGAGACAGAGGGTCAGGAGCTGGATCTGGGCCAGGGGCAGCACTGGGCGAGGGCTGCCTTGGCAGAGCAGAGGAGGCCGAGGGAGGAGCCTCAGTCACCGTTGACGTAGAGGCTGTCCTTGTCCAGGCTGTAGGGGCCCAGCTGGGTGATGCCTCTGGTCTTGTTGCTCACTTGGTGGTACAGCCCCACCCTGTCCAAAGGCGCAGCCGAGGCCTCCTTGCTGTAGGAGCACACGGCGTCCACCCGGGTCTCGTCCCTGTGGCTGCCTGGCCTGCAAAACACAGGGACCTCCATGAGCACTCTCATCTCTACATTCTCCCTTTTAGCCTGGTGCTTTCATAGCCATTTCTATGTTGAAATCCTTGGTCTGCCATTCCTAAACGTGTGTGTGTTTGGTGGCCACATACTGCTCCTCATCCTCACTAGTGCTCTGGGAAACTTGATTAAGGAGAGTGCCTGGAATGGCGTTGAAAATACTCTTGAGTTTAACAAATAATCTTGGCCTACTCCATGCAAGGATGAAAGGATGGGTTTAGGGTGGGACCTCCAAGAGGAAGTGGCATCAGGGAGAAAATCCTGCAGCGGGATGGCGTCAATGAGAAGGGGCTCTTTCCGTAAAAGTGGACAACATGAGTGTTCTCCGACCCAGCCATTGATCTCTCATGAGATCATGAGGCTTACAAAGGGACACTGGGGTGCAGAGCATACCTGAAGTCTGTTTCACATCCCTGAAAAGCAGGACCAATGGTGCTGGTCTTCAGCAGGCGGTCGAGCTGCCAATGGAACAGGTTTCACAATTAGGCCCTGGCCAGCTCCTCTGCACTGCTACCAAACTGATGAGGTCAGGGAGGCCAAGGATATGGCTCAGTGCTGGTCCACCTACCATCATGTTCATAACCCTTCGAGTAGCTCTGAACTTGGCCGAGTCAGGATTCTCCAGGTCGGAAGTGTAGGGAAGGTTGGTGATGGTGAAGTTGACGGTGAAACGCTCAAGGGCAGCAGCTGTCGTTGTTGGTGGGTGGGTGGGAGCTGGAAGAACCACAAATGGGGAAAGGGAAAGAGGCAAAACCCAGGATGTCAAGGCTGTGGTTGGAAAACCATAGAGGTCATCCTGCCATCCCTGTTCTCCATGGGAAAGGCTGGATGAATTCCTGCCTCTATCCAGGAATGCCAAGCACAAGCCCTCAGCCTCCTGTGCTTGAGGGAAGCCCCAGTGAGCCCTTTGCTGCCTTCAGCTCCCATCCCACTCCTGCAAGGTACTCACTGGTCAGCACTGGCTGCTCGTTGTATCCTGGGAAAAGAGAGAGACAGAGGGTCAGGAGCTGGATCTGGGCCAGGGGCAGCACTGGGCGAGGGCTGCCTTGGCAGAGCAGAGGAGGCCGAGGGAGGAGCCTCAGTCACCGTTGACGTAGAGGCTGTCCTTGTCCAGGCTGTAGGGGCCCAGCTGGGTGATGCCTCTGGTCTTGTTGCTCACTTGGTGGTACAGCCCCACCCTGTCCAAAGGCGCAGCCGAGGCCTCCTTGCTGTAGGAGCACACGGCGTCCACCCGGGTCTCGTCCCTGTGCCTGCCTGGCCTGCAAAACACAGGGGCCTACGTGAGCAGCTCCTCTGCACAGTGTCCCTTCAGGATTGGGTATTTGGCCTGCCAACACCATTTCTGAGTTGGAATGCAAGCTCTGCCTTCCCAAAATACGGTTGTTTGCTTTTCAATTCCTACTTTCCTCCTTCACAAATTCCCCAGGGCCTTTACAGGACCAAGTAATGAAGGCCAGACCAAGAGCCTTCTTTCATTAGTACTTGAGATGAGATGACAGGCAGTAAGGAGAATATGTAAGAAGGATGGAAATCAGAGAAAATGTCTTTGTGCAGGAGGGAATGACTGAGAAGGTCCTGCCTCCAGAAAAAGGAGAACATGAGTGGGACTGTTTCCATTCTTAGGGAGGGCCTTGCAAAGAGACACAGGGTGTAACCCATACCTGAAGTCTGTTGTCTCACATCCTTGGAAAACAGGGCCAATGCTGCTTTCCTTCAGCAGGCGGTCCAGCTGACAATGGAAAAGTTTTCCCAGTTAGGGCATGGCAATGTCACTGTTCTTCTAAGTGGAAGTAGCCCAGGGAAGACAAGACAATTTTCCACGACTGGCCCACTTACCAAGGTGTTCATAACCCTTCGAGTAGCTCTGAACTTGGCCGAGTCAGGATTCTCCAGGTCGGAAGTGTAGGGAAGGTTGGTGATGGTGAAGTTGACGGTGAAACGCTCAAGGGCAGCAGCTGTCGTTGTTGGTGGGTGGGTGGGAGCTGTAAGAAGCAAAAGGGGAAAGGGAAAGAGGCAAAACCCAGGATGTCAAGGCTGTGGTTGGAAAACCATAGAGGTCATCCTGCCATCCCTGTTCTCCATGGGAAAGGCTGGAAGAATCCCTTCCTCTATCCAGGAAGCCAAGCACAAGCCCTCAGCCTCCTGTGCTTGAGGGAAGCCCCAGTGAGCCCTTTGCTGCCTTCAGCTCCCATCCCACTCCTGCAAGGTACTCACTGGTCAGCACTGGCTGCTCGTTGTATCCTGGGAAAAGAGAGAGACAGAGGGTCAGGAGCTGGATCTGGGCCAGGGGCAGCACTGGGCCAGGGCTGCCTTGGCAGAGCAGAGGAGGCCGAGGGAGGAGCCTCAGTCACCGTTGACGTAGAGGCTGTCCTTGTCCAGGCTGTAGGGGCCCAGCTGGGTGATGCCTCTGGTCTTGTTGCTCACTTGGTGGTACAGCCCCACCCTGTCCAAAGGCGCAGCCGAGGCCTCCTTGCTGTAGGAGCACACGGCGTCCACCCGGGTCTCGTCCCTGTGGCTGCCTGGCCTGCAAAACACAGGGACCTCCATGAGCACTCTCATCTCTACATTCTCCCTTTTAGCCTGGTGCTTTCATAGCCTTTTGTAAGTTGAAATCCTTGGTCTGCCATTCCTAAACGTGTGTGTGTTTGGTGGCCACATACTGCTTCTCTTCCTCACTAATGCTCTGGGAAACTTGATTAAGGAGAGTGCCTGGAATGGCGTTGAAAATACTCTTGAGTTTACCAAATAATCTTGGCCTACTCCATGCAAGGATGAAAGGATGGGTTTAGGGTGGGACCTCCAAGAGGAAGTGGCATCAGGGAGAAAATCCTGCAGCGGGATGGCGTCAACGAGAAGGGGCTCTTTCCGTAAAAGTGGACAACATGAGTGTTCTCCGACCCAGCCATTGACCTCTTTGTGAGCATGAGGCTTACAAAGGGACACTGGGGTGCAGAGCATACCTGAAGTCTGTTTCACATCCCTGAAAAGCAGGACCAATGGTGCTGGTCTTCAGCAGGCGGTCGAGCTGCCAATGGAACAGGTTTCACAATTAGGCCCTGGCCAGCTCCTCTGCACTGCTACCAAACTGATGAGGTCAGGGAGGCCAAGGATATGGCTCAGTGCTGGTCCACCTACCATCATGTTCATAACCCTTCGAGTAGCTCTGAACTTGGCCGAGTCAGGATTCTCCAGGTCGGAAGTGTAGGGAAGGTTGGTGATGGTGAAGTTGACGGTGAAACGCCCAAGGGCAGCAGCTGTCGTTGTTGGTGGGTGGGTGGGAGCTGGAAGAACCACAAATGGGGAAAGGGAAAGAGGCAAAACCCAGGATGTCAAGGCTGTGGTTGGAAAACCATAGAGGTCATCCTGCCATCCCTGTTCTCCATGGGAAAGGCTGGATGAATTCCTGCCTCTATCCAGGAATGCCAAGCACAAGCCCTCAGCCTCCTGTGCTTGAGGGAAGCCCCAGTGAGCCCTTTGCTGCCTTCAGCTCCCATCCCACTCCTGCAAGGTACTCACTGGTCAGCACTGGCTGCTCGTTGTATCCTGGGAAAAGAGAGAGACAGAGGGTCAGGAGCTGGATCTGGGCCAGGGGCAGCACTGGGCGAGGGCTGCCTTGGCAGAGCAGAGGAGGCCGAGGGAGGAGCCTCAGTCACCGTTGACGTAGAGGCTGTCCTTGTCCAGGCTGTAGGGGCCCAGCTGGGTGATGCCTCTGGTCTTGTTGCTCACTTGGTGGTACAGCCCCACCCTGTCCAAAGGCGCAGCCGAGGCCTCCTTGCTGTAGGAGCACACAGCGTCCACCCGGGTCTCGTCCCTGTGGCTGCCTGGCCTGCAAAACACAGGGACATCCCTGAGCATTTCCTCTGCACCTTCTAATCTCAGGACTGGGTCCTGATCCTGCTCCCTCCATTTATAAGTGGGAAATCAAGCCCTCTCTTTCCCAAAAGTGTGTATTTGGGGGATGGACACTGCACTCCAGCTCCAAGAAAGCCCTGGGACACTTCATGAAGGAGAGAGCCTGGAAGGAATTGGAAGACCTAGTAGGGAATGCCAAGTAATCTTCACCTTCACTACCCTAAGATGAGAGTAAAACCAGTGAGAGGGTGTTCTAAGAGAAAAGGGCTTTGGGGAGAAATTCAGGAAGCATGGGGGCATAAGGCAGAAAGTCCTGCCTCTGGGAAATAGGAGAACATGAGTGTGACCAGCCTCTTTCTGTATAGGAGAGCCTTGCAAAGGGACACTGGGGTGCAACTCATACCTGAAGTCTGTTGTTTCACATCCTTGGAAAACAGGGCCAATGCTGCTGTCCTTCAGCAGGCGGTCCAGCTGCCAAGGAAAGAGAATTCCCACTTAAGCCATGGCCAGCTGCTTGCACTCATCCCAAGATGATGAAGCCAAAGAGGGAAAGGATATGGCTCAGTGTCAGGCCCCTTACCAAAGTGTTCATAACCCTTCGAGTAGCTCTGAACTTGGCCGAGTCAGGATTCTCCAGGTCGGAAGTGTAGGGAAGGTTGGTGATGGTGAAGTTGACGGTGAAACGCTCAAGGGCAGCAGCTGTCGTTGTTGGTGGGTGGGTGGGAGCTGGAAGAAGCAAAAGGGGAAAGGAAAAGAGGCAAAACCCAGGATGTCAAGGCTGTGGTTGGAAAACCATAGAGGTCATCCTGCCATCCCTGCTCTCCTTGGGAAAATCTGGATGAATTCAAGCCCCCAACCAGGAAGCCAAGCACAAGCCCTCAGCCTCCTCTGCTTGAGGGAAGCTCCAGTGAGCCCTTTGCTACCTTCAGCTCGCATCCCACTCCTGCAAGGTACTCACTGGTCAGCACTGGCTGCTCGTTGTATCCTGGGAAAAGAGAGAGACAGAGGGTCAGGAGCTGGATCTGGGCCAGGGGCAGCACTGGGCCAGGGCTGCCTTGGCAGAGCAGAGGAGGCCGAGGGAGGAGCCTCAGTCACCGTTGACGTAGAGGCTGTCCTTGTCCAGGCTGTAGGGGCCCAGCTGGGTGATGCCTCTGGTCTTGTTGCTCACTTGGTGGTACAGCCCCACCCTGTCCAAAGGCGCAGCCGAGGCCTCCTTGCTGTAGGAGCACACGGCGTCCACCCGGGTCTCGTCCCTGTGGCTGCCTGGCCTGCAAAACACAGGGACCTCCCTCAGCACTCTCATCTCTACATTCTCCCTTTTAGCCTGGTGCTTTCATAGCCTTTTGTAAGTTGAAATCCTTGGTCTGCCTTTCCTAAACGTGTGTGTGTTTGGTGGCCACATACTGCTCCTCATCCTCACTAGTGCTCTGGGAAACTTGATTAAGGAGAGTGCCTGGAATGGCGTTGAAAATACTCTTGAGTTTAACAAATAATCTTGGCCTACTCCATGCAAGTAGGAGAGGATGGGTTTATAGAGGGACTTCCAAGAGGAAGTGGCATCAGGGAGAAAATCCTGGAGCGGGACAGCATCAATGACAAGGGGCTCCCTCCGTAAAAGTGGACAACATGAGTGTTCTCCCACCCAGCCTTTGAACTCTTATGTGAGCATGAGGCTTACAAAGGGACACTGGGGTGCAGAGCATACCTGAAGTCTGTTTCACATCCCTGAAAAGCAGGACCAATGGTGCTGGTCTTCAGCAGGCGGTCGAGCTGCCAATGGAACAGGATTCGCAGTTGAGCCACAGACAGCTCCTCTGCACTGCTACCAAACTGATGAGGTCAGGGAGGCCAAGGATATGGCTCAGTGCTGGTCCACCTACCATCATGTTCATAACCCTTCGAGTAGCTCTGAACTTGGCCGAGTCAGGATTCTCCAGGTCAGAAGTGTAGGGAAGGTTGGTGATGGTGAAGTTGACGGTGAAACGCTCAAGGGCAGCAGCTGTCGTTGTTGGTGGGTGGGTGGGAGCTGGAAGAAGAACAGATAGGGAATTACAAATTGGAAAACTGTGATTGTTACAACTCTGGCTGCATGAGTGCAGAGGTCTCCTGCCAGTCCAGCTCTCCATGGCCAAGGCAAGGAGACTCCGCATGCGCCCAGGATCTCAAGCCCCAGCCTGCAGAGTTCACTGCCCTAAACAAGACCAGTATGAGGCCCTTTGCTGCCTTCAGCTCCCATCCCACTCCTGCAAGGTACTCACTGGTCAGCACTGGCTGCTCGTTGTATCCTGGGAAAAGAGAGAGACAGAGGGTCAGGAGCTGGATCTGGGCCAGGGGCAGCACTGGGCGAGGGCTGCCTTGGCAGAGCAGAGGAGGCCGAGGGAGGAGCCTCAGTCACCGTTGACGTAGAGGCTGTCCTTGTCCAGGCTGTAGGGGCCCAGCTGGGTGATGCCTCTGGTCTTGTTGCTCACTTGGTGGTACAGCCCCACCCTGTCCAAAGGCGCAGCCGAGGCCTCCTTGCTGTAGGAGCACACGGCGTCCACCCGGGTCTCGTCCCTGTGGCTGCCTGGCCTGCAAAACACAGGGACATCCCTCAGCACTCTCATCTCTACATTCTCCCTTTTAGCCTGGTGCTTTCATAGCCTTTTGTAAGTTGAAATCCCTGGTCTGCCTTCCCTAAACGTGTGTGTGTTTGGTGGCCACATAGTGCTCCTCATCTTCACTAATGCTCTGGGAAACTTGATTAAGGAGAGTGCCTGGAATGGCGTTGAAAATACCATGCAAGGATGAGAGGATGGGTTTAGGGTGGGACCTCCAAGAGGAAGTGGCATCAGGGAGAACATCCTGCAGCGGGATGGCGTCAACGAGAAGGGGCTCTCTCCGTAAAAGTGGACAACATGAGTGTTCTCCGACCCAGCCATTGATCTCTCATGTGAGCATGAAGCTTGCAAAGGGACACTGGGGTGCAGAGCATACCTGAAGTCTGTTTCACATCCCTGAAAAGCAGGACCAATGGTGCTGGTCTTCAGCAGGCGGTCGAGCTGCCAATGGAACAGGTTTCACAATTAGGCCCTGGCCAGCTCCTCTGCACTGCTACCAAACTGATGAGGTCAGGGAGGCCAAGGATATGGCTCAGTGCTGGTCCACCTACCATCATGTTCATAACCCTTCGAGTAGCTCTGAACTTGGCCGAGTCAGGATTCTCCAGGTCGGAAGTGTAGGGAAGGTTGGTGATGGTGAAGTTGACGGTGAAACGCTCAAGGGCAGCAGCTGTCGTTGTTGGTGGGTGGGTGGGAGCTGGAAGAAGCACAAATGGGGAAGAAAAAGAGGCAAAACCCAGGATGTCAAGGCTGTGGTTGGAAAACCATAGAGGTCATCCTGCCATCCCTGCTCTCCATGGAAAAGGCTGGAAGAATTCCTGCCTCTATCCAAAAAGCCAAGCACAAGCCCTCAGCCTCCTCTGCTTTAGGGAAACTGCAGAGAGCCCTTTGCTGCCTTCAGCTCCCATCCCACTCCTGCAAGATACTCACTGGTCAGCACTGGCTGCTCGTTGTATCCTGGGGAAAGAGAGAGACAGAGGGTCAGGAGCTGGATCTGGGCCAGGGGCAGCACTGGGCGAGGGCTGCCTTGGCAGAGCAGAGGAGGCCGAGGGAGGAGCCTCAGTCACCGTTGACGTAGAGGCTGTCCTTGTCCAGGCTGTAGGGGCCCAGCTGGGTGATGCCTCTGGTCTTGTTGCTCACTTGGTGGTACAGCCCCACCCTGTCCAAAGGCGCAGCCGAGGCCTCCTTGCTGTAGGAGCACACGGCGTCCACCCGGGTCTCGTCCCTGTGCCTGCCTGGCCTGCAAAACACAGGGACATCCCTCAGCACCATCCTTTGCCTGTTTTCCTCTGGATCTTGCATCATGGAACTGCCGTGGTCATTTCAGAGTGGCAATTTAACATTTGTCTTCCCAAAACTTGGGTATGTGTTTTGTGGCTGTACACTGATCCGCGCCTTCAATAACAGCCTTGGCATATTTAGGAAGCAGAGGGCCTACAAGAACTTTTGGGCCTTCCCTGCTTGAAGTGAGGAATGCAGGAAATGAGGGGGACATATAAGCGTGAGGTGCATTAGGAAGAAGATCCTGGGATGGATGGAGAATGTCCTTGCTCCATAAGGGTGGAGAACAAGACCATGACTGGTCCACATACATAAACAAAGGGCACAGAGAGGCACACGGGAGAGCCACTCATACCTGAAATCTGTTGTCTCACATCCTTGGAAAACAGGGCCAATGCTGCTGTCCTTCAGCAGGCGGTCCAGCTGCCAAGGGAAATGGTGTCACGGTTAAGGCATGGCAATCACACTGATTTTCCTCTAAGTAGAAGGAACCCAGGGAAGGCAAGACAATTTTCCACGACTGGCCCACTTACCAAGGTGTTCATAACCCTTCGAGTGGCTCTGAACTTGGCTGAGTCAGGATTCTCCAGGTCAGAAGTGTAGGGAAGGTTGGTGATGGTGAAGTTGACGGTGAAACGCTCAAGGGCAGCAGCTGTCGTTGTTGGTGGGTGGGTGGGAGCTGGAAGAAGCACAAATGGGGAACGGGAAAGAGGCAAAACCCAGGATGTCAAGGCTGTGGTTGGAAAACCATAGAGGTCATCCTGCCATCCCTGCTCTCCATGGGAAAGGCTGGATGAATTCAAGCCCCCAACCAGGAAGCCAAGCACAAGCCCTCAGCCTCCTGTGCTTGAGGGAAACTGCAGAGAGCCCTTTGCTGCCTTCAGCTCCCATCCCACTCCTGCAAGGTACTCACTGGTCAGCACTGGCTGCTCGTTGTATCCTGGGAAAAGAGAGAGACAGAGGGTCAGGAGCTGGATCTGGGCCAGGGGCAGCACTGGGCCAGGGCTGCCTTGGCAGAGCAGAGGAGGCCGAGGGAGGAGCCTCAGTCACCGTTGACGTAGAGGCTGTCCTTGTCCAGGCTGTAGGGGCCCAGCTGGGTGATGCCTCTGGTCTTGTTGCTCACTTGGTGGTACAGCCCCACCCTGTCCAAAGGCGCAGCCGAGGCCTCCTTGCTGTAGGAGCACACGGCGTCCACCCGGGTCTCGTCCCTGTGGCTGCCTGGCCTGCAAAACACAGGGACCTACGTGAGCAGCTCCTCTGCACAGCTTCCCTTCAGGATTGGGTATTTGGCCTGCCAACACCATTTCTGAGTTGGAATGCAAGCTCTGCCTTCCCAAAATACGGTTGTTTGCTTTTCAGTTCCTACTTTCCTCCTTCAAAAATTCCCCAAGGCCTTTTCAGGACCAAGTAATGAAGGCCAGACCAAGAGCCTTCTTACATTAGTACTTTAGATGAGATGACAGGCAGTAAGGAGAATATGTAAGAAGGAAGGAAATCAGAGAAAACCTCTTTGCGCAGGAGGGCATGACTGAGAAGGTCCTGCCTCCAGAAAAAGGAGAACATGAGTGGGACTGTTTCCATTCTTAGGGAGGGCCTTGCAAAGAGACACAGGGTGTAACCCATACCTGAAGTCTGTTGTCTCACATCCTTGGAAAACAGGGCCAATGCTGCTTTCCTTCAGCAGGCGGTCCAGCTGACAATGGAAAAGTTTTCCCAGTTAGGGCATGGCAATGTCACTGCTATTCTTGTTCAGAGACCCAGTGAAGGCAAGACAATTTCCCAGTGCTGGCCCACTTACCAAGGTGTTCATAACCCTTCGAGTGGCTCTGAACTTGGCCGAGTCAGGATTCTCCAGGTCGGAAGTGTAGGGAAGGTTGGTGATGGTGAAGTTGACGGTGAAACGCTCAAGGGCAGCAGCTGTCGTTGTTGGTGGGTGGGTGGGAGCTGGAAGAAGCACAAATGGGGAAAGGGAAAGAGGCAAAACCCAGGATGTCAAGGCTGTGGTTGCATAACCATAGAGGTCATCCTGCCATCCCTGCTCTCCATGGGAAAGGCTGGAAGAATTCCTGCCGGTATCCAAAAGGCCAAGCAGAAGCCCTCAGCCTCCTCTGCTTGAGGGAAGCCCCAGTGAGCCCTTTGCTTCCTTCAGCTCCCATCCCACTCCTGCAAGGTACTCACTGGTCAGCACTGGCTGCTCGTTGTATCCTGGGAAAAGAGAGAGACAGAGGGTCAGGAGCTGGATCTGGGCCAGGGGCAGCACTGGGCGAGGGCTGCCTTGGCAGAGCAGAGGAGGCCGAGGGAGGAGCCTCAGTCACCGTTGACGTAGAGGCTGTCCTTGTCCAGGCTGTAGGGGCCCAGCTGGGTGATGCCTCTGGTCTTGTTGCTCACTTGGTGGTACAGCCCCACCCTGTCCAAAGGCGCAGCCGAGGCCTCCTTGCTGTAGGAGCACACGGCGTCCACCCGGGTCTCGTCCCTGTGGCTGCCTGGCCTGCAAAACACAGGGACCTCCATGAGCACATTTTCTGCCTTTTTTCCTCTCAATCTTGCATCATGGAACTGTCATGGTCATTTCAGAGTGGCAATTTAACATTTGTCTTTCCAAATCTGGGGTATGTGTTTTGTGGCTGTACATTGATCTTCGCCTTCAATAACAACCTTGGCATATTTAGGAAGCAGAGGGCCTGCAAGCACTTTAGAATCAACTTGGGATTGGGCCTTTCCAGCTCAAAGAGGTGAGTGCAGGAAGCGAGGGGTGTATAGAAGAGAGGTGCATTAGGAAGAAGATCCTGAGAAGGATGGTGGATTTCCTTGCTCCATAAAGGTGGAGAACAAGACCATGACTTGTCCTCTTACATAAACAAAGCGCACAGAGAGGCACACGGGAGAGCCACTCATACCTGAAATCTGTTGTCTCACATCCTTGGAAAACAGGGCCAATGCTGCTTTCCTTCAGCAGGCGGTCCAGCTGCCAAGGGAAATGGTGTCACAGTTAAGGCATGGCAATCTCACTGATTTTCCTCTACGTGTAGGGAGCCCAGGGAGGGCAAGACAATTTCCCAATGCTGACCCCCTTACCAGGGTGTTCATAACCCTTCGAGTAGCTCTGAACTTGGCCGAGTCAGGATTCTCCAGGTCAGAAGTGTAGGGAAGGTTGGTGATGGTGAAGTTGACGGTGAAACGCTCAAGGGCAGCAGCTGTCGTTGTTGGTGGGTGGGTGGGAGCTGGAAGAAGCACAAAGGGGAAAGGAAAAGAGGCAAAACCCAGGATGTCAAGGCTGTGGTTGCAAAACCATAGAGGTCATCCTGCCATCCCTGCTCTCCATGGGAAAGGCTGGAAGAATTCCTGCCTCTATCCAGGAATGCCAATCACAAGCCCTCAGCCTCCTGTGCTTGAGGGAAGCCCCAGTGAGCCCTTTGCTGCCTTCAGCTCCCATCCCACTCCTGCAAGGTACTCACTGGTCAGCACTGGCTGCTCGTTGTATCCTGGGAAAAGAGAGAGACAGAGGGTCAGGAGCTGGATCTGGGCCAGGGGCAGCACTGGGCGAGGGCTGCCTTGGCAGAGCAGAGGAGGCCGAGGGAGGAGCCTCAGTCACCGTTGACGTAGAGGCTGTCCTTGTCCAGGCTGTAGGGGCCCAGCTGGGTGATGCCTCTGGTCTTGTTGCTCACTTGGTGGTACAGCCCCACCCTGTCCAAAGGCGCAGCCGAGGCCTCCTTGCTGTAGGAGCACACGGCGTCCACCCGGGTCTCGTCCCTGTGGCTGCCTGGCCTGCAAAACACAGGGACCTCCCTCAGCACTCTCATCTCTACATTCTCCCTTTAAGCCTGGTGCTTTCATAGCCATTTGTAAGTTGAAAGCCTTGGTCTGCCTTCCCTAAACGTGTGTGTGTTTGGTGGCCACATACTGCTCCTCCTCCTCACTAATGCTCTGGGAAACTTGATTAAGGAGAGTGCCTGGAATGGCGTTGAAAATACTCTTGAGTTTAACAAATAATCTTGGCCTACTCCATGCAAGTAGGAGAGGATGGGTTTATAGAGGGACCTCCAAGAGGAAGTGGCATCAGGGAGAACATCCTGGAGCGGGACAGCATCAATGACAAGGGGCTCCCTCCGTAAAAGTGGACAACATGAGTGTTCTCCGACCCAGCCCATGACCTCTCATGTGAGCATGAGGCTTGCAAAGGGACACTGGGGTGCAGAGCATACCTGAAGTCTGTTTCACATCCCTGAAAAGCAGGACCAATGGTGCTGGTCTTCAGCAGGCGGTCGAGCTGCCAATGGAACAGGTTTCACAATTAGGCCCTGGCCAGCTCCTCTGCACTGCTACCAAACTGATGAGGTCAGGGAGGCCATGGATATGGCTCAGTGCTGGTCCACTTACCAAGGTGTTCATAACCCTTCGAGTGGCTCTGAACTTGGCCGAGTCAGGATTCTCCAGGTCAGAAGTGTAGGGAAGGTTGGTGATGGTGAAGTTGACGGTGAAACGCTCAAGGGCAGCAGCTGTCGTTGTTGGTGGGTGGGTGGGAGCTGGAAGAAGCACAAATGGGGAAGAAAAAGAGGCAAAACCCAGGATGTCAAGGCTGTGGTTGGAAAACCATAGAGGTCATCCTGCTGTCCCAGCTCTCCATGGAAAAGGCTGGAAGAATTCCTGCCTCTATCCAAAAAGCCAAGCACAAGCCCTCCGACTCCTCTGCTTTAGGGAAACTGCAGAGAGCCCTTTGCTGCCTTCAGCTCCCATCCCACTCCTGCAAGGTACTCACTGGTCAGCACTGGCTGCTCGTTGTATCCTGGGAAAAGAGAGAGACAGAGGGTCAGGAGCTGGATC
Organism: Poecile atricapillus; assembly: GCF_030490865.1. Lineage (NCBI taxonomy): Eukaryota > Metazoa > Chordata > Aves > Passeriformes > Paridae > Poecile > Poecile atricapillus. The sequence continues at coordinate 4,100,676 of NC_081276.1, forward strand.
TGGGCCAGGGGCAGCACTGGGCGAGGGCTGCCTTGGCAGAGCAGAGGAGGCCGAGGGAGGAGCCTCAGTCACCATTGACGTAGAGGCTGTCCTTGTCCAGGCTGTAGGGGCCCAGCTGGGTGATGCCTCTGGTCTTGTTGCTCACTTGGTGGTACAGCCCCACCCTGTCCAAAGGCGCAGCCGAGGCCTCCTTGCTGTAGGAGCACACGGCGTCCACCCGGGTCTCGTCCCTGTGGCTGCCTGGCCTGCAAAACACAGAAACCTCCATGAGCACCCTCCTCTGCCTGTTTTCCTCTCAATCTTGCATCATGGAACTGCCGTGGTCATTTCAGAGTGGCAATTTAACATTCGTCTTTCCATAACGTGGGTATGTGTTTTGTGGCCGTACACTGATCTGCACTTTCTATAACAGCCTTGGCATATTTAGGAAGCAGAGGGCCTGCAAGAACTTTTGGGCCTTCCCTGCTTGAAGTGGGGAATGCAGGAAATGAGGGGGACATATAAGCGTGAGGTGCATTAGGAAGAAGATTCTGGGATGGACGGAGAATGTCCTTGCTCCATAAGGGTGGAGAACAAGACCATGACTGGTCCACATACATAAACAAAGGGCACAGAGAGGCACACGGGAGAGCCACTCATACCTGAAGTCTGTTGTCTCACATCCTTGGAAAACAGGGCCAATGCTGCTGTCCTTCAGCAGGCGGTCCAGCTGCCAAGGGAAATGGTGTCACAGTTAAGGCATGGCAATCACACTGATTTTCCTCTAAGTGGAGGGAGCCCAGGGAGAGCAAGAAAGTTTTCCACGACTGGCCCACTTACCAAGGTGTTCATAACCCTTCGAGTGGCTCTGAACTTGGCCGAGTCAGGATTCTCCAGGTCGGAAGTGTAGGGAAGGTTGGTGATGGTGAAGTTGACGGTGAAACGCTCAAGGGCAGCAGCTGTCGTTGTTGGTGGGTGGGTGGGAGCTGGAAGAAGCACAAAGGGGAAAGGAAAAGAGGCAAAACCCAGGATGTCAAGGCTGTGGTTGGAAAACCATAAATGTTATCCTGCCATCCCTGTTCTCCATGGGAAAGGCTGGAAGAATTCCTGCCTCTATCCAAAAAGCCAAGCACAAGCCCTCAGCTTCCTCTGCTTGAGGAAAGCCCCAGTGAGCCCTTTGCTGCCTTCAGCTCCCATCCCACTCCTGCAAGGTACTCACTGGTCAGCACTGGCTGCTCGTTGTATCCTGGGAAAAGAGAGAGACAGAGGGTCAGGAGCTGGATCTGGGCCAGGGGCAGCACTGGGCGAGGGCTGCCTTGGCAGAGCAGAGGAGGCCGAGGGAGGAGCCTCAGTCACCGTTGACGTAGAGGCTGTCCTTGTCCAGGCTGTAGGGGCCCAGCTGGGTGATGCCTCTGGTCTTGTTGCTCACTTGGTGGTACAGCCCCACCCTGTCCAAAGGCGCAGCCGAGGCCTCCTTGCTGTAGGAGCACACGGCGTCCACCCGGGTCTCGTCCCTGTGGCTGCCTGGCCTGCAAAACACAGGGACCTCCATGAGCACATTTTCTGCCTTTTTTCCTCTCAATCTTGCATCATGGAACTGTCATGGTCATTTCAGAGTGGCAATTTAACATTTGTCTTTCCAAATCTGGGGTATGTGTTTTGTGGCTGTACATTGATCTTCGCCTTCAATAACAACCTTAACATATTTTGGAAGCAGAGGGCCTGCAAGCACTTTAGAATCAACTTGGGATTGGGCCTTTCCAGCTCAAAGAGGTGAGTGCAGGAAGCGAGGGGTGTATAGAAGAGAGGTGCATTAAGAAGAAGATCCTGAGAAGGATGGTGGATTTCCTTGCTCCATAAAGGTGGAGAACAAGACCATGACTTGTCCTCTTACATAAACAAAGCGCACAGAGAGGCACACGGGAGAGCCACTCATACCTGAAATCTGTTGTCTCACATCCTTGGAAAACAGGGCCAATGCTGCTTTCCTTCAGCAGGCGGTCCAGCTGCCAAGGGAAATGGTGTCACAGTTAAGGCATGGCAATCTCACTGATTTTCCTCTACGTGTAGGGAGCCCAGGGAGGGCAAGACAATTTCCCAATGCTGACCCCCTTACCAGGGTGTTCATAACCCTTCGAGTAGCTCTGAACTTGGCCGAGTCAGGATTCTCCAGGTCAGAAGTGTAGGGAAGGTTGGTGATGGTGAAGTTGACGGTGAAACGCTCAAGGGCAGCAGCTGTCGTTGTTGGTGGGTGGGTGGGAGCTGGAAGAAGCACAAAGGGGAAAGGAAAAGAGGCAAAACCCAGGATGTCAAGGCTGTGGTTGCAAAACCATAGAGGTCATCCTGCCATCCCTGCTCTCCATGGGAAAGGCTGGAAGAATTCCTGCCTCTATCCAGGAATGCCAATCACAAGCCCTCCGACTCCTGTGCTTGAGGGAAGCCCCAGTGAGCCCTTTGCTGCCTTCAGCTCCCATCCCACTCCTGCAAGGTACTCACTGGTCAGCACTGGCTGCTCGTTGTATCCTGGGAAAAGAGAGAGACAGAGGGTCAGGAGCTGGATCTGGGCCAGGGGCAGCACTGGGCCAGGGCTGCCTTGGCAGAGCAGAGGAGGCCGAGGGAGGAGCCTCAGTCACCGTTGACGTAGAGGCTGTCCTTGTCCAGGCTGTAGGGGCCCAGCTGGGTGATGCCTCTGGTCTTGTTGCTCACTTGGTGGTACAGCCCCACCCTGTCCAAAGGCGCAGCCGAGGCCTCCTTGCTGTAGGAGCACACGGCGTCCACCCGGGTCTCGTCCCTGTGGCTGCCTGGCCTGCAAAACACAGGGACCTACGTGAGCAGCTCCTCTGCACAGTGTCCCTTCAGGATTGGGTATTTGGCCTGCCAACACCATTTCTGAGTTGGAATGCAAGCTCTGCCATCCCAAAATACGGTTGTTTGCTTTTCAGTTCCTACTTTCCTCCTTCACCAATTCCCCAGGGCCTTTACAGGACCAAGTAATGAAGGCCAGACCAAGAGCCTTCTTACATTAGTGCTTGAGATGAGATGACAGGCACTAAGGAGAATATGTAAGAAGGATGGAAATCAGAGAAAATGTCTTTGCGCAGGAGGGAATGACTGAGAAGGTCCTGCCTCCAGAAAAAGGAGAATATGAGTGGGACTGTTTCCATTCTTAGGGAGGGCCTTGCAAAGAGACACAGGGTGTAACCCATACCTAAAGTCTGTTGTCTCACATCCTTGGAAAACAGGGCCAATGCTGCTTTCCTTCAGCAGGCGGTCCAGCTGACAATGGAAAAGTTTTCCCAGTTAGGGCATGGCAATGTCACTGCTATTCTTGTTCAGAGACCCAGGGAGGGCAAGACAATTTCCCAGTGCTGGCCCACTTACCAAGGTGTTCATAACCCTTCGAGTAGCTCTGAACTTGGCTGAGTCAGGATTCTCCAGGTCGGAAGTGTAGGGAAGGTTGGTGATGGTGAAGTTGACGGTGAAACGCTCAAGGGCAGCAGCTGTCGTTGTTGGTGGGTGGGTGGGAGCTGGAAGAAGCACAAATGGGGAAAGGGAAAGAGGCAAAACCCAGGATGTCAATGCTGTGGTTGGAAAACCATAGAGGTCATCCTGCCATCCCTGCTCTCCATGGGAAAGGCTGGATGAATTCCCTTCCTCTACCCAGGAAGCCAAGCTCAAGTCCTCAGCCTCCTGTCCTTGAGGGAAGCCCCAGTGAGCCCTTTGCTGCCTTCAAATCCCATCCCACTCCTGCAAGGTACTCACTGGTCAGCACTGGCTGCTCGTTGTATCCTGGGAAAAGAGAGAGACAGAGGGTCAGGAGCTGGATCTGGGCCAGGGGCTGCACTGGTCAAGGGCTGCCTTGGCAGAGCAGAGGAGGCCGAGGGAGGAGCCTCAGTCACCGTTGACGTAGAGGCTGTCCTTGTCCAGGCTGTAGGGGCCCAGCTGGGTGATGCCTCTGGTCTTGTTGCTCACTTGGTGGTACAGCCCCACCCTGTCCAAAGGCGCAGCCGAGGCCTCCTTGCTGTAGGAGCACACGGCGTCCACCCGGGTCTCGTCCCTGTGGCTGCCTGGCCTGCAAAACACAGGGACCTCCATGAGCACCCTCCTCTACCTGTTTTCCTCTCAATCTTGCATCATGGAACTGCCGTGGTCATTTCAGAGTGGCCATTTGACATTTGCCTTCCCAAAACTTGGGTATGTGTTTTGTGGCTGTACACTGATCTGCGCCTTCAAGAACAGCCTTGGCATATTTAGGAAGCAGAGGGCCTGCAAGAACTTTTGGGCCTTCCCTGCTTGAAGTGGGGAATGCAGGAAATGAGGGGGACATATAAGCATGAGGTGCATTAGGAAGAAGATCCTGGGATGGACGGAGAATGTCCTTGCTCCATAAGGGTGGAGAACAAGACCATGACTGGTCCACATACATAAACAAAGGGCACAGAGAGGCACACTGGAGAGCCACTCATACCTGAAGTCTGTTGTCTCACATCCTTGGAAAACAGGGCCAATGCTGCTTTCCTTCAGCAGGCGGTCCAGCTGCCAAGGGAAATGGTGTCACAGTTAAGGCATGGCAATCTCACTGTTCTTCTAAGTGGAAGTAGCCCAGGGAAGACAAGACAATTTTCCACGACTGGCCCACTTACCAAGGTGTTCATAACCCTTCGAGTGGCTCTGAACTTGGCTGAGTCAGGATTCTCCAGGTCGGAAGTGTAGGGAAGGTTGGTGATGGTGAAGTTGACGGTGAAATGCTCAAGGGCAGCAGCTGTCGTTGGTGGTGGGTGGGTGGGAGCTGGAAGAAACACAAAGCGGAAAGGAAAAGAGGAAAAACCCAGGATGTCAATGCTGTGGTTGGAAAACCATAGAGGTCATCCTGCCATCCCTGTTCTCCATGGGAAAGGCTGGAAGAATCCCTTCCTCTATCCAGGAAGCCAAGCACAAGCCCTCAGCCTCCTGTGCTTGAGGGAAGCCCCAGTGAGCCCTTTGCTGCCTTCAGATCCCATCCCACTCCTGCAAGGTACTCACTGGTCAGCACTGGCTGCTCGTTGTATCCTGGGAAAAGAGAGAGACAGAGGGTCAGGAGCTGGATCTGGGCCAGGGGCAGCACTGGGCCAGGGCTGCCTTGGCAGAGCAGAGGAGGCCGAGGGAGGAGCCTCAGTCACCATTGATGTAGAGGCTGTCCTTGTCCAGGCTGTAGGGGCCCAGCTGGGTGATGCCTCTGGTCTTGTTGCTCACTTGGTGGTACAGCCCCACCCTGTCCAAAGGCGCAGCCGAGGCCTCCTTGCTGTAGGAGCACACGGCGTCCACCCGGGTCTCGTCCCTGTGGCTGCCTGGCCTGCAAAACACAGGGACATCCCTCAGCACTCTCATCTCTACATTCTCCCTTTAAGCCTGGTGCTTTCATAGCCATTTGTAAGTTGAAAGCCTTGGTCTGCCTTCCCTAAACGTGTGTGTGTTTGGTGGCCACATACTGCTCCTCCTCCTCACTAATGCTCTGGGAAACTTGATTAAGGAGAGTGCCTGGAATGGCGTTGAAAATACTCTTGAGTTTAACAAATAATCTTGGCCTACTCCATGCAAGTAGGAGAGGATGGGTTTATAGAGGGACCTCCAAGAGGAAGTGGCATCAGGGAGAACATCCTGCAGCAGGACAGCATCAATGACAAGGGGCTCCCTCCGTAAAAGTGGACAACATGAGTGTTCTCCGACCCAGCCCATGACCTCTCATGTGAGCATGAGGCTTGCAAAGGGACACTGGGGTGCAGAGCATACCTGAAGTCTGTTTCACATCCCTGAAAAGCAGGACCAATGGTGCTGGTCTTCAGCAGGCGGTCGAGCTGCCAATGGAACAGGTTTCACAATTAGGCCCTGGCCAGCTCCTCTGCACTGCTACCAAACTGATGAGGTCAGGGAGGCCATGGATATGGCTCAGTGCTGGTCCACTTACCAAGGTGTTCATAACCCTTCGAGTGGCTCTGAACTTGGCCGAGTCAGGATTCTCCAGGTCAGAAGTGTAGGGAAGGTTGGTGATGGTGAAGTTGACGGTGAAACGCTCAAGGGCAGCAGCTGTCGTTGTTGGTGGGTGGGTGGGAGCTGGAAGAAGAACAGATAGGGAAGTACAAATTGGAAAACTGTGATTGTTACAGCTCTGGCTGCATGAGTGCAGAGGTCTCCTGCCAGCCAAGCTCTCCGTGGCCAAGGCAAGGAGACTCCCCATGTGCCCAGGATCTCAAGCCCCAGCCTGCAGAGTTCACTGCCCTAAACAAGACCAGTATGAGGCCCTTTGCTGCCTTCAGCTCCCATCCCACTCCTGCAAGGTACTCACTGGTCAGCACTGGCTGCTCGTTGTATCCTGGGAAAAGAGAGAGACAGAGGGTCAGGAGCTGGATCTGGGCCAGGGGCAGCACTGGGCCAGGGCTGCCTTGGCAGAGCAGAGGAGGCCGAGGGAGGAGCCTCAGTCACCGTTGACGTAGAGGCTGTCCTTGTCCAGGCTGTAGGGGCCCAGCTGGGTGATGCCTCTGGTCTTGTTGCTCACTTGGTGGTACAGCCCCACCCTGTCCAAAGGCGCAGCCGAGGCCTCCTTGCTGTAGGAGCACACGGCGTCCACCCGGGTCTCGTCCCTGTGGCTGCCTGGCCTGCAAAACACAGAAACCTCCATGAGCACATTTTCTGCCTTTTTTCCTCTCTATCTTGCATCATGGGACTGCTGTGGTCATTTCAGAGTGGCAATTTAACATTTGTCTTCCCAAAACTTGGGTATGTGTTTTGTGGCCAGGCACAGATGTGCACCTTCAATAACACCTGCAAGAACTTTAGAATCAACTTGGGATTGAGCCTTTCCAGCTCAAAGAGGTGAGTGCAGGAAGTGAGGGGTGTATAGAAGTGAGGTGCATTAGGAAGAAGATCATGGTAAGGATGGTGGATTTCCTTGCTCCGTAAAGGAGGGGAACATGACCATGACTTGTCCTCTTACGTAAACATAGGGCACAGAGAGGCACACGGGAGAGCCACTCATACCTGAAATCTGTTGTCTCACATCCTTGGAAAACAGGGCCAATGCTGCTTTCCTTCAGCAGGCGGTCCAGCTGCCAAGGGAAATGGTGTCACAGTTAAGGCATGGCAATCTCACTGATTTTCCTCTAAGTAGAAGGAACCCAGGGAAGGCAAGACAATTTCCCAGTGCTGGCCCACTTACCAGGGTGTTCATAACCTTTCGAGTAGCTCTGAACTTGGCCGAGTCAGGATTCTCCAGGTCGGAAGTGTAGGGAAGGTTGGTGATGGTGAAGTTGACGGTGAAATGCTCAAGGGCAGCAGCTGTCGTTGGTGGTGGGTGGGTGGGAGCTGGAAGAAGCACAAAAGGGAAAGGGAAAGAGGCAAAACCCAGGATGTCAAGGCTGTGGTTGCAAAACCATAGAGGTCATCCTGCCATCCCTGCTCTCCATGGGAAAGGCTGGATGAATTCAAGTCCCCAACCAGGAAGCCAAGCACAAGCCCTCAGCCTCCTCTGCTTTAGGGAAACTGCAGAGAGCCCTTTGCTGCCTTCAGCTCCCATCCCACTCCTGCAAGGTACTCACTGGTCAGCACTGGCTGCTCGTTGTATCCTGGGAAAAGAGAGAGACAGAGGGTCAGGAGCTGGATCTGGGCCAGGGGCAGCACTGGGCCAGGGCTGCCTTGGCAGAGCAGAGGAGGCCGAGGGAGGAGCCTCAGTCACCGTTGACGTAGAGGCTGTCCTTGTCCAGGCTGTAGGGGCCCAGCTGGGTGATGCCTCTGGTCTTGTTGCTCACTTGGTGGTACAGCCCCACCCTGTCCAAAGGCGCAGCCGAGGCCTCCTTGCTGTAGGAGCACACGGCGTCCACCCGGGTCTCGTCCCTGTGGCTGCCTGGCCTGCAAAACACAGAAACCTCCATGAGCACATTTTCTGCCTTTTTTCCTCTCAATCTTGCATCATGGAACTGCCGTGGTCATTTCAGAGTGGCAATTTAACATTCGTCTTTCCAAATCTGGGGTATGTGTTTTGTGGCCGTACACTGATCTGCACTTTCAATAACAACCTTGGCATATTTAGGAAGCAGAAGGCCTGCAAGAACTTTTGGGCCTTCCCTGCTTGAAGTGAGGAATGCAGGAAATGAGGGGGACATATAAGCATGAGGTGCATTAGGAAGAAGATTCTGGGATGGACAGAGAATGTCCTTGCTCCTAAAGGCAGAGAACAAGACCATGACTGGTCCACATACATAAACAAAGGGCACAGAGAGGCACACTGGAGAGCCACTCATACCTGAAGTCTGTTGTCTCACATCCTTGGAAAACAGGGCCAATGCTGCTTTCCTTCAGCAGGCGGTCCAGCTGCCAAGGGAAATGGTGTCACAGTTAAGGCATGGCAATCACACTGATTTTCCTCTATGTGTAGGGAGCCCAGGGAGAGCAAGAAAATTTTCCCAGTTCTGGCCCACTTACCAAGGTGTTCATAACCCTTCGAGTAGCTCTGAACTTGGCCGAGTCAGGATTCTCCAGGTCGGAAGTGTAGGGAAGGTTGGTGATGGTGAAATTGACGGTGAAACGCTCAAGGGCAGCAGCTGTCGTTGTTGGTGGGTGGGTGGGAGCTGGAAGAACCACAAATGGGGAATGACAATGGGCAAGAGGCTCAGATTATGGTATACATTAATAAATCTGTCATTATAGAAATAGATCTTTATAAGCAAAGGTGTGATTTCAACTGGAAATTGGTGGGCAAGAGAGGTAGACAAAGAATGAAAGTTGTGTCAAGGCTCTGGATAATTAATCATAGAGTTCAGAGTTCACTCCTGGCTGCCATAGGGCTCCCCATCCATGCCAGTTTTTGTCCTTGTTCTGTATTCAATGTTATGGGTTTTTTATTCCTCATCTGAATTATGATTTTGTACTTTTCCTTTTAAAACGCATATCTTAAGATTTTTTTCAGATTAATTTTACCAGATATTAGGAATCAATCTATGGATATATAGATAATTATATACCTGTTAAACAATTATCTCAATATTATACTAGTATAATTTTCCAGTGAAATACTTTGTATTCCAGCACTGATAACTTTGAATTTGCATTGGAGAAAAATAAACTACTTGGGCATTTTATGCCTTTTAATTGACATTGTCAATGTAGGCAAACAATATACTGCATAACAAAAATACCTGAATGGTTACCTAATTTAAAAAACCTAAGACGCAGTCATATGATGCAGTCATATTTCAGATGATATGGTAATGATAATTGCAAAAAAAAAAAACCAAAATAAAGGAACAATTGAAAAAATATATTTAGAAAGGCAGTCTTAAGACATCATGGGATTAAAAAAAAAAAACAAAGGTGTACTAATGTTACTATTCAAGAGAAAAAAATTGAACAAATTTATTCAATTTATATAAGCATTAGAAATTACTTGGTTTGACACCAAGAGTAGGATGAGGTATTATTGTTGCTTGGAAATGTGCTGTGCTACTGAGACCAAGAAAAGATGTGCAAGATGTCATCGTAGTAACTGGATGAAAGTTAGAGAAAAGAAGCTGGGAAGTCGTCATTAGAGGAGATGTGCTCGAAATTTCTGATCGGGAAAAAACTGTAGAGCATGTCGCAAGACGAGAGGTCTCTGGCCAAAGTGAAGAGGCTGAAGCTAAAGACTCACGCTGTACTGTAGACTGGACTGCAGAAGTGGTGACGTCAGACATGGAGGTGCTGGACACAGTGGTGGACTCAACAGTGGATGAGACCTGAGCAGCAGCAGTAGAGACTGTCTCAAACATGGTGCTGGTGATGGGTGCAGTTGTGCTGAGTGTTGGGGAAGTGATCTCTGGAGTAGAGCTCAGAGGAAGAGAAGAGGTCATGGCAGAAGTTGGGCTTGTCCCAGGAGCAGAGGATGATGTTTGTGCAAGAACAGTGGTGGTTGCGGTTGTTTCTGATGCTTCAGTGGTCACCTGGCTAAGAGTGGATGTTTCAGCAGGGCTGGATTGGATGGGAGAGGAGGCTGAAGTCCTCAGGCTGGAGCTTTGTGCTGTGCTCGACAACATTGTGGAGGTTGTCACAAGTGGAGACGTCTCTGTCACAACAGAAGAAGCTGAAGTCATAGACTCAGGCACAGATGTGGACTCCACAGCCGAGGTGCTGTTTTCAGTCCTGGTGGTGGTGGACTCAACGGTGGATGTGGCCAGAGTTGCAGAAGTAGAGGTCGACTCAAACATGGTGCTGGTGATGGGTGCAGTTGTGCTGAGTGTTGGGGAAGTGATCTCTGGAGTAGAGCTCAGAGGAAGAGAAGAGGTCATGGCAGAAGTTGGGCTTGTCCCAGGAGCAGAGGATGATGTTTCTGCAAGAACAGTGGTGGTCCCGGTTGTTTCTGATGCTTCAGTGGTCACCTGGCTAAGAGTGGATGTTTCAGCAGGGCTGGATTGGATGGGAGAGGAGGCTGAAGTCCTCAGGCTGGAGCTTTGTGCTGTGCTCGACAACATTGTGGAGGTTGTCACAAGTGGAGACGTCTCTGTCACAACAGAAGAAGCTGAAGTCATAGACTCGGGCACAGATGTGGACTCCACAGCCGAGGTGCTGCCTTCAGTCCTGGTGGTGGTGGACACAGTGGTGGACTCAGCAGTGGATGTGGCCAGAGTTGCAGAAGATGAGGTCGACTCAAACATGGTGCTGGTGATGGGTGCAGTTGTGCTGAGTGTTGGGGAAGTGATCTCTGGAGTAGAGCTCAGAGGAAGAGAAGAGGTCATGGCAGAAGTTGGGCTTGTCCCAGGAGCAGAGGATGATGTTTCTGCAAGAACTGTGGTGGTCGCCGCTCTCATCTCTGTCACTGGGATGGGGATTAAGTCAACAGGGGATATTGCAGCAGGGCTGGATTGGATGGGAGAGGAGGCTGAAGTCCTCAGGCTGGAGCTTTGTGCTGTGCTCGACAACATTGTGGAGGTTGTCACAAGTGGAGACGTCTCTGTCACAACAGAAGAAGCTGAAGTCATAGACTCAGGCACAGATGTGGACTCCACAGCCGAGGTGCTGCCTTCAGTCCTGGTGGTGGTGGACTCAATGGTGGATGTGGCCAGAGTTGCAGAAGTAGAGGTCGACTCAAACATGGTGCTGGTGATGGGTGCAGTTGTGCTGAGTGTTGGGGAAGTGATCTCTGGAGTAGAGCTCAGAGGAAGAGAAGAGGTCATGGCAGAAGTTGGGCTTGTCCCAGGAGCAGAGGATGATGTTTCTGCAAGAACAGTGGTGGTCCCGGTTGTTTCTGATGCTTCAGTGGTCACCTGGCTAAGAGTGGATGTTTCAGCAGGGCTGGATTGGATGGGAGAGGAGGCTGAAGTCCTCAGGCTGGAGCTTTGTGCTGTGCTCGACAACATTGTGGAGGTTGTCACAAGTGGAGACGTCTCTGTCACAACAGAAGAAGCTGAAGTCATAGACTCAGGCACAGATGTGGACTCCACAGCCGAGGTGCTGCCTTCAGTCCTGGTGGTGGTGGACACAGTGGTGGACTCAGCAGTGGATGTGGCCAGAGTTGCAGAAGTAGAGGTCGACTCAAACATGGTGCTGGTGATGGGTGCAGTTGTGCTGAGTGTTGGGGAAGTGATATCTGGAGTAGAGCTCAGAGGAAGAGAAGAGGTCATGGCAGAAGTTGGGCTTGTCCCAGGAGCAGAGGATGATGTTTGTGCAAGAACAGTGGTGGTCCCGGTTGTTTCTGATGCTTCAGTGGTCACCTGGCTAAGAGTGGATGTTTCAGCAGGGCTGGATTGTATTGGAGTTGTGGCTGAAGTCCTCAGGCTGGAGCTTTGTGCTGTGCTCGACAACATTGTGGAGGTTGTCACAAGTGGAGACGTCTCTGTCACAACAGAAGAAGCTGAAGTCATAGACTCAGGCACAGATGTGGACTCCACAGCCGAGGTGCTGCCTTCAGTCCTGGTGGTGGTGGACACAGTGGTGGACTCAGCAGTGGATGTGGCCAGAGTTGCAGAAGATGAGGTCGACTCAAACATGGTGCTGGTGATGGGTGCAGTTGTGCTGAGTGTTGGGGAAGTGATCTCTGGAGTAGAGCTCAGAGGAAGAGAAGAGGTCATGGCAGAAGTTGGGCTTGTCCCAGGAGCAGAGGATGATGTTTCTGCAAGAACAGTGGTGGTCCCGGTTGTTTCTGATGCTTCAGTGGTCACCTGGCTAAGAGTGGATGTTTCAGCAGGGCTGGATTGGATGGGAGAGGAGGCTGAAGTCCTCAGGCTGGAGCTTTGTGCTGTGCTCGACAACATTGTGGAGGTTGTCACAAGTGGAGACGTCTCTGTCACAACAGAAGAAGCTGAAGTCATAGACTCGGGCACAGATGTGGACTCCACAGCCGAGGTGCTGCCTTCAGTCCTGGTGGTGGTGGACACAGTGGTGGACTCAGCAGTGGATGTGGCCAGAGTTGCAGAAGATGAGGTTGACTCAAACATGGTGCTGGTGATGGGTGCAGTTGTGCTGAGTGTTGGGGAAGTGATCTCTGGAGTAGAGCTCAGAGGAAGAGAAGAGGTCATGGCAGAAGTTGGGCTTGTCCCAGGAGCAGAGGATGATGTTTCTGCAAGAACTGTGGTGGTCGCCGCTCTCATCTCTGTCACTGGGATGGGGATTAAGTCAACAGGGGATATTGCAGCAGGGCTGGATTGGATGGGAGAGGAGGCTGAAGTCCTCAGGCTGGAGCTTTGTGCTGTGCTCGACAACATTGTGGAGGTTGTCACAAGTGGAGACGTCTCTGTCACAACAGAAGAAGCTGAAGTCATAGACTCAGGCACAGATGTGGACTCCACAGCCGAGGTGCTGCCTTCAGTCCTGGTGGTGGTGGACTCAATGGTGGATGTGGCCAGAGTTGCAGAAGTAGAGGTCGACTCAAACATGGTGCTGGTGATGGGTGCAGTTGTGCTGAGTGTTGGGGAAGTGATCTCTGGAGTAGAGCTCAGAGGAAGAGAAGAGGTCATGGCAGAAGTTGGGCTTGTCCCAGGAGCAGAGGATGATGTTTCTGCAAGAACAGTGGTGGTCCCGGTTGTTTCTGATGCTTCAGTGGTCACCTGGCTAAGAGTGGATGTTTCAGCAGGGCTGGATTGGATGGGAGAGGAGGCTGAAGTCCTCAGGCTGGAGCTTTGTGCTGTGCTCGACAACATTGTGGAGGTTGTCACAAGTGGAGACGTCTCTGTCACAACAGAAGAAGCTGAAGTCATAGACTCAGGCACAGATGTGGACTCCACAGCCGAGGTGCTGCCTTCAGTCCTGGTGGTGGTGGACACAGTGGTGGACTCAGCAGTGGATGTGGCCAGAGTTGCAGAAGTAGAGGTCGACTCAAACATGGTGCTGGTGATGGGTGCAGTTGTGCTGAGTGTTGGGGAAGTGATCTCTGGAGTAGAGCTCAGAGGAAGAGAAGAGGTCATGGCAGAAGTTGGGCTTGTCCCAGGAGCAGAGGATGATGTTTCTGCAAGAACAGTGGTGGTCCCGGTTGTTTCTGATGCTTCAGTGGTCACCTGGCTAAGAGTGGATGTTTCAGCAGGGCTGGATTGTATTGGAGTTGTGGCTGAAGTCCTCAGGCTGGAGCTTTGTGCTGTGCTCGACAACATTGTGGAGGTTGTCACAAGTGGAGACGTCTCTGTCACAACAGAAGAAGCTGAAGTCATAGACTCAGGCACAGATGTGGACTCCACAGCCGAGGTGCTGCCTTCAGTCCTGGTGGTGGTGGACACAGTGGTGGACTCAGCAGTGGATGTGGCCAGAGTTGCAGAAGTAGAGGTCGACTCAAACATGGTGCTGGTGATGGGTGCAGTTGTGCTGAGTGTTGGGGAAGTGATCTCTGGAGTAGAGCTCAGAGGAAGAGAAGAGGTCATGGCAGAAGTTGGGCTTGTCCCAGGAGCAGAGGATGATGTTTCTGCAAGAACTGTGGTGGTCGCCGCTCTCATCTCTGTCACTGGGATGGGGATTAAGTCAACAGGGGATATTGCAGCAGGGCTGGATTGGATGGGAGAGGAGGCTGAAGTCCTCAGGCTGGAGCTTTGTGCTGTGCTCGACAACATTGTGGAGGTTGTCACAAGTGGAGACGTCTCTGTCACAACAGAAGAAGCTGAAGTCATAGACTCAGGCACAGATGTGGACTCCACAGCCGAGGTGCTGCCTTCAGTCCTGGTGGTGGTGGACACAGTGGTGGACTCAGCAGTGGATGTGGCCAGAGTTGCAGAAGTAGAGGTCGACTCAAACATGGTGCTGGTGATGGGTGCAGTTGTGCTGAGTGTTGGGGAAGTGATCTCTGGAGTAGAGCTCAGAGGAAGAGAAGAGGTCATGGCAGAAGTTGGGCTTGTCCCAGGAGCAGAGGATGATGTTTCTGCAAGAACAGTGGTGGTCCCGGTTGTTTCTGATGCTTCAGTGGTCACCTGGCTAAGAGTGGATGTTTCAGCAGGGCTGGATTGTATTGGAGTTGTGGCTGAAGTCCTCAGGCTGGAGCTTTGTGCTGTGCTCGACAACATTGTGGAGGTTGTCACAAGTGGAGACGTCTCTGTCACAACAGAAGCTGAAGTCATAGACTCAGGCACAGATGTGGACTCCACAGCCGAGGTGCTGCCTTCAGTCCTGGTGGTGGTGGACACAGTGGTGGACTCAATGGTGGATGTGGCCAGAGTTGCAGAAGATGAGGTCGACTCAAACATGGTGCTGGTGATGGGTGCAGTTGTGCTGAGTGTTGGGGAAGTGATCTCTGGAGTAGAGCTCAGAGGAAGAGAAGAGGTCATGGCAGAAGTTGGGCTTGTCCCAGGAGCAGAGGATGATGTTTCTGCAAGAACAGTGGTGGTCCCGGTTGTTTCTGATGCTTCAGTGGTCACCTGGCTAAGAGTGGATGTTTCAGCAGGGCTGGATTGGATGGGAGAGGAGGCTGAAGTCCTCAGGCTGGAGCTTTGTGCTGTGCTCGACAACATTGTGGAGGTTGTCACAAGTGGAGACGTCTCTGTCACAACAGAAGAAGCTGAAGTCATAGACTCAGGCACAGATGTGGACTCCACAGCCGAGGTGCTGCCTTCAGTCCTGGTGGTGGTGGACACAGTGGTGGACTCAGCAGTGGATGTGGCCAGAGTTGCAGAAGTAGAGGTCGACTCAAACATGGTGCTGGTGATGGGTGCAGTTGTGCTGAGTGTTGGGGAAGTGACCTCTGGAGTAGAGCTCAGAGGAAGAGAAGAGGTCATGGCAGAAGTTGGGCTTGTCCCAGGAGCAGAGGATGATGTTTCTGCAAGAACAGTGGTGGTCCCGGTTGTTTCTGATGCTTCAGTGGTCACCTGGCTAAGAGTGGATGTTTCAGCAGGGCTGGATTGTATTGGACTTGTGGCTGAAGTCCTCAGGCTGGAGCTTTGTGCTGTGCTCGACAACATTGTGGAGGTTGTCACAAGTGGAGACGTCTCTGTCACAACAGAAGAAGCTGAAGTCATAGACTCAGGCACAGATGTGGACTCCACAGCCGAGGTGCTGCCTTCAGTCCTGGTGGTGGTGGACACAGTGGTGGACTCAGCAGTGGATGTGGCCAGAGTTGCAGAAGTAGAGGTCGACTCAAACATGGTGCTGGTGATGGGTGCAGTTGTGCTGAGTGTTGGGGAAGTGATCTCTGGAGTAGAGCTCAGAGGAAGAGAAGAGGTCATGGCAGAAGTTGGGCTTGTCCCAGGAGCAGAGGATGATGTTTCTGCAAGAACAGTGGTGGTCCCGGTTGTTTCTGATGCTTCAGTGGTCACCTGGCTAAGAGTGGATGTTTCAGCAGGGCTGGATTGGATGGGAGAGGAGGCTGAAGTCCTCAGGCTGGAGCTTTGTGCTGTGCTCGACAACATTGTGGAGGTTGTCACAAGTGGAGACGTCTCTGTCACAACAGAAGAAGCTGAAGTCATAGACTCAGGCACAGATGTGGACTCCACAGCCGAGGTGCTGCCTTCAGTCCTGGTGGTGGTGGACACAGTGGTGGACTCAGCAGTGGATGTGGCCAGAGTTGCAGAAGATGAGGTCGACTCAAACATGGTGCTGGTGATGGGTGCAGTTGTGCTGAGTGTTGGGGAAGTGATCTCTGGAGTAGAGCTCAGAGGAAGAGAAGAGGTCATGGCAGAAGTTGGGCTTGTCCCAGGAGCAGAGGATGATGTTTGTGCAAGAACAGTGGTAGTCGCCGCTCTCATCTCTGTCACTGGGATGGGGATTAATTCAACAGGGGATATTGCAGCAGGGCTGGATTGGATGGGAGAGGAGGCTGAAGTCCTCAGGCTGGAGCTTTGTGCTGTGCTCGACAACATTGTGGAGGTTGTCACAAGTGGAGACGTCTCTGTCACAACAGAAGAAGCTGAAGTCATAGACTCAGGCACAGATGTGGACTCCACAGCCGAGGTGCTGCCTTCAGTCCTGGTGGTGGTGGACACAGTGGTGGACTCAGCAGTGGATGTGGCCAGAGTTGCAGAAGTAGAGGTCGACTCAAACATGGTGCTGGTGATGGGTGCAGTTGTGCTGAGTGTTGGGGAAGTGATCTCTGGAGTAGAGCTCAGAGGAAGAGAAGAGGTCATGGCAGAAGTTGGGCTTGTCCCAGGAGCAGAGGATGATGTTTGTGCAAGAACAGTGGTGGTCCCGGTTGTTTCTGATGCTTCAGTGGTCACCTGGCTAAGAGTGGATGTTTCAGCAGGGCTGGATTGGATGGGAGAGGAGGCTGAAGTCCTCAGGCTGGAGCTTTGTGCTGTGCTCGACAACATTGTGGAGGTTGTCACAAGTGGAGACGTCTCTGTCACAACAGAAGAAGCTGAAGTCATAGACTCAGGCACAGATGTGGACTCCACAGCCGAGGTGCTGCCTTCAGTCCTGGTGGTGGTGGACACAGTGGTGGACTCAGCAGTGGATGTGGCCAGAGTTGCAGAAGTAGAGGTCGACTCAAACATGGTGCTGGTGATGGGTGCAGTTGTGCTGAGTGTTGGGGAAGTGATCTCTGGAGTAGAGCTCAGAGGAAGAGAAGAGGTCATGGCAGAAGTTGGGCTTGTCCCAGGAGCAGAGGATGATGTTTCTGCAAGAACAGTGGTGGTCCCGGTTGTTTCTGATGCTTCAGTGGTCACCTGGCTAAGAGTGGATGTTTCAGCAGGGCTGGATTGTATTGGAGTTGTGGCTGAAGTCCTCAGGCTGGAGCTTTGTGCTGTGCTCGACAACATTGTGGAGGTTGTCACAAGTGGAGACGTCTCTGTCACAACAGAAGAAGCTGAAGTCATAGACTCAGGCACAGATGTGGACTCCACAGCCGAGGTGCTGCCTTCAGTCCTGGTGGTGGTGGACACAGTGGTGGACTCAATGGTGGATGTGGCCAGAGTTGCAGAAGATGAGGTCGACTCAAACATGGTGCTGGTGATGGGTGCAGTTGTGCTGAGTGTTGGGGAAGTGATCTCTGGAGTAGAGCTCAGAGGAAGAGAAGAGGTCATGGCAGAAGTTGGGCTTGTCCCAGGAGCAGAGGATGAAGTTTGTGCAAGAACTGCGGTGGTTGCGGTTGTTTCTGATGCTTCAGTGGTCACCTGGCTAAGAGTGGATGTTTCAGCAGGGCTGGATTGGATGGGAGAGGAGGCTGAAGTCCTCAGGCTGGAGCTTTGTGCTGTGCTCGACAACATTGTGGAGGTTGTCACAAGTGGAGACGTCTCTGTCACAACAGAAGAAGCTGAAGTCATAGACTCAGGCACAGATGTGGACTCCACAGCCGAGGTGCTGCCTTCAGTCCTGGTGGTGGTGGACACAGTGGTGGACTCAGCAGTGGATGTGGCCAGAGTTGCAGAAGATGAGGTCGACTCAAACATGGTGCTGGTGATGGGTGCAGTTGTGCTGAGTGTTGGGGAAGTGATCTCTGGAGTAGAGCTCAGAGGAAGAGAAGAGGTCATGGCAGAAGTTGGGCTTGTCCCAGGAGCAGAGGATGATGTTTCTGCAAGAACAGTGGTGGTCCCGGTTGTTTCTGATGCTTCAGTGGTCACCTGGCTAAGAGTGGATGTTTCAGCAGGGCTGGATTGGATGGGAGAGGAGGCTGAAGTCCTCAGGCTGGAGCTTTGTGCTGTGCTCGACAACATTGTGGAGGTTGTCACAAGTGGAGACGTCTCTGTCACAACAGAAGAAGCTGAAGTCATAGACTCAGGCACAGATGTGGACTCCACAGCCGAGGTGCTGCCTTCAGTCCTGGTGGTGGTGGACACAGTGGTGGACTCAGCAGTGGATGTGGCCAGAGTTGCAGAAGATGAGGTCGACTCAAACATGGTGCTGGTGATGGGTGCAGTTGTGCTGAGTGTTGGGGAAGTGATCTCTGGAGTAGAGCTCAGAGGAAGAGAAGAGGTCATGGCAGAAGTTGGGCTTGTCCCAGGAGCAGAGGATGATGTTTGTGCAAGAACAGTGGTGGTTGCGGTTGTTTCTGATGCTTCAGTGGTCACCTGGCTAAGAGTGGATGTTTCAGCAGGGCTGGATTGTATTGGACTTGTGGCTGAAGTCCTCAGGCTGGAGCTTTGTGCTGTGCTCGACAACATTGTGGAGGTTGTCACAAGTGGAGACGTCTCTGTCACAACAGAAGCTGAAGTCATAGACTCAGGCACAGATGTGGACTCCACAGCCGAGGTGCTGCCTTCAGTCCTGGTGGTGGTGGACACAGTGGTGGACTCAGCAGTGGATGTGGCCAGAGTTGCAGAAGTAGAGGTCGACTCAAACATGGTGCTGGTGATGGGTGCAGTTGTGCTGAGTGTTGGGGAAGTGATCTCTGGAGTAGAGCTCAGAGGAAGAGAAGAGGTCATGGCAGAAGTTGGGCTTGTCCCAGGAGCAGAGGATGATGTTTGTGCAAGAACTGTGGTAGTCGCCGCTCTCATCTCTGTCACTGGGATGGGGATTAATTCAACAGGGGATATTGCAGCAGGGCTGGATTGGATGGGAGAGGAGGCTGAAGTCCTCAGGCTGGAGCTTTGTGCTGTGCTCGACAACATTGTGGAGGTTGTCACAAGTGGAGACGTCTCTGTCACAACAGAAGCTGAAGTCATAGACTCAGGCACAGATGTGGACTCCACAGCCGAGGTGCTGCCTTCAGTCCTGGTGGTGGTGGACACAGTGGTGGACTCAATGGTGGATGTGGCCAGAGTTGCAGAAGATGAGGTCGACTCAAACATGGTGCTGGTGATGGGTGCAGTTGTGCTGAGTGTTGGGGAAGTGATCTCTGGAGTAGAGCTCAGAGGAAGAGAAGAGGTCATGGCAGAAGTTGGGCTTGTCCCAGGAGCAGAGGATGAAGTTTGTGCAAGAACTGCGGTGGTTGCGGTTGTTTCTGATGCTTCAGTGGTCACCTGGCTAAGAGTGGATGTTTCAGCAGGGCTGGATTGGATGGGAGAGGAGGCTGAAGTCCTCAGGCTGGAGCTTTGTGCTGTGCTCGACAACATTGTGGAGGTTGTCACAAGTGGAGACGTCTCTGTCACAACAGAAGAAGCTGAAGTCATAGACTCAGGCACAGATGTGGACTCCACAGCCGAGGTGCTGCCTTCAGTCCTGGTGGTGGTGGACACAGTGGTGGACTCAATGGTGGATGTGGCCAGAGTTGCAGAAGTAGAGGTCGACTCAAACATGGTGCTGGTGATGGGTGCAGTTGTGCTGAGTGTTGGGGAAGTGATCTCTGGAGTAGAGCTCAGAGGAAGAGAAGAGGTCATGGCAGAAGTTGGGCTTGTCCCAGGAGCAGAGGATGATGTTTGTGCAAGAACAGTGGTGGTTGCGGTTGTTTCTGATGCTTCAGTGGTCACCTGGCTAAGAGTGGATGTTTCAGCAGGGCTGGATTGTATTGGAGTTGTGGCTGAAGTCCTCAGGCTGGAGCTTTGTGCTGTGCTCGACAACATTGTGGAGGTTGTCACAAGTGGAGACGTCTCTGTCACAACAGAAGAAGCTGAAGTCATAGACTCAGGCACAGATGTGGACTCCACAGCCGAGGTGCTGCCTTCAGTCCTGGTGGTGGTGGACACAGTGGTGGACTCAGCAGTGGATGTGGCCAGAGTTGCAGAAGTAGAGGTCGACTCAAACATGGTGCTGGTGATGGGTGCAGTTGTGCTGAGTGTTGGGGAAGTGATCTCTGGAGTAGAGCTCAGAGGAAGAGAAGAGGTCATGGCAGAAGTTGGGCTTGTCCCAGGAGCAGAGGATGATGTTTGTGCAAGAACTGTGGTAGTCGCCGCTCTCATCTCTGTCACTGGGATGGGGATTAATTCAACAGGGGATATTGCAGCAGGGCTGGATTGGATGGGAGAGGAGGCTGAAGTCCTCAGGCTGGAGCTTTGTGCTGTGCTCGACAACATTGTGGAGGTTGTCACAAGTGGAGACGTCTCTGTCACAACAGAAGAAGCTGAAGTCATAGACTCAGGCACAGATGTGGACTCCACAGCCGAGGTGCTGCCTTCAGTCCTGGTGGTGGTGGACTCAGCGGTGGATGTGGCCAGAGTTGCAGAAGTAGAGGTCGACTCAAACATGGTGCTGGTGATGGGTGCAGTTGTGCTGAGTGTTGGGGAAGTGATCTCTGGAGTAGAGCTCAGAGGAAGAGAAGAGGTCATGGCAGAAGTTGGGCTTGTCCCAGGAGCAGAGGATGATGTTTGTGCAAGAACAGTGGTGGTTGCGGTTGTTTCTGATGCTTCAGTGGTCACCTGGCTAAGAGTGGATGTTTCAGCAGGGCTGGATTGTATTGGACTTGTGGCTGAAGTCCTCAGGCTGGAGCTTTGTGCTGTGCTCGACAACATTGTGGAGGTTGTCACAAGTGGAGACGTCTCTGTCACAACAGAAGAAGCTGAAGTCATAGACTCAGGCACAGATGTGGACTCCACAGCCGAGGTGCTGCCTTCAGTCCTGGTGGTGGTGGACACAGTGGTGGACTCAGCAGTGGATGTGGCCAGAGTTGCAGAAGTAGAGGTCGACTCAAACATGGTGCTGGTGATGGGTGCAGTTGTGCTGAGTGTTGGGGAAGTGATCTCTGGAGTAGAGCTCAGAGGAAGAGAAGAGGTCATGGCAGAAGTTGGGCTTGTCCCAGGAGCAGAGGATGATGTTTGTGCAAGAACAGTGGTGGTCGCGGTTGTTTCTGATGCTTCAGTGGTCACCTGGCTAAGAGTGGATGTTTCAGCAGGGCTGGATTGGATGGGAGAGGAGGCTGAAGTC